>NC_057865.1:280768152-281076652 GCF_019393635.1 Dromiciops gliroides | reverse complement strand
TGAATTTGAACTCAGGTCCTCCTGAATCCAGGGCTGGTGCTTTATCCACCATGCCACCTAGCTGCCCCTGACTTATTTTTTTGTTTTTGTTTTTGTTTTTTTGATTTTTTGCCGGGCAATGGGGGTTAAGTGATTTGCCCAGGGTCACACAGCTAGTAAGTGTCAAGTGTCTGAGGCCGGATTTAAACTCAGGTCCTCCTGAATCCAGGGCCTGTGCTTTATCCACTGAGCCACCTAGTCGCCCCCTGACTTATTTTTAATATTGCCTGAAATTCTCCAACTTTTGTATCTTGAAATATATAGATGACATAAAAATTATAGACAGGATCATCCTGAGCTGGGAGTGTGTGAGATCCAGTAAATCACTTTCCCCAACTCCCATCTCATCCTCTCCCATATTTCCAGATTTATTAGATTGTAAATTTCATGAGTATAGGAAGTGTGTTTTATTGCTCTAGCTCCCTTATCACTTAGCAGGGGCAGCCAGGTGCCTTAGTGGATAGAATGCCAGGCCTGGTCTTCCTGAGTTCAAATCTGGCCTCAGACATTTGCTAGCTATGTGACCCTGGGCAAGTCATTTAACCCTGTTGGCTTCAGTTTCCTCATCTATCTGTAAGGTCTAAAAGTCTAGCTGTGATGTCTAAGATATAATGAGTGGTCGCCTTAAATTAGAAGCTTTAGCAAGAGTTTAGCCTTTTAAGGATTTATTAAAGTGCATTAGAAGTTAGTGATGAGGGGCAGCTAGGTGGCACAGCGGATAGAGCACCGGCCCTGGAGTCAGGAGGACCTGAGTTCAAATCCGGCCTCAGACACTTAACACTTACTAGCTGTGTGACCCTGGGCAAGTCACTTAACCCCAATTGCCTCACTAAAGCTAATTGGTTGGTAGCACTGACTAACTGGCGGTAACTTCCGGATTCAGATGCCAATCTGACCTTCTGGACGCTAAGTCACATGCTTTCTCCTCAGGGCAGAGCCGCCCTGCTTCCCACAAAGTCTTTCTCAGCAGGTTGGTAGCACTCTGATTCTCACATGTCAAATGAGTCGAAGGAAGAAATGGCAAACTACTCCAGTATCTTTGCCAAGAAAACCTCAAACAGGGTCAGGAAGAGTCAAATTCAACTGAACAACAACTATCACTGCACATTTGCCCCATGCCCCTTTTCTTTTTTAGGTCTGCACCTATGGTACCATTGGTGTAGGCTACTCCCAGCACCAGTGCCAGTTGGAATTTTCTGTTACCCTATGGTCTTCCTGTTGTCTAGATTCTGAGTGACTTGTCCAGGATCACCCAGGAGGCCTGATAGAACCTGCCTGTTAATTAATTAATTAATTTGTTTGTTTGTTTGTTTGGTTGGTTTTTGGTGAGGCAATTGGGGTTAAGTGATTTGCCCAAGGTCACACAGCTACTAAGTGTCAAGTGTCTGAGGCCGCATTTGAACTCAGATCTTTCTGAATCCAGGGCCTGAGCTCTATCCGCTGTGCCACCTAACTGCCCCTGCCTGTTAATTTATTAAGGGATGTTTAATGAGTGAGTGATAGTGTTTTCCCAATTATAAGAGATTTCCTTATCTGTTGCCATGAATGTAGAATATAAAGTCCTTGGACAGGGCCACCATCCGGTCATCCTGATTTATATCTTGCCACTGGAGGCAGATGGCTCCGGAGGAGAGAGTAAGGCTGGTGACTTTTCATAGCCCTCCCTCACTTCAATCCAATTCATTCACAAGTCATGACATCACCTTCTGATGTCATTGGTCAACAATAAAGTCCTCAAAGGCAGGTGTCTTTGCATCTCTGAAGCCACACAGAGTTAGCCACTCAGTGCTCAGAGGATTGAAATGAATGAACAGTAATGCAATGATGAGGGGTTTTTTTTGGTTTTTTGTCAGTCAGTAACTATTTATTAAGCATTGACTGTGTGGCATGGACTGGACTAAATGCTAGATGGAGATAGATTGGACCTAGAGGACTTTTCAGAGATTCATAGATTTAAGATTAGATGGACCTTGGAGGCAAGATCAGGAAACTGAGGCTCAGCAGATAAAATCTCAATGTCCCCGAGGCTCTGAGTGTGAGAGCCAGACCCTGACTTGACAGCCAAGCCTTCCTTGACAACAGGAGTTCATTCCTGCCAACTCTGGAATTCTGAGAGTTTTTATCTGTACATTTGACATACCTCTGTATCATGTATGTGTACACGCACCAGGGGCAGCCTTGATCAGCAGAACCAAGTGTAGAGATTGGGAGCCGCTGGAGAAACAGAGGGAACCAAAGCAACCCACAGGAAGGTGGGATGACAGAAGGGCAAGGGGCAGCCAGAGGGGAGGGGCAGGAAGGGATACAAGGCCCTGTTGCCAGGCAGTCAGGCTCAGCATGTTGCCTTGGTGACATGTGAAGAAGGGGTTGTCTTGGGAGCAATGGTGATGGTAGTTGTATTAAGAGCTCCTGAGGGTTTTTTGTTTGTCGGTTTGTTTAAGAACTAGCTCTCAATGGCTGCTCTTCCTTCTCCTAACTACCACTTCCCAGAAGCCCAGATGGCTGTCGGGTCCCCAAACCAGCCATCCACCCCAGCTCCCTCTCTCCTCCTGAAAGGTCTATAATGTCTTTCATTTATTAGTCAGTAGGTCAGCAAGCATAGGGCAGCATGATGCAGTGGATAGAATGCCGGCCTGGAGTCAGAAAGACTCCTGTCCTGAGTTCAAATCTGACCTCAGACACTTATTAGTTGTGTGACCTGGGCAAGTCACATAACCCAGTTTGCCTCAGTTTTCTCATCTGTCAAACGGGCATAAAAAAATAGTACCTACTCCCAGGGTTATCATGGGGATCAAATGAGATCATTATAAAGGACCTGGCTCTGGGGCAGCTAGGTGGCGCAGTGGATAGAGCGCTGGCCCTGGATGCAGGAGGACCTGGGTTCGGATCCAGCTCAGACACTTGACACTTGACACTTGCTAGCTGTGTGACCCTGGGCAAGTCACTTGACCCTCAGTGCCCTGCCAAAAAAAAAAAAATATATATATATAAAAGACCTGGCTCAGTGCCTGACACACAGTAAGTGCTAGATAAATAGAAATAAATATAGTAAGTACTATATGCTAGCTATTATTATTATCATAAAGATATATAGGAAATCAATTGGAGATAATTAACAAAGGGAAGGAACTAGAATTAAGAGAGATGGGAAAGGGCAGCTAGGTAGCACAGTGGATAGAGCACCGGCCCTGGAGTCAGGAGGACCTGAGTTCAAATCCGGGCTCAGACACTTAACACTTACTAGCTGTGTGACCCTAGGCAAGTCACTTAACCCCAATTGCCTCACCAAAAAAAAAAAAAGAGAGAGAGAGAGAGATGGGAAAAAGCTTCCTGCAGAAGGTGGGATTTTTGCTGAAACTTGAAGGGAGCCAGGAGGCAGAAATGAGGAGGAAGAGAAACACAGTCCTGGGAGACAGCTGTGGAAAAGGCATCCAAACCAAGGCTGGTTCCCAGACAGGAGCTTCATGTAGATCTGTAGATGAGCTCAGTAGAACTCATTTCCATGTAGGAATAAACATGGGAGGAACTCACTCCAGCACTTGGCCTTGCTTTTGACTGTGATGAGTTCTCAGCCTTTGAGCACTGACTCATCCTTCTCTCCGGGTTGGCTTCCCCCCCCCCCCCTTGTCCTACTTTCATCTTCCTCTCCAGTAAGTGCTTAGTGAATTGCAATTCCCAGAAAGAATGTGGTTTCTTCTTCTAAATGAATCAAGAGGGATACTTGAGTGCTGGGAAAAAATGGTTCTGAACGATGGTTTTTCTTCAGTGGAAACAAAGGAAGCTGATCCAATAATTCGATAACATTTTTAAAAGTATCTATCTATTTAGTTATTGATTTTGTGGGGCAATGAGGGTTAAGTGACTTACCCAGGGTCACACAGCTAGTAAGTGTCAAGTGTCTGAGGTCAAATTTGAACTCAGGTCTTCCTGAATCCAGGGCTGGTGCTCTACCCACTGCCACACCTACCTGCCACCTAGCTGCCCCCTTTTAAAGTATTTATTAATTATTTTTATTATTTTTTGGTAAGGCAATTGGGGTAAAGTGACTTGCCCAGGGTCACACAGCTAGTAAGTGTCAAGTGTCTGAGGCTGGATTTGAACTCAGGTACTCCTGAATCCAGGGCCAGTGCTTTATCCACTGCGCCACCTAGGCGCCCCCTCTTGTTCTCTTTTTCTCCCCCTTTTCTCTCTGTCTTTTTTTCTCCCTCTTGCTATCTTTCTCTTTCTCCCTTTCTGTCTCTGTCTGTTTCTCTCTGTGTGTCTATCTCTGTCTCTGTCTCCCTTTCTCTCTCTCTCCGTCTCTATCTCTCTCTGTCTCTCTTTCTCTTTCAAGATCCTAGGCCTCATAGGCCCAGTGGGAAGTACTAATAGAAGTGTAGAGACCCAACACTAAGACAAAGGGTGGGATAGTCTCAGGGATGTGCTGGTAAATATTTAATAACCGATTCTCCAAAAAATGTACCAATGGCCCACTTTTCAGTTTAATCTGCATTATTTATATTTTCTCCATCACTTTCTTAAGTCTAGACAATTAAAAAAAATAATAAATCCAGCCCTAATCTGTAGTGTTTTCTGATTTCTGACACTAAAGCTTTCACAGCTGCTCTCTGGCCCTGGGAACACTATGACCTGGCTCCAGTAAGGCCCTAGATAGCACACCACTAAGAAGCCACAGTGGGCACACATGGAATAGGAGAGAGAGAGAGATTCCCTTATAAGGTATGGGGCAATGGTTTCTCTGGCACCCGGGGACATCTTTTATATGTGGAGTCTATGGAAATTGAATATGAAAGGAGGTTTCAGAGAAGGGGGACACTCTGGTCTGGGGATGTGTTTAAGATACAAATTCCCTTAAACCAGTCCAATACCAGAGAATTCTCCCTCTCAGGTCTAGTTACTAGAGAAACTAGTCCCCTGGCAAGGGAAATAAGCTCCACCTGCTGGAGGACAGATAAAGTGCAGGAAGCTAAGCCGCTTGGTTGGTTGTTGGCCTTCCTTCTCGAAGATGTCACCAAAATGACATCACTATGTTGGAGCCAAGGTCAGTGTGTCCCACTGTGGTTGATCAGACCAATAGGAGCTCAGAGGGCTCTACCATAGTAAGGACACAAATAGTCCATATGAACATTGGAGCTAGAGATATCTCTAAATGGGCACATCTCACATTTCTTTTGAGCTCCTGCAATCCTGCTTCATTCAGAGAGCACAGCACCTTCTTTGATACAGACAAGCCGTGCTGGGTGGTTCTGTGCCAGTGTCTCCCAGGTCTCACAATTGATTCCAAAGTTCTTCAGAGAGACCTTTTTTCTTTTCTTTTCTTTTTTTTGTCAGGGCAATGAGGGTTAAGTGACTTGCCCAAGGTCACACAGCTAGTAAATGTCTAGTGTCTGAAGCCAGATTTCAACTCAGGTCCTCCTGAATCCATGTTTGGTGCTTTATCCACTGCGCCACCTAGCTGCCCCCCAGAGAGACCTTAAGAGTGTCTTTGTATCACTTCTGAACACCATGTGAGCGTCTTCCTTGCATCAGTTCTGCATAAAACAGTCCTTTAGGCAAATGTACTTTTGGCATTTAAAACATCCATCAGATTTGTTCTCTATGCAGTAGAGTTTGGCTGCTTGGAAGTTCAGTTCAAGAAAGGACCTTAGTGTCTGGTACCTTATCCTGCCAGGTGATCTTCAGAATCTTCCCAAAACAATTCAAATGGAAGCAAAGCATTTTCCCGGCATGGTGCTGTTACTCTGGCCAGGTTTCACAGGCATACAACTGTTAAGGGTTAAAATTCTAGCTAGTCTGTCTAAAATATCTAATGAGTGGTCACCAATAAATTATAAGCTTTAGCAAGAGTTAGATTTTTAAGCATTTATTAAGGAGAATAAGAATTTGGTAAAGAGAGAGAAAGGCCTAGATTCCTATCTATCAAAGGGAGAGCACATTTCTAGCTCCCTTCTCCACCAGAGTCCAGAGGAAAGAGCCCCAGAGTCAGCGCCAGTCTCTTCCTTCCTCCTCCCACTAGTCCGCGTCACTTCCTGACTCCTGGTCTTGCCCTCAAAGACCTTCCCTTCATGGGCAGAACTCTTCTACAGTAAGTATCCAGCAGGTGGCGTTATTCCAATCGTTACAGTCCCCCCCTGTTGTTCCTCAAGAAACAAAATGTTTCCTTGATGGAACAGTAAAAAGAATATAATAACTATTGCTAACTAATAATATGTGAACAACAATATAGAAAAGGAAGAGAGAAAAGTTTTGTCCAGAGGGGCGATTTTTTTTTTTTTTTTTGTCCTCATGAACCGACGCTTTGACATTAGTCTTGCAAAGGGAGGGCGCCTCTGCAGAGAATACATGTTACAGATGGTGTATAACAGAAAGAGAAAAAAACAACAAAAACAACAAATCAAAACTGTTCATTTAAAGTCTCTGAAACTCTTTTCTCAGATGTCCTCTAGGTGTAGTCGTGGAATGGAAGTCTTTTCAGGGGTTGATGTGTGGATACTGGTAATCAGCCAGGAAATTTCCTACAAAATTGAGCTTAACACAACTTTAAAATAGCTTTGTCAATAATCAAATCCAACAATGAAAGTTCTCAAAAACATGTCTAAGGGAATTCAGAATCTTAGTTGTTACACATGAACATATAATAAAACAAAAATTGAACCATTCTTTAAAATTATAATATTACTATAGTCCCCCCTTATGGAGGGTAATTGAGAAGACAATTGCTGCAATATTAATTAATAAAAATAATTTTTATCTTTGTTTTATCACTTTTTGCATCATCTGCCTAATTATCCTCATGCCATTATGAGAAATTAAAAAATCTAATATAATTGGTAACAGGTGTCAAGGCCAAATTCAACACTGTATTTATCATGACACCTGAGATAATTATGGGGGTTACCATAAAAGAACAGAGAAATGATGGGATATGAGCATTCCCACACTTGAGCAATATGTACTGCCCATACAGTATGCCAGGCTTAAAATAGGTGGATGGAATATATGTCCATGCCACCGAACATATTGGAAGAAACTGAGTCAGACTTAATCAGATGCATGGGACTGAGATGTCCATGGCATCAGGCATATAGGAGGGAGCATGGAAGCCAGGTGTAGAAGTGAGATGGGTGGGATGAATACTTCCAGCCATCTGTACAATATTGTGGGGAAAAATAAAATAAAATATTAAACCAAGAGAATCCAACCTCAACATTAGTCAAAAGCCGTTCCCTCGGCCATACCTTGACTTCATGCATGTCTCCCCTCATGTGACAATTCAGTGTCTGCTCTTGCATGTATTCCTCTTGTGATTGGATGGCATCTTGGCCAACTGGCATCTGATAACTCAGAATAAAGGCAATTAATGTCTTAAATGATAAGTTCCCATAATCCAAGTCTCATATGGATTTAAAAATTGAGGATAATAAATGATTGCAAAAAATGTGAATACATCTTGACTCAGAACACAATATATAATTATGCAACAATTTCAAATAATACCCCTTTTTTTTACTTAGTATACAATTACTTTTTTGAAAAATCTGAACATATTTAAATAAAAGTTAAAGCACAACACAATCTCAAAGACAACTTTTACAAATGTTCCCCTCTTTTTTTTTTTTTTGGAATATGCTTATCAAAAATAATACTTCTAGAATCAATTTACACTTGCCATGGCAAACAATTTGCCAGGGAAATGCTTTAAAGAGTTTGATCAAATAATCAGTTGAGAAAAAATAACAAAAACAAACAACTCAGAATATGGGAGCACAATACTCCTAGAATTAACATTGTATAATAAAATCAAAACCATCTTGCAATGTTTCAAAATTAGAGATGAATAAATAGAAAAAAAATACACATGGAACAATAAAAGACAATGAAATTCAAACTAGGGAAATCTAAATGAATATGAACTTAATATTAATAAGAGTATTATAAAATATAAACTTGATCACATGACTATAAAAAGCTTTTACAAATATTCTCCTTGTTTTAAAAACTAAGTATAAAACACAATCTCAAAAGCATGAAAATCTCTATGAAAATAAACCCATACCATTAATTTCAAAATGTAGGTGTAATAGCATAGAAATCCTATGTAACCTCTGAACTGATACTATTAATAATCTGAGTGAATTTAGAACACTTTTGATTCCGATATCTAAAATCCCCAATACTCATATCAATACCTTGCTTCTTACTTCTACATTTCTGTAAAATATATATACTTCCATGGCAAAAGAAGCAGAGTCTTGAACTATGTTGATTGTTATTATTCTTATTCAGCTTAACTTTTTCTTCTTTAACCCCTCTATATTGTCTGTCAGTCTTTTCACCATACAAATGCTTTATAAGATTACTAATTAAAGACAAAAGCAGGTTAGCAAAATTATGAACAAAACGAGCATATCTGGAATTTAAAGGGTTTTCTAAGGTTGTCTCAGAAGCACAGCCAGGCTGGGGAAGGACTGAGCCTGAAGCTGCAAATGTAGGTAGAGAAAGTTGAGCATGCGCATCAGATCTCTGGACTTCCCAGGCAGGGGAAGCAATGGGCTTGGCCATAGGAGGAGTAGAGGGTGGGGTCTGGAGAGGAGGGGAGGGACCAGAGCAATTTGAATCAGACTTGATTTTGAACTCAGGCCTGGATTCCTCTTCCCCCACTTTGCCTCCAGGTGCTAGGGGATTAAAAGCTTCTAGAGGGTGGGTCATTGCCTCCAGGCATGCAAAATTAAAGCAACAATTAGTGTTAGAACTGGGAAAAGCTGCGGGAATCTCTTCAGGTTTCTCTGAAAAAGCATGGTTGGGAGAGGGAGAGATATTTCCTTGTGTGAGTAAGTTGCTGGCTCTTTTAACAAAAATAAAAAGAAAAATAGAAAATCCACAAAAACAAAGCATTAACATGATCTTATCCCCCATTTGTCTGGTTAAACAGACTAAAATCAAAAATAGGGTAATTAGGGAGTTTAAAAGGTCCATTCGAAAAAATTTAAAGGAAAACACAGCCAGTACGCCAGTACTTAGCAGTTAAAGGGAGAGGGAGGGGAAATTTCTTACCCAACCAGAAGATCAGAAGACTGAAGTTTAGCTTTCCTCTTCGTGGTCAGCCATCTGTTAAGGGTTAAAATTCTAGCTAGTCTGTCTAAAATATCTAATGAGTGGTCACCAATAAATTATAAGCTTTAGCAAGAGTTAGATTTTTAAGCATTTATTAAGGAGAATAAGAATTTGGTAAAGAGAGAGAAAGGCCTAGATTCCTATCTATCAAAGGGAGAGCACATTTCTAGCTCCCTTCTCCACCAGAGTCCAGAGGAAAGAGCCCCAGAGTCAGCGCCAGTCTCTTCCTTCCTCCTCCCACTAGTCCGCGTCACTTCCTGACTCCTGGTCTTGCCCTCAAAGACCTTCCCTTCATGGGCAGAACTCTTCTACAGTAAGTATCCAGCAGGTGGCGTTATTCCAATCGTTACACAACAATGAGGTCAGCATGACAGCTCTGTCAAATTTGATAGACATTCTGAAACTTCTTCTCCCCCACACTTTCCTTCAAACCCTCCCACACACTTAGCTAGCTCTGGCGATGTGCCAACTTCATCATCTATGTGTAGATCCCTGGAAAGCATCCTGCCAATCTTATCCACATCATTCAATATTTCTCCATTTGCTATACCCAGTGGTTCCACATATGGATAGCAGGGCGCTTGCTGATGGAGAACCCGTGTTTTCTTGGTGTTAATTGTTAGGCAAAAATTAACACAAGAAGCAGAGACTCGATCCATACTTTGTTGCATCTCAGCCTCAGAGGTTGTAGAGACTGCACAATCATCTTTGAACAAAAAAATCATGCACCATCTCTCCCTCCACTTTTAGTCTTGGCTTGTAGCCTTTTCAATTTACTGTCAGTGCAGTAGCTGACCTTACTGCCATTTTTGTTACCATTAAAGGCATCTGACAACATCACAAAAAATGTCATGCTAAAAGGCATGGGCACAAGCACACAGCTCGCAGAGCATCTTCCATTATCCAGAACCCTGGCAAGCACGCTATCATGAAACTGATATACAATACCTGATGAGCTTCTCTGGGTAACCAAATTTTGCCATCATTTTCCACAAACCCTCACAACTGACAGTATCAAAGTCCTTGGCCAGATGGATGAACATTGTTCACAGACATCTGTTCTGCTCCTGGAATTTCTCCTCGAGTTGTTGAGCAGCAAATACCCTATCAACCCTTCCTGAAGCCACACTGGTTCTCTGGTAGATGACCATCTTCCAGGTGAAGGATCAACCTATTAAGCAGGACTCTGGCAAGAATCTTGGCAGCAATGACCAAGAGAGAGACATCCCCACACGCACACTGTGGTTGTCACAGGGCAACCTATTTCCTTTTCCTTTATATAAATGAACAACGGAGGCATCCTTGAACTCCTGAGGGATGGATAACCTGTTCTTGCCATGTAACTTGGAAAATTTCAGTCGGCTTTTGTATGAACAGCGGACCTCCTAGACCTTGTAAATCTCAGCTGGAACAGAATTAGCACCAGGTGCTTTGCCAGAGGAGAGGAACCTAATGGCGTTCAAAACCTCTTTTTCAGTGGGAAGTTCAGATAGAGAGGGATTGACTGAATTTCATCTGCCTTCTTCTTGAGCTGAGTCCTGTACCTCTCTAAGCTTTGCTTACACTTTACTTTTTTTTTTTTTGGTGGCAAGGCAATCGAGGTTAAGTGACTTACCCAGGATTATACAGCTAGTGTCAAGTGTCTGAGTCAGGATTTGAATTCAGGTCCTCCTGACTTCAAGGGTGGTGCTCTATCCACTGCACCACCTAGCGGTCCCTTGCACTTTACCTTTTTATTTTTTTTTAATTCTGTTGAGGCAATTGGGGTCAAGTGACTTGTCCAAGGTCACACAGCTAGTGTCGAGTGTCTGAGACTGGATTTGAACTCAGGTCCTCCTGAATCCAGGGCCGGTGCTCTATCCACTGCGCCACCTAGCTGTCCCTTGCACTTTACTTTTGATGGAGTTAAACACTGCCCTCTTAGAGACAGATGAACTATCCTGCTGGTAAACTCTATGGAGTTCTTGTTTTTCATTTATCAGCTTCCGAATTTCTCATCATTTCTGTCCAACCAATCTTGTTGTTTTCAAGTGTTCTGGTTCAGATGAATAAATGCAGTGCTATACAACAAATATCTGCAAACTGCCCACTCCTTTTTTGTTCCACTGTTGCCAACCATGTGTTGTCTCAGCTTTCCCTAAATTAGCAAAGAACTCTTCCTGATTGGAGAAGTATCCTAATCTGTTGACATTAAAGTCTTCTGGTAGTTGTCTTTGCCTTGGGGCTGCCGATTTTGTTGAATGCCAATGTTTACCTTAGAGAGTATAAGTCTATGATCAGTCTAGCACTCTGCACCACACACTGCTTTCATCACTCTCATGCCCTGTCTGTCTCTTCTCCTTACAATCACATAGTCTATTGAGTGCCATTGTTTGCTGCCAGAACACATCCATGAAATTTTACTGCATTTAGGTAAATGAAAGACAGTGTAGGTGATGAGGTCATGACCTTTTCATCACTAAGCCAGTTAATGTCATTGTTGTTGTTGTTTGTCTTTTGTTCTCAAAGAGGACCATGACATGAAGTGATGTTATGACTCACAATTAATTAGATTTAAGAGAGGGAGGACTTCGCAAGGTCACCAACCTCACTCTCTCCTCCAGAGCTATCTGGGTCCAATGGCAAGATATACATCAGGATGACTGGAGATGGCCCAAGATGTTGAAAGCAATTGAGGTTAAGTGACTTGTCAGGGTCACACAGGTAGTGTCTGATATGAGATTTGGATTTCAGGTCCTCCCAATTTCAGGGCCAATGCTCTATCCACCATGCCACCCAGATGCCCCAAGGCAGTTAATGAGATTTGCAATGAAATCCCTCTCTACTCACTACCCCACTTTGCCTCTTATGAAACATTGATTAAGGTTGGTGATCTTCTGAAAAGACAACTTTAAACAAACACACCCAAATTGAGCCTCCTTCAACCAGCCAGGAAGTCTCTCTGGACAGAAGTAAATACCAGGATGAGCTGTGACTTCCACCCTCAGAGGCTAATTCAGGTCCCAGACAAGTCTGAGGTCATAGGTTCATTCTGAGAGGTGCCTGGTGCTGTTGTGAGAATTTAGCATGTTTGCAATACAGAAAGTACCAGCTGCTGTGACAAGCTTCCTGAGAGTAAGACAAGCGCTGGCTCTGGATTCAGAAGGACCTGAGTTCGAATCCCGGCTCTGCACTTTTCAGGCAGTCTTCAATATGGCTTCCAGCTCTAAGCTCAAGTCCTACCAAAAAAACCCCACCAGGTCTTGTCTCCCTCAAACTCAGCCCAAACAAAATGGATAGGACTTCCCATGCCTTCTCCCCTGACCCATAGACCAACTGTTCCCATATTTGGAGATGTTCTTTTCAAAGATACTCTTTTTTGGGGGGGAAGGGCAGTAAGGGTTAAGTGACTTGCCCAGGGTCACACAGCTAGTAAGTGTCAAGTGTCTGAGGCCAGATTTGAACTCAGGTCCTCCTGAATCCAGAGCTGGAGCTTCATCCACTCTACCACCTAGCTGCCCCTCAAAGCTACTCTTGATGAACATCTTAATTTCTTGGAACCCCAGGTGGGTGGAATGACAGGAAAAGAAGGCACACGGTGTGATTTGTCCTGGCTTCTACCTTCTGGGGATGGCCCTGGGGCCAGAACCCCACCTAGGAACAGCCCTGAGTGCAGTGTCAGGATGTACCTGTGAATCTCATTAAGTATGATTTGATGAGAATTCCTCAATGTACCAAGAAATCAGATGATAAGTATGAACTGAGTCAGAGATCAAAAAGACAGCAGGAGCAGGTGTTTGCTCAAACAACACACCTGTTCTCACCCCAAGGGATGCTCAGAAGGGACCATAGAGGGGACAAGTACCACCTAGTTCATCTAGAGCTGGAAGGTACCTAAGAAGTCACCAAGTCGAAACTTCTCGTTTCACAGAGAAGGAAATGGAGGCCTAGCAAGGTACGATGATTGGCCAATGCTTCTTACAGTGACAGGGCAAAATCCAAACCCAAGTCCTCTCTGAACAGGAATCTAGCATCCTTCCCATTACTCCATGCTTAGAGATTCCTGAATTATAGATCTAGTATTGGAAGGGAATCCCAGAAGCCTTCTAGACGAACCCCTTTGTTTTACAGAAGAGCTAACTGAGGCTCACGGAGGCTCTAAAGCAAGAGAGCGGGACCTCCCAACTCCAACCATGGTGTCTGTTATCAGAGCCTTAACTAAGACAGTGTAGCCTGTGCCAAGCTTGTCCTGCAAACCTTGGTTCAATTCTTCCTTCCACGACCACTCTGGGATCATCCTGGCCTTAGTCGCTGGAATCCTATGTTTTCCTGGCCACTGAACCAATTTGTGTCCTGGCCCATCAAGCCCAACCAGTTACCAGACCCAGCCTAAAGCTAGCTGTGCTTCCCCAAAGTCCCTGACAAGGGAAACAGAAGCGATGAAGGGCTGATCCATCTTTTATAAACCAGCTATATTGATTTTGATATTTCTATCCTTCCTCTTTGATCCTTTGTTGCTGGTTACCCAGCTGACATAAGTCATGTTTATGATTACAAACAAAACAACAACAACAAAAACAGGCCAGAAAAGACCTCTTTTTTTTTTTTTTAGTGAGGTAATTGGGGTTAAGTGACTTGCCCAGGGTCACACAGCTAGTAAGTGTTAAGTGTCTGAGGCCGGATTTGAACTCAGGTCCTCCTGACTCCAGGGCCAGTGCTCTATCTACTGTGCCACCTAGCTGCCCCAATACCTCTTTTTCATAAGGGAAAAACACTGTGCCCAAATGGAGAAACCAATGAGGCAAGTGTGTGTGATGGACTTAAGGAGTTTGGAGCAGCTGCCCCGTGCTGGGATGCCCTCTCCCTGCTATACTGAAGATGTAAAACAAGGGAGTGGCACTTGACGGATTTCCAAGCTCTCTATCACCTCTAACATTCTGTATTTGTGAGATTGTGGATTTAGAGCTGAAAGGGGATTCAGCTGTCATCTAGTTCTTTTATAGATGAAAAAACTAAGACCCAGAGAAGTCGAGCAACTTGCCTATGGCTACACAGTAGCAAAGTTAGGATGCATATCTAGTTCTTTCAGCTGCAAACCTAGAACTCTTCCCTATTTTGCTACATTAAGTTCTGACTCCCTCTTTTACAGATGTGGAAACTGAGGCTCAGAGAGTTGAAGCAACTTGCCAAAGGGGTTACAGGTGGTAAGTCCCATGGGCAGGTAGTAATAGCAGAGCCACAATTCAAACCCAGGTCTTCTGACTTCAAGTCATTGAATTTTCCACCATACATTGCTCAGATCCCTCCCAGCTCTGCCATTCTGTCTTCTAAGATTCTGTTTTCCCAGAGCCTTTCTAGTTCTGACATTCCATGTTCTATAGTCCGTGTTTTAAGATCCCTCCCAGTGTTGACATTCCATGTTCTAGGGTCCCTCCCAGTTCTGACTTTCTGAGGCTTTCTGATTTTTTTATCCAGGCATTCTGAATACCCAAGCAACATCAGGGGCTGAGAGTGAAACCTCAACCCTTCCAGCAAAATGGTCCAACCTCTGTTCTTGCTGAGGCTCTCACTTTTGGCATTCCCACAGCCTGAAGCACCGGCAGGGCACCCCTCTCATTCAGTCAAATCAACAAGAGGATTGCAGATATGGAAGACAGAAGTAAAAAGGCTCAGGGAAGAGAAATGATGTGTCATGTGGGAGGAACAATTTCTCAGGTGGAGAAATGGTGTGTCATGTGGGAGAAACAATAAGGAGGCGGTGTCCGTGGATTATAGAATAAGTGAAGGGGAATAAAGTAAATGAAGACCGAAAAGGTGGGAAGGGGCCAAGTCATGAAGGGCTTTCAGAGGATTTAACATTTGATCCTACAGGCAACAGGGAGGCACTGGAGTTTAGTGAGCAGGGCTATGACAGGATGAACATTCCCTCAGTCTTGAAAAGTTGCTGATTATTGGCATTTCTACAAATGCTGAGCTGTGAGAGCAGGAAGTGAAGAGTTGAATTGTGTGAGCTTGACCCTTCCTGGTCTCATCAGCTGTCTGAACTTCCCACCCAGTTGTGGTTACATGCAAAACCAATGACCCATAGTGCCTTCCTCTACCCAAACATAAGTAGTATTAGGGCCTTGCTTGAGCCTGAGGCTACACCCCCTTCAAGAATCTGCTTCCGGGGGCAGCTAGATGGTGCAGTGGATAAAGCACCAGCCCTGGATTCAAGAGTATCTGAGTTCAAATGCGGCCTCAGACACTTAACACTTACTAGCTGTGTGACCCTGGGCAAGTCACTTAACCCCAATTGCCTCACCAAAAAAAAAAAAAAGAAGAAGATTCTACTTCCAATGGCCCTGAATTATCAGCTTTCCTCTCATTCTGGGACACTGGGGGAAGCATGAAAAAAAAGCAAGAAAAGCCCAGGGAACTATAAAGCTAAGTATCTTGATAGGGAGAATAAGAAAGCCAAATGAGACCTATCCATGAGAAGTGCAGTTCTAGGGAGTCTGGACAGACAGGAGGCTTTTTATTGGTCTGTTTGTTGTTCCTGTATTGTCTAGGTGACTGGGGAGGTTGTATGCATTAGGCTGTGCTCTAAACAGCCTGAGGTCTTAGGGACAGAGAAAACCAAAGACCTGGTCAGTGACACAGTTAGTGAGAGCTCTGGCCCACAAGGTTAGTGACTACTGATGAGGCTGGGTGATGAAGTGGAAGGAGCTCCGGGAAAACCCTTCACAATTGGGCTCCTTCCTACAAATTTTACCAATTCCGCCCTACTGCCAGCACTTAGCACAGTGACTGGAACATTACAGGCACTTGATAAATGTTTGTTTACTGGTCGATGATTGAGTGATTCAAATCTAGGTTCTGCTGCTTGCTTCCTGTGTGACCTTGGACAAATCATTTCAGGTCTCTGGCCCTCATTGTCCTCATCTTCAGAATGCCTCTAAGGTCCGTTCTGGCTCTAAGTCCATGACTTTTTGGTCTGTTGCTGCTGATACTCCACCCTCCAAAATGACCACCAGAGAACAAGCCTGGATGAGCCAGGCCACTCAGTTCTGTATTGCCTGGGATCATGCTTCCTCAAGTCAGGAGTCAGTTCTAGGTCTTTGGGGCCTTGTTTTTGTCTATGAGTGTCAGGACTATTAAGTCAAGGATCTGTCGTGAAAACTGAAATATGGAGAATCAGCCATGATGAATAGAGTACCCATGCTCTGTGTGAGAGCACAGATCCATCAAACAGGGTGAGGGGGCCCTCAAATTCCACCCTGGTTAGACTCTATCTGGAGTACTGTGCTCAAGTCTGGTCACTCCGCTTTAGGTAGGCCATGGAAAAAGAGTAGTGTACCTAAATAAGGAAGACCAAGATGGCCTTGATCAGCAATGAGGATCGGGAACTGGAGATGCTTAACTTGGAGAATAGAATTCACAGAACATATGAGAGCTGTCTTCAAGTATTCAGGGGCTATCCTGGGGATGGGAAGAAAAATTAGGGTCATTCTGTTTGGCCCCAGAAGGCAGAAGTGCTTTGGAAAAAGTTCTAGAGAGGCAGATTTCAGTTAAATGTAACTTTTCCTTCCTTCTTCCTTTCTTTTCTTTTTTCTTTTCTTTCTCTCTCTTTCTTTTTCTCTTTCTTTCCTTTCTTCCTTCGTTCTTTTCTTCATCCTTCTCCCTTCCTTCCTTCTTTCCTCTCCCTTTTTTCTTTCCTTCCTTTTTTTTCCTCTTCTTTCCCTTCCCTAACAAGTAAAAAATTTCTTAACGAAGCAGTCCCCAGCTAGAATGGGCTGTCTAGCTCAACAGGTTGTGGGTCCCCCTGGCTGGAGGTCTTCAAGCAAAGGCTGGATACCCTCTTGTCAAGTGTGTTGGGAAAGGGATGTTTGTTCAGGCATGAATTTTTATTTTTAGTGAGGCAGTTGGGGTTAAGTGACTTGCCCAGGGTCACACAGCTAGTAAGTGTTAAGTGTCTGAGGTCAGATTTGAACTCAGGTTCTCCTGACTCCAGGGCCGGTGCTCTATCCACTGCATCACCTAGCTGCCCCCAGGCATGATTTTAATGAAATGGCCACCACTGAGGTCCCTTCCAACTCCGGGATTTTGTGATTCATGACAAGAATATAGCAGTGGAAGGGGACATTCTGTCCAAGAAGAACAAATTAGGTCAGAGAAGCTTTGCAGGGTCATGGGGTCAAAGATTTAGACCTGGAAGGGGCCTTGGATGTCATTTAATCCAACCCCCTCATTTTCTCGTTGGGAAAGAGGAGACTGGGAAGATATTCATCTGGATAGAAATCCCCAGACCCGAGAGGTGTTCTGATTCCATTCTTCTCTCAGGTTATCATTCAACTGATCATTGAACTCCCGGAGGCTCTGAGCCCCCTGACCTTATTAAGCCCTGAGCCTGTTCACCTGCCTGGGGTCACAGATTCACCTCACTGATCCCCTTTTACCTGCTGCTCATGCTCCTCTCTTGACACCTAATTCCAACAAGTGTTCCCTCTCTAATAATAATAGCTAGACATATTTATAGCACGCCTTAAGGCTTACAAAGTGAGGTAAGAACAGCATCTCATTTCATCCTCATAAGAGTCCAATAAGGTAGTCAAGGAATGCATGTTTTATTGTACCCATTTCATAGATGAGGAAACTGGTTCAGAAAGAGGCAGTAACTGACCCAGGGTCTCAAGACAGAATCAGGATTTTAATGCAGACTTCAGACTCCAGGAGTAGTGTTCTTATCTTTTTTATCTTTTTTTTTGGTGGGGCAATGGGGGTTAAGTGACTTGCCCAGGGTCACACAGCTAGTAAGTGTCAAGTGTTTGAGGCTGGATTTGAACTCAGGTACTCCTGAATCCAGGGCTGGTGATTTATCCACTGTGCCATCTAGCCGCCCCCCCCCTTTTTATCTTTTTTTTTTTTTTAGTGAGGCAATTGGGGTTAAGTGACTTGCCCAGGGTCACACAGCTAGTAAGTGTTAAGTGTCTGAGGCCGGATTTGAACCCAAGTACTCCTGACTCCAGGGCCGGTGCTCTATCCACTGCGCCACCTAGCTGCCCCCCCTTTTTATCTTTAATTGTCTTTTTTAATTGTAGCGGTTTTCTCCATTGGGGCCTTCTGCATGGACCCTCAATTCCACCTCATCAGCCAACCAAAAGGCCTTTTCTTCACCAAACAGTCAATGGCTATGATGTGGTGAGAGAATGCATCTGCCTGCTCTGATGTGGAGAGCTGGACTCCTCCATTCCACCTCATCACAAACTTCCAGAAGCAGATTTACCAAACAGCCACATGGACCTTTCGCTCCTGCTCCCAGGGCTGAGCCTTCATTGGCTAGGCTGCCTTTACATGATTGAGAACAACGGAGAAACGCAAACTTTTAAGTATAGAAAGAAAAATAAGGAGAGGACTGTATAAACAAAGTGGGAACTCTTATCCAGTTTGCTTTATTGACATATATTTAGCAAGAAAGTAACAAAATGTCCTTGTCTTCTTCTATATTTTGGGTTTTTTTCCTGTATATTCTTTAATATATTGATGCTTCTTTCTTCCTTTCTATCTCTTCCTTCCTTCCTTTCTTCCTTTTTCTTTCTTTCTTCCTTCCTCCCTCCCTCCCTCCTTCCTACTTTCCTTTTCCTTTCTCCTTTTCCTGCATTATTCTTACTATTTCTTTTTTCTTTTTCTTCCTTTTCTTTTTAGCTTTCTTTCTTCCTCTTTGCTTCTTTCTTTCATTGTTCTGCTTTCCTATATTTCCTATATTAGTCTTGTTTTCTTACAGACTCATGACTCGCCAAGCTCTAAAAGTGTGTTGCATCCTCTGGGTGCCCTATGTGCCCTTGCAAAGGCTATTGGGAGCTTAGAACACACCAACCATCTGTTTTAACAGCTAGGCCAGGTCTTGGTCATCACAGATCCCAAAAGGCTGAGATTGCTTCATAGAAATCAGCACTAGGACCCAGGACCTTTTTAGTCGGCTATAAAGGTGGTGGGGGGGGTCTGCCTTTGCCTGACTCACTCCCAAACACCCGAAATAGGGCCAGCTCTTTGGGACGGCCCTTTATCCTTCACACTTCCTCTTCAGTGTTCGGCACCCTCTCTCCCTCTCCTCTCCTCTCCTCTCCTCTCCTCTCCTCTCCTCTCCTCTCCTCTCCTCTCCTCTCCTCTCCTCTCCTCTCCTCTCCTCTCCTCTCCTCTCCTCTCCTCTCCTCTCCTCTCCTCTCCTCTCCTCTCCTCTCCTCTCCTCTCCTCTCCTCTCCTCTCCTCTCCTCTCCTCTCCTCTCCTCTCCTCTCCTCTCCTCTCCTCTCCTCTCCTCTCCTCTCCTCTCCTCTCCTCTCCTCTCCTCTCCTCTCCTCTCCTCTCCTCTCCTCTCCTCTCCTCTCCTCTCCTCTCCTCTCCTCTCCTCTCCTCTCCTCTCCTCTCCTCTCCTCTCCTCTCCTCTCCTCTCCTCTCCTCTCCTCTCCTCTCCTCTCCTCTCCTCTCCTCTCCTCTCCTCTCCTCTCCTCTCCTCTCCTCTCCTCTCCTCTCCTCTCCTCTCCTCTCCTCTCCTCTCCTCTCCTCTCCTCTCCTCTCCTCTCCTCTCCTCTCCTCTCCTCTCCTCTCCTCTCCTCTCCTCTCCTCTCCTCTCCTCTCCTCTCCTCTCCTCTCTCCCTCTCCTCTCTCCCTCTCCTCTCTCCCTCTCCTCTCTCCCTCTCCTCTCTCCCTCTCCTCTCTCCCTCTCCTCTCTCCCTCTCCTCTCTCCCTCTCCTCTCTCCCTCTCCTCTCTCCCTCTCCTCTCTCCCTCTCCTCTCTCCCTCTCCTCTCTCCCTCTCCTCTCTCCCTCTCCTCTCTCCCTCTCCTCTCTCCCTCTCCTCTCTCCCTCTCCTCTCTCCCTCTCCTCTCTCCCTCTCCTCTCTCCCTCTCCTCTCTCCCTCTCCTCTCTCCCTCTCCTCTCTCCCTCTCCTCTCTCCCTCTCCTCTCTCCCTCTCCTCTCTCCCTCTCCTCTCTCCCTCTCCTCTCTCCCTCTCCTCTCTCCCTCTCCTCTCTCCCTCTCCTCTCTCCCTCTCCTCTCTCCCTCTCCTCTCTCCCTCTTCTCTCCTCTCTTCTCTCCTCTCTTCTCTCCTCTCTTCTCTCCTCTCTTCTCTCCTCTCTTCTCTCCCTCTCTCTCTCTCTCCCTCTCTCTCTCTCTTCCTCTCTCTCTCTCCCTCTCTCTCTCTCCCTCTCTCTCTCTCCCTCTCTCTCTCTCCCTCTCTCTCTCTCCCTCTCTCTCTCTCCCTCTCTCTCTCTCCCTCTCTCTCCCCCTCTCTCCCTCTCTCTCTCTCTCCCCCTCTCTCCCTCTCTCCCCCCCCCCCCCAACAGGGAATTTAGCTATCCTAAATGGTGAGTGAGTGAGTGCAAACTCACTTAATCCATGGAAATGAGCTGGTCCCAGACCGCCACACACTGATCACAGGCACTAAGGTTTATTTATTTAGATAGTGTTGGGCTACACAAAGTGCCAGCAAAGGGGAAGGGTTTGTAGATGGCATCTCGAACTCTCTCTTTCTCAGGAGCCTCATTCTCTACAACTGCTTTTCTTCACTTCGTTGCTCTGGGCTCACTTAATTAACTCATGCAAATTAGCAGGTGTTCCTCAGTGAAGGGCCCCTGAGAAAATGAAGATTGGATGAGAGGTGCAGAAAAATTAGAGGTCAGGAGTCCAACTCCTAATGGTGCAGATTCTTTTCTTCATCTTATGGCAGAGAGGAAAAAGTAACGAGAGAGCCCAGGTTCAAATCCCAGGCATGCTGCTTTCTAGCAACGTGACAGAACAAATGAATTATGCTTTCTGAACCTGGTTCTTCCAAGGTAAGGAGATAGAATGGGACTAAATGATCAGTAGCAAATCAGATGATTCCATGAACCTGAGAAGCCATGTTTGATATGGCTGATTTTTGTTTTTTTGGAGGCAGTATTAAGTGACTTGCCTAGGGTCACACAGCCAGTAAGTATCTGAGGCTGGATTTGAACTCATGTAGATAAGTCATCCTGATCCCAAACCCAGAGCTCTATTCACTGAGCTACCTAGCTGCCTTTTACCATTTGTCATTCTAGAACACAGCAAATAAGAGAGCTGTGAAACCTAGTCATATGCCAAATAAAGTCCCCCCACATCCCTTGCTTTTTTAAAACAAGACGTGACAAACTTGTGAGATGACTGAAAACTTCATTTTCTCCTGCAACTTATTTTTGCCATGATGCCTCGCTTAGGGAAGGTGCTTAAAAATGTATTTGGATTCAATGTGGGTGGCTGATTCATTCCCTAATTCTGTGCCTAATTAGGTAGCATTTGTGAATTTCTGTGGTGAATAACAAAGACCATCATCAGGTGGCCAGCCTTCTGTTGATGGGCTCTTACCTAGTCTAATCCTTCAACAATAGGCACAAGAGACTGAGTGGTAAGGCCTGTACTCTGGTGGAAAAGCAATTGAGATGCCAGGGTCACTACCACATCATAAGGAGTCATCAAATGTGACATTGTGTGGGGGTTCACCAGCAACATCAAGATGTTATTTCAAGATTTAAATGTCATTAAAGGAACCCACACCCTGGTCGATGATGCCCAATAAGTATCTTTGTTAATTCTATTGATGAGTTGAGCCATGTGCCTCATCACTGAAATTTGAGGAAATTTTTAGGCAATATGTTGGGAATTTACTTTTTATGTAGATTTAAAAATAAATAATATTTAATATACATTTATTAGGTGTCTACTGTGTACAGAATCCAGTACTGGATGATTGGGTGGGTACAAATAAAAGATTATGTTAGCTAAGGGAAAGGGGGGAAGATATATACAAATGTGTGTGTGTGTGTGTGTGTGTGTGTGTGTGTGTGTGTGTGTGTGTGTGTGAGAGAGAGAGAGAGAGAGAGAGAGAGAGAGAGAGAGAGAGAGAAGGGGGGGAGTGTAAATATTACCATCTTTGGGATCTTGAAGAGAATTTTATTTTTTTGTTACCTTTTCTTGGTTCTCATTTTAAGATAGGACTAGACCTATGATTTCATTGTCGGAAGGAATTCTTGGAGGAGTGTGAGAAAATAATGGGATTTGGCAGATACCCAAAGGCCCCACCTAAGATTAATTTAGAACTGATTGAATTAAGTGAGATTGACTTTGCTGATTAACCTACTTAAAGTTAATTCAATTAAAGCCACACCACTCCCCAAGAGGGAGTGTTCTCAGAGGCTGTGGACTATCACCACACGAGATCACCCTCAAATCCAGTGAACCAATGGATTTGGATGACAGTAACCAATCAGCTTGAAGCAATGTGTAAGGACCAACTCTCCTCTGGACCTATAAAAAGATTTCACACTCAGTTTGCTTAGGCACTTCGAGGGTGAAGCAGGCTCCTGGTGGAGGACTTGAGGAAGAACCAGACCAGGATGGAACTCTAGGCTAGATAGGCCTGCCTTTTCTTTTTCTTTCTTTCTTTTTTTTTTTTGTGGGGCAATTGGGGTTAAGTGACTTGCCCAGAGTCACACAGCTACTAAGTGTCAAGTGTCTGAGGTCAGATTTAAACTCAGGTCCTCCTGAATCTAGGGCCAGTACTCGATCCATTGTGCCACCTACCTGCCCTTAGGTCTTTTCTTAATTTTCTGAACTCCATGTGAATACCTGGTATGCTTTAATAAATGCTTAATGCCTAAAGACTGGTGCTGAAGTTTCTAATTTAAGGTGACCATACATTTAGATTTTAAACATCACAGGGGAAAATCTGGCAAAGCAGATTGGCACCAACTCTGCAATTTAGGGTGTTGGAGATTTGCCTAGGGCACCAAGAGACAGTAAATAACTGAGGGGTTAAGTCAATTGCCTGGGGTCATGTAGCCAATAGGTATCAGAAGTGGGTTTGGAACCCATGTCTTTGTGGACAGATCTATCCATTATGTCACACTACCCAAGTGGCCTCTCATTTTTGATTAATTCTTAACTAGTAAATTTCTGTCATGAGCATATGTGTCTCCCATGTCAAGAAACAGTAAGATACAGGGAGTTAGAGTGAGGAAGAGATGGATTCAAATACTACCAATGAGGCAATTTTGTGGTACAGTGGATAGAGTGCCAGGCTTGGAGTCAGGGTGATCTGGGTTCAAATCCAGCCTCAGACATTTTACTAGCTGCGTGACCCTGGGCAAGTCACTTAAACTGTTTGCCTCAGTTTCCTTATCTGTAAAATGGAAATAAGAATAGCATCTATCTCCCAGCATCTATCGTTGTGATGATCAAATGAGATCATAATTGAGAAGCACTTAGCACAATGCTTGGAACATTATCATCATGTTATTGTTGTTTCTAACTCTTTGTGACCCCTTTTGAGGTTTTCTTAGGAGAGTGGAGTGGTTTGCCATTTCCTTCTCCAGCTTTTTTTACAGATAAGGAAACTGAGGCAAACAGGGTGACGTGACTTGCCCAGGGTCACACAGTTAGTGTCAAGTGTCTGAGGCCGGATTTGAACTCAGGTCGGTCCTCCTGAATCCAGGGCTGGTGCTTTATCCGCTGTGCCACCTAGCTGCCCCGAGCCTTGGTTTCTTAATCTATAAAATGGAAATAATAACACTTATCACCCCATCTCATAGGATTGCTGTGAAGGGAAAGAACTTTTTCAACCTAGAAGCTCCCTGGTCTTGTGAATTGTATCTTTGGTTTACAGAATCACAGAGATGATCAGGAGCTCATAGGGCATCCAGACCAACCCATACCTGACCAACAGTCCTATTTTAAATATTATAGGCAATGGGTCATCCCACCTCTGCTTGAAGGCCACCAGAGGGTGACCTGAAGTAGCTCATTCTACTTTTAGATAGAAGATCATGGATCTGGAGCTAGCAGGGTCCTCTCATCTGGAAACTGAGGCCCAGAGAGGTTAGGTGACCTACCCAGAGTCACAGAGTTGGTAAATGTCTGAGGCAGGTTTTGAACTCAGATCTTCTGGCAGGTAGGTGTTATAGTGGATAGATCATCAGGCTTGGCATCAGGAAGACTCATCTTCCTGAGTTCGAATCTGGTCTCAGGCACTTACTAGCTGTGTGACCCTGGGCAAGTCACTTAACCCTGTTTGCCTCATCTTCCTCATCTGAAAAATGAGCTGGAGAAAGGAATGGCAAACTACTCTGGTATCTTGGCCAAGAAAACCCCAAATGGTGGGTGCCATGAAGAGTTAGACATGATTGAACAACAGTAACAACAACTTCCTGACTCCAAATCCAGCAATTTATTCATGACCATGACAGCTTTATTTTGTTTGATTTTAAAACGCTTTCTTTCCCCCTTTTTTTATCAGTCTTTTCCCATTGACTCCCCCTGCTACTCCCTCTCCCTGTACCAAATTGTCAGAAAGCTCCAGTGGGCAAGATGTTTTTTCTTTTTTTCTTTTTTGTGGGGCAACGGGGGTTAAGTGACTTGCCCAGGGTCACACAGCTAGTAAGTGTCAAGTGTCTGAGACCAGATTTGAACTCAGGTCTTCCTGAATCCAGGGGCGGTGCTTTATCCACTGCACCACCTAGCTGCCCCAAGATGTTTTTTCCTTACATGAAGCATCCATTTACAGACTCCACCTATTGACCCAAGTTCTGTCCTCTGGCACCAAGAAGAACAAGTCTGGTGCCTCCTCCAGGTGATAGCCCTTCACAGACTTGAAGTCCATTTTCATGGTCCTCCTTAAATCTTCTCTTCTCCTGACCTTTTCCTTTCACATTTAATTGATGCTTACTTTTATGATACTGGCATTCTCTAAAACCACTCTCCAGAGGGCACAGCCCTGGAGCAAGGAGGATGTGAGTTCAAATCCAGCCTCTGACACTTACTCAGATTCTGGACAAGTCATTAATCCCGATTGCGCCCCCCCCCCCCAAACCTAAAACTATTCTCCTTTCACAAAATGACACACTGATCATGTCTGAGAGAGTATGCCTTATTGCATACCTGTAGCCTATCACTTCCTAGCCAGAGAAGAGAAGAAAGAAGTCAAAACTGGTCTTCACATTGATCTGAGAAGCTATTGGAGGGCGGAGACTGTTTCCATGTTGTATAATCTTCCCCCATTAGCCTCAAATAGTAGGTGCTTAATGAATTTCTTTGATTGATCGATGTTTTTCCAGTGTTGTTTTCTGTGACCACAAATATTGTGGTCACTGTTGTTCTCTTAGTCTTGCTTTCTTCAGTCTGTATCCCTTCCCAAGTAGTTTGGCAAGCCCTGATCTTCCCTTCCCCAAATCTCCATCAAAATGTGTCCCCCTTACGTTGCCTGCCCTTGGGGTTCTGCAACCTTTCAATAGCAGGTGCTAATTCCCAATGAGGCATTCTTTTAAAATGACTCACTGCAGCTGTTTCATGTGTTTTTATAAGGAAGAAATATTTATTAGCCCTCAATATAATATAAAAATGATTAACCCTTGTTCTCATTAATCACAAGCTTCCTTTCTTTTGAGTCCTCTCTATAATTCAGATTTGTTACTATGAATGAGAGAAAGGAGACAAGACACTCTTCTCTCCTCCCTCTTCTCTTTAATGAGGAGTCGTTCTAAAGTATTGGGCCTGGCAGAGTTACAAAAATTGCTGGCAAGTTGCTTTTTCAAAATTCTTAATCATTCTGTATGAGGGAGAAGGAGACATTTTAAAAGATTGCTTTGTTAATATTTCAACAATCTTTAGTGAGTTTATTAACTATGTACCTCCGTGGAGAATGTGAAATATCTATTTTTGGCAAATACTTCCTGGACCATTTGTAACATCTATATGTGAGGGGCTCAAGATCTTGAGATCTCCGATTTCATCAGACCTGGGTTCTCATCTTGGCTCTGTCACTCATCTCCCTTCCTCTTTCTGGGCCTTAGCTTCTTGCCTTGTAAAATCAAGGGGTTGGATTTGGTAATTTCTAAGGCCTCCTTCAAGTCTGAGTCCTATGATCCGTATTTTTGGGTCACCTATCATTACAATCAGATATATCACCCTCTCTGGGCTTACTCTCCCAAGTCCAAATCACACTGGGAGGTTCAGTTTCCAGAAAAGGAACAACTTTCTCTGGTTTTAGGGATAAACTTGTAGGGGGCTAATCCTAATACTGTAGCTCATGAGCCCCTAGTGATGTATGTTTCATTAAAAATCAACCAATAGGGGCGGCTAGGTGGTGCAGTGGATAGAGCACCGGCCCTGGAGCCAGGAGGACCTGAGTTCAAATCCGACCTCAGACACTTAACACTTACTAGCTGTGTGACCCTGGGCAAGTCACTTAACCCCAATTGCCTCACTAAAAACAAACAAAAAAAAGAATCAACCAATAGACTAGGGCAGCCAGTGGATAGAGTTTCTGGCCTGAAGTTAGGAAGATTCATCTTTTTCCTGAGTTCAAATCTGGCCTCAGACATTTGCTAGCTGTGTGACCCTGGGCAAATCACTTCACCTTGTTTTCCTCAGTTTCCTCATGTGTAAAGTGGGCTGGAGAAGGAAATAACAAACCCCCACAGTATCTGTGCCAAGAAAACCACAAAAGGAGTCACAAAGAGTCAGACACAACTGACTGAACACACACAGAGGGAGGAGTTGAGGCATAGCCTTTCTTGCTTTCCAATTAATCTTGGTTAAGAGCTGAGTTTCCTTCGGGAGAAGATTACACTTTACCTAATGGTGAAGATCTTGTTATTCTTCCCTATTCCTACTGGGTTTTACTCAAAATGAGCTGCTGGAATCTGTGCCCTGGGGCAAGCTCACTGTCTTTGCCAAAATATTCATTTGGAATTGAGTTACTCAAAGCCACATAATCCCAAACAGATTACTTTGGGTTATCTCTGTTTTTTGTTTGTTTGTCTGCTCTTTAGGACATCTCCCTTTGCAGAAATCTAACTGAAGCATACTTTTTGACAGATAATAATTATACAATTATAGACTGAGAGCTAGAAGAAAGCAAAGTCAAACCTTGTATTTTATAGATGAGAAAACTGAGGTCCATTTTGTGAAGTGATTTGCCAAAGTCACAGAGAGAGTAAAACGGAATTGTAACTCAAATCATTTGACTCCAAATATAGTACCCTTCTTTCCAAACCACTATGCTATCATGTACAGTGTGTGGGGATATTAGAAGGCTTCATTAAGTAAAGAACACAGAACCCTGTTAGAAAATGCTTCCCAGGGGCAGTTAGGTGATGCAGTAGATAAAGCACTGGCCTTGAATTCAGGAGGACCTGAGTTCAAATCCAACCTCAGACACTTGACACTAGCTGTGTGACCCTGGGAAAGTCACTCACTGCCCCGCAAAAAAGAAAAAAAAATGCTTCCCAGTCACTTGTTATGTACTGTGCAGCAAGGAGGTACCGTGAAAAGAACAATGGACTTTTTTGGGGGGGGAGGGGGGAGGCAATTGGGGTCAAGTGACTTGCCCGGGGTCACACAGCTAGTAAGTGTTAAATGTCTGAGGCTGGATTTGAACTCAGGACCTCCTGAATCCAGGGCCGGTGCTTTATCCACTGCGCCACCTAGCTACGCCTACAATGGACTTTTATACAAGATTTTTATACCATTTCCTGAAGCACAAGCCCGCAATAGTCAGAGCCCTAAGACCAACAGCCTTCAGCATTACAAAGTTACCTCAACCCAAGCAAAGAATTTCAGAGTGTTCCAATAATAGAGAAAAATGAACAAATTCTTTAGTGGAAATCTCTCTCTGTTCATCGGGTCCTTCAGTTAAGGAACCGAAAGCCAGTCAGGGCATGAAACCCAAGATATTTTGTCAAGGGGGGGCAAAGGGGAGAGAAAAAGTATTTCTATAGTGCCTACTATGTGCCAGTCAATAAACATTTATTAAGTGCTTACTATGTGCTAGGCACTATGCTAAGCACTGGGCATACAAAAAGGGTCAAAAGACAATCCTTGTTGTCAGGGGGCTCACAATCTAATGGGAGAGATAACAAGTAAACAAATATGTACAAGCATGTTATATACAGGAAAAATGGGAAATAATTGAGAGGGACTATTGTTGCTGTTCAGTCACAACCGACTCTCCCTGACCCCATTTGGGGTTTTCTTGGCAAAGATACTGGAGTGGTTTGCCATTTCCTCTTCTAGATAATATGGTGGTGCCTTTCCAAATTATTGCAGGAGTATAGAGGTCCTGGATTCAAGAGAAGAAAGGCACTAGAATTAAGAAGGATTAGAGAAGGCTTCCTGAGGAAGATGGGATTTCAATTGGGACTTAAAGGAAGCCAGGAGGGGAGCATTCTGGGGGAGATTGATTGATTGATTGATTGATTGATTGATTTATCTATCTATTTATTTATTTATTTATTTATTTATTCTGGGGGAGAGCCAGAGAAAGTGCCTAGAACAGAGATAGAGTGACTGGTTAGTATAATAGTCAGGAGGTTGGAGTCCCTGGATCAAGAGTAGGTGTGGGGGCCAGCTAAGTGGAACAGTAGATAAAGCACCAGCCCTGGATTCAGGAGGACCTGAGTTCAAATTCAGCCTCAGACACTTGACAGTTACTAGCTGTGTGATCCTGGGCAAGTCACTTAACCCTCATTGCCCTGCCAAAAAAAAAAAATTATATGAGAAGAGTAGGTGTTGAATGGTACAAGACTGGAAAGGTGGGATGAGAACTATGTTATAAAGAGTTTTGAAGGTCAGAGGATTTTGTATTGGATCCTGGAGGCTATAATGAGCCTCTGGAGTTTGCTGAGTGGGGAGGGAGACCTGAGCTTTAGGAAAATTAACTTAGTGGTCAACTAGTGGGTGGCTCTGAGTGGGGAGAGTCGAGGCAGCAGACCCACCGGGCAGCTCCTGCAACCATCCAGGGTGAGCTGGTGAGGGCCTGCACCAGGCCAAGGTGGGGTAGTGTTGAAGGGGCATGTCATATAGAAGGTAAATTGATAGACCTTGGCAACAGATTGGATATGGGGGCTGAGAGACAGTGTGAGGAATCAAGAGTCAGCCTAGGTGCAAGGCTGAGGGACTAGAAGGCACTGTGCTAAGTGCTTTACAAATAATATTGCATTTGGTCCCCATAGGTCTTTGAGGTAGGTGCTGTTATCATCCCTGAAGGATAAGGAAGCTGAGGAAGGCAGAATGTAAGTGTCTGAGGCTGCATTTGAGCTCAGATCTTCCTGACTCCAGGCCCAGAACTCTATCTGTGGCCCTACCCAGCTGCCTTGAGGTGGGAGGTGGGGGGGAAGTGGGATGGTGTTATCTGGACCAGATGAAAGATGAAAAAACAAGAAAGGAACAATTCCAGGAGTCAGAAATGGGAACTTGTGAGGGAAGGTAGGCTAAGAAAAGAAACACACTCAGTCTCTTAAAAGCAAATCACGTAAGTGATAGAGACCAACAATGGCCAGGTCTTCTGAATAGTTGTGCCATGTCATCAACAGCCTATGATATGCTTAGCAGAGTCTCCGGCGCATAGTAGGCACTTAATAAGTATTTGCTTGTTGATGCTCAATGGACTGATCACTCCTATATTTGCTTAGTAGCTTGAGGTGTTATGGAATGAGTTGTAATCTTTCTATTGTTCAATATGTACATTACCCATAATTCCTTCCTTCCTTCCTCCTTCCTTCCCTCCCTCCCTTCTTTTTTTTATTTTGTTTTGTTTTTTCCTCCCTCCCTTCTTTTCTTCCCTTCCCCTTTCCTTCCTTCCTTCCTTCCTCCCTCCCTTCCCCCTCCCTCCCCCCTCCTCTCCCCTCCTTCTCCCACTTCCCCCCACCTCAGTGGATAGAGCATTGGGTTTGAAATCGGGAGTACCTGAGTTCAAATCTGGCTTCAGACCCTTATTAGCTATGTGATCCTGGGCAAGTCACTTCACCTTATCTGCCTCCATTTCCTTATCTGTAAAATGAGCTAGAGGAAGGAAATGGCAAGCCACTCTAGTATCTCTACCAAGAAAGCCCCAAATGGGGTCATGCAGAGTTAGACATGACTAACCAACAATAACCACCCTGCCTAGTGAGTGTTTTACTACTAAAATCCCAACTTGTGGGTAAGGAAAGGCAGAGAAAGTATACTACGATGAATAATAACAGACATTAGACTGTAAACTCCTCAAGGGCAGAGACCATCTTCTACCTTCCTTGTATCCCCAGCTCTGCCTGGCACATAGTAGGCACTTGATACATGTTTATTGACTCAAAACCCCAGCAGATGGTAGCAGAGGCCAGCAGAGATAGTAAGTCAGAGGTCAGTCAATAATGCCCAACATTTCAGTTGAGAAGAGCAAGGAGGCAGGTGTTGGCCGAGCCAGACAACATGAATAATCCTGGGGCACTGAGATTGCGGAGATGCCCTGGTCACTCAGGTCAAAGCATCACAGCACAATAGACATAAAGCTGGAAAGGACCTTGGGAGTCATCTAGTCTAATTCATTCCTTTTGCCAATAAGGAAACTGAGGCCCAGAGAGATTATGGAATTTCTCCAGGACCACCCAAGGAATAACTGGCAGGGCTAGGGTTTGAACTCAGGCACTGAAACTCAATTCATGCTTTTTCCCCCTATTATACAAGAACCATTTCCTTCTGTACATTCCGTCAATGGATACGCCCTGGCCATATGGATTCATGGCTTGTGCTCTCTCACACGTATTATCTATGTGTATGTTTACTGTTCATATGCGTTCTCTGCCTGTGTGCCCTCTCTGCTGGGTAGTGTGGTAACCTGTAAGGAGGTAACCCAGCTGGACATGGGTGGATCACTTCCTATCACTGTATTTGCTCTGCTATTTCATTAAATGTCTTTTTCAGAACGTGTGTTCCTCTGGTAAAATAGATAAAGCATTGGCTAATTTAATTAAAAAAAAAAAAAGAAGAAAACCAAATTACCAGTATTAAAAATGAAAAGGGTGAATTCACCACCAATGAAGAGGAAATTAAAGCAATTATTAGGAGCTATTTTGCCCAATTATAGGTCAATAAATCTAGCAATCTAAGTGAAATAGATGAATACTTACAAAAATATAAATGGCTCAGATTAACAGAAGAGGAAATAGCATACTTAAATAACCCTAGCTTAGAAAAAGAAATTTAAAAAGAAAAAAGAAAGAAAAAGAAATCGAACAAGCCATAAATGAGCTCCCTAGGAAAAAATTCCTAGGACCAGATGGATTCACAAGTGAATTCTACTAAACATTTAAAGAATAATTAATTCCAATACTATATAACTTATTCAGAAAAAAAGGCAAAAAAGGAAGTCTTTCTTACTAAATTCCTTTTATGACACAAATATGGTGCTGATAGCTAAAAAAGGAAGAGCAAAACCAGAAAGAAAACTATAGACCAATTTCCCTAATGAATATTGATAACAACATTTTAAATAAAACATTAGAAAGGAGATTACAGCAATATATCACAACAATTATATGCTACGACCAAATGGGATTTATACTAGGAATGCAGGACTGGTTCAATATTAGGAAACTGTCAGCATAAAATGATTATATCAGCAATCAAAACAATAAAAATTATATTATTATCTCAACAGATACAGAAAAAGCTTTTGACAAAACACAATACTCATTCCTATTAAAAAGACTAGAAAGCAGAGAAATAAATGGAGTTTTCCTTAAATTGATAAGTAGTATCTATCTAAAACCATCAGTAAGCATTATCTGTAATGGGGATAAGCTAGAAGTCTTCCCAATAACTCAGGGGTGAAGTAAGGATGCCCAATATCACCACTATTTTTCAATATTGGACTAGAAATTCTACCTATAAACAATAGGAGAGGAAAAATAAATGAAAGGAAATAGGATAGGCAATAAGGAGACAAAATTATCACTCTTTGCAGACATGATGTTGGACTTAAAAAATCCTGGAAAATCAGCTAAAAAGCTAGTTGAAATAATTTTAAAATTGAGCAAAGTTGTAGGATATGAAACAAACCCACAGAAATCATCAGCATTTCTATATATTACAAAAAAAAAACCCAGCAGGAAGAGAAATTCCACTTAAAATAATTGTAGACAATATAAAATACTTGGGACTCTACCTGCCAAGAAAAACCCAGGAGTTATATGAATATAATTAGAAAATACTTTTCACACAAATAAAGTCATATCTCAACAATTGGAGGAATACTAATTGCTCATGTGTATGCCAAGCAAATATAATAAAAAATGACAATTTTACCTAAATTAATTTACTTGTTCAGTGCTATACCAAACTACCAAAAATTATTTTTAAAAGCTAGAGAAATAGTAATAAAATTTATTTGGAAGAACAAAAGCTCAAGGATATTGAGGAAATCAATGAAAAAATGTGAAGGAAGGTAAATTAAGCAGCACCAGATCTCAAACTGTATTACAAAGTAGTAATCATCAAAACAATCTGGTACTAGTTAAGAAATAGAGTGGTAGGGGGGCAGCTAGATGGTGCAGTGGTAAAGCACCGGCCCTGGATTCAGGAGTACCCGAGTTAAAATCCGGCCTCAGACACTTGACACTTACTAGCTGTGTGACCCTGGGCAAGTCACTTAACCCTCATTGCCCTGCAAAAAAAAAAAAAAAAGAAATAAGAGTGGTAGATCAGTGGAATAGATTAGGTACACAACACACAGTACTAAATGACTATAGTAATCTATTATTTGACAAATCCAACGTTCCAAGCTTTTAGGACAAGAACTCATTATTTGACAAAAACTGCTAGGAAAACTGGAGAGCAATTTGGCAGAAACTAGGTATAGACCAATATCTCACACCATATATCAAGATAAGATCAAAATGGATATATGATTTAGACATAAAAAGTGACATCACAAGCAAATTAGGGGAGCATGGAATATTCTGCCTGTCAGATCTATGGATAAGGGAAGAATTCATAATAGAAGAAGAGATAGAGAACATTATGGGATATAAAATAGATAAACCCAATTACATTAAATTTAAAGCTTATTGCATAAACAAAACCAATGCAGCCAAGATTAGAAGGAAAGCTGAAAACTAGGAAAAAAAATTTTCCATCAAGTTTCTCTGATAAAGGTCTCATTTCTCAAATATATAGAGAACTGAGAATATGAGTCATTCCCCAATTGATAGTCAAAGGATATGAAGGGGCAATGTTCTATAGTCTATGTTCTAATGTTCTATGAAAAAAATGCTTAAAATCACTATTGATTAGAGAAATGCAAATTAAAATATATCTCTCGGGCATCACTTCATACCTATCAGATTGGCTAATCTGACAGAAAAAGAAAGGGACAAATATTGGAGGGCCTGTGGGAAAATTGGGACATATGCACTGATGGAGAAATTGTAAACTGATTCAATCACTCTGGATAGCAATTTGGAATTATACTCAAAGGGCTATAAAACTGTGCATACCCTTTGACCCAGCAATGCCACTACTAGGTCTGTATCCCCAAAATATTTTTTTTTAAATGGAAAGGACATATATGTACAAAAATATTTATAGGAGCTCCTTTTGTGGTAGCAAAGGATTGGAAATCGAGGGGATGTCTATCAATTGGGAAATGGCTGAACAAGTTGTAGTGTATGACTGAGATAGAATACCATCATGCTTTAAGAAATGATGAGCAGAGTGAGCTCCCGAACTCATGACAAGATCCCTCCAAAAAACATCCAAATAAGGTCATAGGAAAATGCCAGGAGCAGCAAAACTCACAGAAGAATGTGCTGAAATCATCTTCTAACCAAGAACAGCTTGGAAGGTCAGAAGGAGGGAGCTGCTGTGCTGATACAGAAGTTGGACCCAACCCCACAGTCACCTTGACACAGATCCAGTCTCAGGAAGTCCTCACCAGAGAAGGAGACCCCCAGAGCCTCTGAATCAGCTGAAGCACCAGTGTCGTCTGGAACTAAGCTCACAGTCTGGTGAGTGGGCTGAGCCCTGGGCAGGGGAGAGACTATAGGGGTCTATGCTGGTGCTGAGGCAGAACTTGGGTTTTTCACCCCTGCTGGAAACCAGGAGGTAGGCTTGAGTAGCAGTGGCCCAGGTGGGGGAGGGGCACAGGCTCTTTGGAGCTAACAACCACAACACACAAAGCTGGCTGATTGGCAAGTTGGTCTGGGGTCATCTAGGACCAGGAAACAGGCCGGGCAAGGGAAGAACCTGATTCTCCTTAAATCATACCACCTGGGACTTCTTAAGCTTGGGATACTGCAGCTTGGAAACAGTGCCCCACTTTAAGGAGCTAATAGTCTAGTAAAAGAAAGGCAAGATGAGCCGACAGAGAAAGGTGAGGACCATAGAAAGTTTCTTCAGTAACAAGGAAGACTGAGGGGCACCCTCAGAGGAAGATGTCAACATCAGGGCCCCTATATCTAAAGCTTCCAAGAAAAATACGAACTGGTCTCAGGCCATAGAGGTGCTCAAAAAGGACTTTGAAGATAAAGTTAGAGAGGTAGAGGAAAAAAATGGAAAGAGAAATGAGGGTGATGCAGGAAAGACATAAGAAAAAAGTCAACAACTTGAAAAGCCAAATGGAAAAGGAGGTACAAAAGCTCTCTGATGAAAATAATTGCCTAAGAATGAGGATTGAACAAATGGAAGCCAGTGACTTTATGAGAAACCAAGACACAGTAAAGCAAATCCAAATGAATAAAAAAATAGAGGGCAATGTGAAATATCTTCTGGGGAAAACTGTTGACCTGGAAAATAGGTCCAGGAGAGATAATTTGAAAATTATTGGTCTACCTGAAAACCATGATCAAGGAAAGAGTTTAGACACCATCTTCCAAGATATTCTCAGGGAAAATTGCCCTGAGAAGAAGCAGCTAAAATAGAAATTGAAAGAATCCACTGATCACCTCTAGAAAGAGATCCCAAAAAGAAAACTCCTAGGAATATTATAGCCAAATTCCAGAGCCCTCAGGTTAAGGAGAAAATATTGCAAACTGCCAAAAAGAAAGAATTCAAATACTGTGGAGCCCCAGTCAGGATAGCACAAGATCTAGCAGCGTCTACATTAAAGGACCGGAGGGCATGGAATATGATATTCCAAAGCGCAAAGAAAATGGAATTACAACCAAGAATCACCTACCCAGCAAAACTCAGCATTATCTTTCAATGGAAAAGATGAGACTTTAATGAAAAAGAAGACTTTCAGATATTTGTGATGAAAAGACCTGAACTGAATGGCAAATTTGACTTTCAAATATAAGACCCTAGAGAAACATAAAAAAAAAAATTGGAGCTGGGGGACATACCTGGGGTCATACAATGGGCTTCTGTCTTGTGTCTGAGGTCAGGTTTTGGCTGGGATCCCCCTGGGTCCAGGGGTGATGCTTTGTCCACTGTATCACCTAGCTAGGTGATAACATCTTTAGAGTTAAATTGAGGGGTGAAGGGAATGCACTGGGGGAGGGGGAAGGGCAGAGGTGAAATCCTACAAGAAAGAAACAGGAAAAGGCTTATAGAGTGGGGGAAGAGATGGGAGAGGAGCAGGGTAGTAAATGAATTTTACACTCATCAGAAAAGGCTCAAAGACCTTAAACTCATCAGAGCTGCCTCAAGGAGGGACTAACACACACACCCCCAACTGGATGGAGTAATCTATTTAATCTGGGCAGTAAATGAGCCTAACACTCCTCAAAATTGGCTCAAAGACCTCAATCTCATTAGAATTGGCTCAAGGAGGGAACTATGTACTCAATTGGGTGGAGTAATCTCTATAACTCAGTAGGAAAATAGGAGGGGAAGGGGATAAAGAGAGAGGGGCAAAAAAAGGAAGGGCAGAGTGGGGGAGGGGACAGACAGGCAAATCCCTTTTGAAGCATGATAGGATGAAAGAAGATGGATAATAGAATAAATATCATGGGAAAGGGAATAGGATGGAAGGGAAACAGTTAACAATAGTAATCATGAAAAAGAGAAAAGGGGGAAAAATTGTACAAAAAATATTTATAGCAACTCTTGGTAGAGGCTAAGAATTGAAAATTGAAGGAATGTCCATCAATTGAGGAATGATGGAAAAAGCTGTGTTATATGATTGTAGTGGAATGGACTTGTGCTACAGGAAATGACAAACAAAATGATCCCCGAAAAACCTTGAAAGACTAATGAACATCGATGTATGGTGAAGTGAGCAGAGCTGAGAGGACACTGTGTGTAGTGACAGCAGTATTGTTCAAGGAGAAATTGTGAACCAAGACAATCCCAAGGAACTAATGAGGAAGCTTACTATTCACTGCTATAGAAAGAACTGCTAAAAAGAACACTTGTGGATTTACATATATAACCTGATTGCGATCTTGTGGAGGGGGGAGGAAAGGGAGGGAGGGAGAAAAATTTTGGAACAACTACCCTTACATATAAATGGAAAATAAAATAAATAAATATAGCTTAAAAATAATTTTAAAAAATGAGCGAACTGGTTTCAGAAAAACCTTATATGAAGTGATGCAAAGTGAAATGAACATAACCAGAAGGACGTTATACACAGTAATAGCAATATTGTAAGATAATCAACTGTGAATGACTTATCTACTTTCAGCAATACAATGATCTAAGACAATTCTGAAGGACTCATGATAAAAAAAAAATTCATTCCACCTCCAAAGAAAGAACTGATGGAGCCTGAATACAAACAGAAGCATACTTTTTTAAACTTTTGGGGTTTTTTTGGTGGAGGGGTTAAATCTGTTTTCTTCTGCAATAAGCTAATGTGGAAATGTGTTTTGCATGACCACACATGTATAATCTATATATAATTTGTTTATCTTCTCAATAAGAGTGGAGGGATGGGAGAGAGAATGCGGAACTCAAAATTTTTAAAAAACGATTGTTAAAAATTGCATTTACATGTAATTGGAAAAATAAAATTAAATAACAAAATAAATAATAAAGGAGTTGGATAATAAAATAATGTCAAACAAATTAAATATATAATAAAAATTAATAATTAAAATAAAATGTGTCTTCCAAAATGGGCCACCAAGGGCCAAGTTTGTCAGGGGATAATCCACTTACTCAGCTCTATGTTCCCCAGGAATATGCAGCTTAATTTCCAGACTCTTTGCCCTGCTATCTCTCTTACCCACCCTTTTCCACCTCTTATTCACAGAACTCAAATCATCACTACAGTCTCTGGAAAGAGGGTATTAATTGATCAACTTATTGTTCCACTCACCATCTATATGACTTCTCAGACCATATAAGTCCCTTACCTTGCTACCATTGCCTTGTATGTTGGGGGTTTTGTTTGTTTGTTTGTTTTTGCAGGGCAATGAGGATTAAGTGACTTGCCCAGGGTCACAGCTAGTAAGTGTCAAGTTAAGTGCCAAGTGTCTGAGGTCGGATTTGAAGTCAAGTCCTCCTGAATCCAGGGCCAGTTCTTTATCTACTGCACCACCTAGCTGCCCCCTTGTATGTTGTTTTTAGGGCCAGCTAGTGAAGTAATGGATAGAGCTCTGGCCCTGGAGTAAGGAGGACCTAAGTTCCTTCCTTCCTTCCTTCCTTCCTTCCTTCCTTCCTTCCTTCCTTCCTTCCTTCCTTCCTTCCTTCCTTCCTTCCTTCCTTCCTTCCTTCCTTCCTTCCTTCCTTCCTTCCTTCCTTCCTTCCTTCCTTCCTTCCTTCCTTCCTTCCTTCCTTCCGTCCTTCCTTCCTTCCTTCCTTCCTTCCTTCCTTCCTTCCTTCCTTCCTTCCTTCCTTCCTTCCTTCCTTCCTTCCTTCCTTCCTTCCTTCCTTCCTTCCTTCCTTCCTTCCTTCCTTCCTTGTCTTTGCATTCCCAGTGCTCAAGTCAAATCAGCAAACACTTCATAAGCACCTTCCGGTACTAGGCAAGGTACTAAACACTGAGGGTACAAAGAAAAGGGAAAACAGACCCTGACGTCAGAGATAGACATTTGAATTAGGGTGACAAAATGCAAACAACTTGATGCCTAAATGAGTTATCTAACTATCTGTGTGTAGATAGATGGATGGACGAGAGAGTGAGAGAGAGAAATGGGTAGATTGATAGCTGCATCGATAGACAGATGGGTGGATGGCTAGGTAGATGACAGATATAGAAACAGATGGATGGATGGATAGACACTAGGATTAAGGGGGATAAAAAAGGCTTCTTTTTTTTTTTTTTTTAGTGAGGCAATTGGAGTTAAGTGACTTGCCCAGGGTCACACAGCTAGTAAGTGTTAAGTGTCTGAGGCCGGATTTGAAACTCAGGTCCTCCTGACTCCAGGGCTGGTGCTCTATCCACTGCATCACCTAGCTGCCCCAAAGAGGCTTCTTACAGAAGGTGAGATGTGAGGTAACACTTGAGGGAGGCCAGAAAAGCCTGAAGGCAGAGATGAAGAAGTATCATATTCCTAGCATGGGGAGCAGCCATCAAAAAAGATACATAGGGGCAGCTAGGTGGCACAGTGGATAGAACACTGGCCATGGATTCAGGAGTACCTGAGTTCAAATCCGGCCTCAGACACTTAACACTTACTAGCTGTGTGACCCTGGGCAAGTCACTTAACCCCAATTGCCTCAAAAAAAAAAAAAGACACATAATCAGGAGATGACGTATCCTATCTATGGAACAGCAAGGTCAGTGTTTCTAGACTGTAGAGCAGAAAGGGAAGTAAGATGTAAGAGAACTAGAGAGTTAGGAAGGGGCAGGTCAAGGACTTTTAAAGCCAAAGACAAAGGTGTGTTAGGAAATAATTAGCAAACACCGACATACTTTTCAGTTTGTTCTTCATTATTAACATTCTCTTCATCACTTTCTTCAGTCTAGACAAGCAACAAAACAATCAATAAAACCTTGATTTGTAGCATTTGCCTCTTTTCCAAAGTAGAAATGCTCGCCCTGAAAAAAAGTAACACTCAGCTAGAGCCTTTGTTGTTGACTGCAGCACATCCCTACAAACAGGGGGTGTTATATTTGATCCTGGAGGTCATAGGGTGTCAGTGGAGTTAATGGTGTAGGAGGTCAGCCCTGCTCATTAGGAAAATCTCTTTGGCAGCTGAGTAGAGGATTGGGTAGAGTGAGGACATACTTGAAGGAGGGAGAGCATTGTTAAGGGCTAAAATTCTAGCTAAACTGTCTAAACTATTTAATGAGTGGTCACCAATAAATTATAAGCTTTAGCAAGAGTTAGACTTTCAAGCATTTATTAAGGAGAATAAGAATTTGGTAAAGAGAGAGAAAGGCCTACATTCATCTATCTATTAAAGGGAGAGCACATTTCGAGCCCCACTCTCCACCAGCGTCCTCAGGAAAGAGAGCCAGACAGAGTGCTAGTCTCTTCCTTCTTCTTCCCACTAGCCCACGTCACTTCCTTTTCCAAAGAAAAGACTCCTGGTCTTGCCCTCAAAGACCTTCGCTTCATGGGTGGAACTCTTCTACAGTAAGTCTCCTGCAGGTGGTGTCATTCCAATCGTTACAACATCAAAAAGACCACTGCAATCATCAAGGCCTAAGGTGATGTCCCATCCCAGGGTGGGGGCAGTGTCAGAAGAGAGAAGGGAGTGTACACACAAGGGATATTGTGAAGATGTCATTGAGAAGCATTGACAAGAGATTGGATATATAGGGGCAGGAGCGGTGAGAGAGAGAGTGACGGTTAGAAGAGCTCACGTAGGTCACCAATCTAGCTGGCTGAGATGATGTCCTTGACAAAAATATGGAAGTTCCAAAGAGGGGAAGATTTGGACGACAGCCATTTAAGACATCCCGTAGGACATTCACTTCAAGACATCCTATAGGCAGTTAGAGATGTAAGACTGGAGGTCAGGAAAGAAGTTAAGGCAGGACAAAAAGATCTAAGAACCGTCTACATGGAGACAATAATTGAATCCAGGGAAGTGGATGAGATCACTGAGAGAGAGCTAGTGTAGATGGTCAAAGGAAGAGGGCCTAGGAGAGTGCCCTGGGAGGTACCCATGGTTACGTGGCATGACATGGGTGAAGAGCCAGCAAAGATGACAGAGAGGAAGAGGTCAGGCCTGTAGGAGGAGATTCAGGAGACTCAGGCAGTGCTGGAGAGAAAGAAAAACAACAACATGAAAGTATCAAGAAGAGGGGGGAGAGCGTGAGGTCTAAGACTGCTGAGAGGTCAAGAAGGATGAGATGGGGGGCAGCTAGGTGGCACAGTGGATAGAGCACCAGTCCTGGAGTCAGGAGTTCCTGAGTTCAAATCCGGCCTCAGACACTTAACACTTACTAGCTGTGTGACCCTGGGCAAGTCACTTAACCCCAATTGCCTAAAAAAAAAAAAAAAAAAAGAAGGATGAGATGACATTTGGCAATTACTAGGAGAGTGTCATGGGGTGCAGAGCACCCCAGAAGTTCTCTGGGGCACATCAAGGAAGATTCTCCTTGAGAAACTAAACCAGAGGACAGATAACACCTAGAGAGATAAACTGAACCAAATCGGACTGAGCTAGCTTCAGATTCCTACCCTTCATTCTGGTCTCCCTTACCCTGAGGAGATAAATTTGGGTGTGGCTGCGGCCTTTGTGTTCTGAAGAGGGATCTGTAGCCACCCCTCACCCAATTCCTCTAGTCACTACCAGTGGGGGATGGTCCTCCACTCCTCACCCAATTCCCCCAGCTACCACCAGTGGGGGATGGTCCTCTCTCACTAAAGGAACTTTTCACGGGCAGATGGTCCACCCCCATCAGTCCTCTATAAAAGTACCTTCCAGTCTCCTGTTCAAGGAGATTTGGTACCTCTGAGCCATGTGCTTTATGCCAAATCTCCCCAGGAAAAGTCCAAGGATTTCTTTCATGGTTTCCCTCCCCCCACCCTTCCCTTCCCTTGCTCCTAAATAAACTATCACCTTATTCTAACTAAGTTTTGTGTGCAAGAGGGTGTAATTCTTTAAAGAGGAATTCCCAAGAACCCCAACCCGTACCCCATTTTCCCACCATATTATCATCAGGAATCCCAAAATACCCAGAAGGACCAAGTGACATCAAGTGATGCAGTACATTTGCAACATATCAAAGACAGGATAAAGACATTTCTTTCACAGTACTTGCCTTAATTATTTTTATTTAAAGTGTATTTGCCCAGATGGCAGAAATTATTGTAAATCATAGAATTATTAAATCATTTAAAAACTCTTGTTAATTGATATCATTGATACCCTGATCCTTTTAATATTTTATTTATTTATCTATTTATCTGTTTGTTTATTCGCTCATTTATTCATTCATTTTTCTATCTCCATTCATTCGTTCATTTTGAAGGGCAATGAGGGTTAAGTGACTTGCCCAGGGTCACACAGCTCGTAAGTCTTAAGTGTCTGAGGCCGGATTTGAACTCAGGTCCTCCTGAATCCAGGGCTGGTGCTTTATCCACTGGGCCACCCAGCTGCCCCCTTTTAGTATTTTAAGAAATCATTGGTAACAATGTAGTTGCAGCAACTAGTATAGCACCTGATACCATAATAAATGTTCTTTGACTGACTGCTATCTAGAGGAAATAAAACACTTGCACAGTGGTGAATCAATCAAGTAAATACTTTTCATTGTTCTTACTAAATACCCAGCCCAGTGCTAAATGCCAGTATTAAAGAGACAAGACAAAACAAAAACAAAAACCCAGTTCCTGCCCTCAAGGAGCTTACATTCTAAGTGCTTGGGGAACACCAATAAAAAAAGCCCAAGGTGACTGGGAAGGGTCTCCAGAAGGAAGTCTGTTGGGCCTGAGTCTTGACGGAAGACTGGAGGGGCCAGGTTGTGGAAAACTTTCCACAAAAGTCGCTTCATTCCTGCTTGTTGAATTGAAGTGAAATATTTATGAAAAGAAGCCCCAGTTAACAGCAGCCTCGGTTTCCACCAGCTTGTTAGCAAGTGAATAGGGTAGCATAGAGACAAGACTCCTAACAAATGGAAGCTTGTTGTCGCTTGGTTCGCTCCTAGTATTTGAAAACCCAGTGGCCAAATGGCCACATGTGAAAATAAAAATTTTTTTTTTAAATCAGGAAATGAAAAGGCTGACCAACTTTCCAAAAAGAAAGCCAAAGGGAGATTTTCTACTTTCAATTGGAGGAAAAATCCGACCAAAACTCTCCACACTAAACAGGGGCCTTCATCTTTTCCTCATTTAGTCTTTATTTTTAATAGATCCTGGCAGCTAGGTAGCGCAGTGGATAAAGCACCGGCCCTGGATTTAGGAGGACCTGAGTTCAAATCCAGCCTCAGACACTTGACATTAGCTGTGTGACCCTGGGCAAGTCACTTAACCCTCATTGCCCCCCCCCCCCAAAAAAAGATATAATTTTTAATAGATCCTGTAAGGCTTAAATGATCATGGTTAACTAAAAACCAGTCCTCTGCAGTGAGTGGATGGAGAACCAGCCTTGGAGTCAGGAGTACCCAGGCTCCCATTCTGCCTTTGACTCATGCTATGTGACTTTGAACAAATCCACTTAACTTTTCAGGGGCCTAGGCAAGACTCTAAGACCTAAGGGATCCATTTACAGAGGGGTGGGATCCTAGGATCAAGTTGCTAGGCACTTTAGAGGTGAGCTAGTTCAAAGCTTCCCCGCCCCCAGCCCAGGGCAATGAGGGTTAAGTGACTTGTCCCGGGTCACACAGCTAGTGAGTGTCAAGTGTCTGAATGTGAGGGTCGAGAAAAATTTGGCTACAGTAAAAGGTTACATATACCTTTTTTTTATCTACCTATATGCCCAGGGTGGAGTATCACGAGTGGAAAAAGTTTAAGTCCTGATCTAGTCCAACCTCCTCATTTTACTAATGTGGAAACTGAGGTTCTCAGATGAAGTGACTTGCCCAAATTCACACAAGAATTAAGAAATCAGGTACTCCAACTCAAAACCACCAAAATACTCTCTCTCTGCTTAAAATTTTGCCTCCCTAGTTGCTTAATATATGCTTGTAGAATCAAATTGAATGGAAATTAATCAGTGGAGGTGGGGATGGAGGAAGAGGGGGAGTGTCTATACTTGAATTGAATCAGTAGGGGAGGTGTCTGTCTATACTTGGAAATCTGGGATCTAAACAAAGAGGGGTGGGGGGAGTAACCAGTTCACAACTGGATAACACTTTGAGGTTTACAAAGTGCTCTCTTCCCTGTAGCTCTGGAAGGTAAATACTATTATTATCCCCATATTACAGATGAAAAAACAAAGGCACAGTTAATGATCATCCTGTGTGGGTTACCACACAGCTAATAAAGCATTAAACACAGGAATTTAGCACTCTGCAGTGTTGAGTTCTTTCCACTCTGCTGTCCTCTCAGATGAGAACCTTGCCTCATTTGTCAGTGAAAAATCTCAAGGCCGCTTCACCCCCGTCCCACATGAAGAGGTGGCCCACGCAGATGTCTCTATATGCACAAGTGATCCCACGTCGTCTTTTCTTCTTCGGCAGATTGCCCCCTCTTTCGTCCCCATTCATTTATCTTCAGTCTCTCCCTTTCTGATGGCTACTTCCCCACTGTGTCTCCGTCATCCCCCCCAAAAACCTTCCCTTCATCGATCTTTCCCCACTAGCTATTGTCCCCTATCTGTGTGTCTCCTTTCTATCCTCTCATTTTCTTCTTAACTCTTTGCAGTCTGGCTTCAGAACCTCACCGTTCAACGGAAACTGTTCTTTCCGAAGTCACCAAGAAATCACCAATTCTACCAGCCTCTTTTCAGCCCTCAGCCTTGACCTTCTTTCTTCTCTCTTTAGGTTGTCAGACACTGCTCTCTTGGACTGGGTGTCTCACAGACGTCTTGAATTTAACTCGTCCAAAACTGATCTCCTCTTCCTCCAGATCCCTGGCATCACCTTTTCTAACTTCCCTACCACTGTCTTCAACATTGGCTTTTATAAGAGAGTTCCAAATTTTTCTTCCCTTATACACCTACCATTGTCAACTAGGCTGGAAACCTAAGTGTCATCCTCAACTCCTCACTCTCTCACCTCTCCATATTGAGGTGGGGGGGGCGGGGCAATGAGGGTTAAGTGACTTGCCCAGGGTCACACAGCTAGTAAGTGTCAAGTGTTTGAACTCAGGTCCTCCTGACTACAGGGCCTGTGCTTTATCCACTGCGCCACCTACCTGCCCTCACGCCATATTGAATTAGCCCAAGTCCTGGGGATTTTTGCCTTTGTAACATCTCTCAGATCCGCCCCCTTCTCTCCTCTGACACTGTTCCCATCCTGGTGCAAGGCCTCATCACTTCACTCTACATTCCAAGTATGCCGGCCTTACAGAACAAGATACCCTCGTTTCCCAACTCTGGGCATTTTCACTGGCCTGGAATTTTCCCCCTCCTCCCCTCTGTCTCCTGACTTCCTTGGCTTCCTTCAAGTCCCAGCTAAACTCCTACCTTCTACAGGAAGCCCTTCCTGATCCCCCTTAGTTACAGTTAATCATCTCCAATTTATCCTTTGTGCCTATATCATGTTTGTACAGTTGTTTATATGGTGTATTTCCTTTGAGCTCCTGGAGGGCACAGGCTGCCTTTTGCCTTTCTTTGTATCCCCAGGCCCTGGTACACAGTAGGTGTTTAATAAATGCTTATTGACTGACAGACTAGCTGCTGGAGCCGCTGAGATAAAAACAAAATCGTTCCTTCCCTCAAGGAGCCTCTATTCCAAGGGATCGGCTTATATAAGACACATATAGGCTTCTAGGGACAAAGTGTACCAAGCCTGAAATGAGGAGGACTGGGATTCAAATCTGACCTCAGACACAAACTAGCTGTGTGACCCTGGGCAAGTCACTTCACCCTGTTTGTCTCAGTTTCCTCATCTGTAAAATAAGCTGGAGAAGGGAATGGAAAACCACTCCGGTATCTTTGCCAAGAAAACCCAGAATGGGGTCACAGAAGAGTCAGACACAACTGAACAATAACAAGACACATATGGGAAGGTTAGGTCCCTGAAGTAGCAAGTTCAAGCAACTCAAGGGGCAAGTGTGGAGGTAGAGAGATCGCAGACTTTGGAGTCAGGGCAAAATGACTTCAAATCCTTCCCCTACCACTTAGTACCGGACAGATCACTCCAAGCCTCCTTCTTCATCTGCAATAACTGACTTTGAAGCTTTTGAAAAAAGTAACATATTATCTCATTTGAGTCTCACAACAACCTAATAAGGTAAATATAACATCAACAGTCATGAAATGTCTTTTATGTGGCAGGCACTGCAGAAAGCCTAATGGTTAGTGTGTCAACATAGACACAGATAAATATAAAGTATAGTCAATGTCAGGAAGTCCAGGTCTGTGTGACCATGGACAAGTCTCAGGCTACTCTCTACAAGAACAGGACTTAGATCACAAATGCATCTGCTTTTGCAGAAGGTTTCTAATTACTTAGCTAGGTTCACTAAACCTGTTGGGTCATCAAAAAAAAGTGCCAATCTGAACAAGTTGTGGTATATGGATGTAATGGAATGCTATTGTGCTGTAAGAAACGATGTGCAGGCAGATTTCAGAGAAACCTGGAAGGACTTACATGAACTGATGCCGAGGGAGATGAGCAGAACCAAGAGAACATTGTACACATTGTGTTTTGGTCAACTGCAATAGACTTGACTCTTCTCAGCAATACAAGATAGTCCCAAAGGACTCATGATGGAAAATGCTCTCCAAATCCAGAAAAAAAAAGAACTGTGGAATCTAGATGCAGATTGAACCATACTATTTCTACTTTTTTTTTTTTGAGGTTTTCCCCTTTTGTTCTGATTCTTTCACAACGGTGACGAATGCAGAAATATGTTGAATTGTTATTGTACATACATAACCTATATCAGATTGCTTGTTGTCTTAGGGAGGGAGAAAGATTTGGAAATAGAAATCGTATAAAAACAAATGTCGAAAACTATCTCTACATGTAACTAGAAAATAAAATACTTTTATGATTAAAAAACCCAACAATGCCAAACAAGGAAATTTCCAGCTGAGGAGTCAACTTAGGAAAGGTGCGGAAAGTGGTCTATTATGGTGCGCTTTGAAGCAGACACGAGCAGAGAGGGCACCCACTCCAGGCTTGGGGGGTCCGGCCTGTAGAAAGTCTCGGAGGCAGGAGATGGACGTGTCCATCAAAAAGCATTTATTACACACCTACTGTGTCCTAAAAATTACACAAATAAAAGCCTCAGGCCTCCAAGGTCTTACTTGGAGGGTTGGACGAAAGTAAGGAGTCAGAATGTATGTACGTGGGAAGACCCAAGTTCCAAACTGGCTTCAGATGCTTGGTTGAGGGAGCTTGGACAAGTCCCTTGACTTGTCCGCCCCGCTGTAAGCTATTTGTATGCCTAGCACCGTGCGGGGCACCGGGACGCGGGGGAAGCGCTGCATGCTGGCGGACCCGTGCTTTCACCAGTCCGGTAGAAGGAAGCAAGTGCAGTCCCATGCACTCCGCCAAGTTTCCTCCAGCGAGGGCAGGCACCAAACGGTCCCGAGCCCAGGGCTCCGAAGCTCGGCGAGCATGAGCCGGTGCCCCTGCGTGCCTTCCTCCGTCCCCAGGCAGCGGGCGGGAGGCGGGGGCGGCGAGCGCGCACCACAGCAGGAGCAGCAGCAGCTGCCCCAGCTCCGCTCCGGCTCAGCTCGGGCTCGGGCTCGGGCTCAGGTGCGGCGCGCGCAGCTCCGGGCCGGCCGGGAGGCGGGGCTTGCGGCGGGCCCCGCGCTCGCCCTCGCGTCCTCGCGCCCGCGCGCGCGGAGGGCGGGTGGCCGGGCCCCGGGAAGAGCGCGGGCGCGGGCGCGGCGGAGGCGGCGGCGGTGGCGGCGGCGGCGCGGCGGCGCGACGGCGGCGGGAGGGGAGGCCGGGCCCTGGAAGCGGGGCTCCGCGCTGGGACTGGTTCCTTCGCAGCCATTTTCCGTCCAACCAAACAGCCGATTGGAGACGGGAGCCAACCAGGGCTGCAGCGGAGGTTGGTGCCTGCCTTCGGCCAATGATCGCGGCTCGAGCCACTCCGCCGCCGCTCGAATGAGCTGTCCGCCCGCCGCGGGCCCCTCACAGCGCCGGGGCCGCCCTTTGTGCCGGCCGCCGATGGAGGAGGCCCGGGCGGCGGGGCCTGGCGGCCGCGGCGGAACCTGGCTCGGGCCGGGGGGGCGGGGGCGCGGGCCGCGGGGGGGGGAAGGGGAGGGCGCCCCTCCCCCGCCTAACGGGGAGCTGGCCCCCCGCGGCGCGCCCGGCGCCACGCTGGCCCCGGGCCGGCGGGGGGAAGGGGCCCCGGCCCCCGCTTTGTCTCCTCGGGGTTAAAGGGATGGGGGGGGCCCGCGGTCGGGGCCCCCTCCTCCGCCGCGGACTCCTCTCTAGGACTGCGGGGTAAAAGGGACCCGAAGGAGACGCGGGGGTTCTGTTGGGAGGGGGGCAGGAGCCCTCCCCCCGCCCCGGACACTCCGTCCTCCGGAGGTAGGGGTCAGAGAAGGAGCGCCGTCCCCTGGCCCCCTCCCCATAGGACCCTGGGGGGGGGTGAGAGGAGGGCCCCGCTGCTGGTTGTTGGGGAGGGGGAGTCCTGCCCTTCCCCCCTCCCCCCACTGCCCCCTCTCCTTGCCCACCGCCCGGTTTGCCTGCACTTGTATCCCCAACCTTGGCACAGTGCCGGGCATATAGTAAGAGCTTAATCAATGCTCATTCACTGGTGGGGAGGTGGGTACCCCTACCGCTTACCTAGAGAGGGCCTTGCTTGTCAGCGGGAGGGGGGGGTCGTAAGTGTTGTGAGATCCTTCCCCTGCCCCCTCCCCAGTTTGTCTGCTCCCTCCCCACCCAGGACTCTTTCCGACCTCCTCTTAGGTGAGGGGCATTCGGGTAGATTAGAATATTGGGGGTGGGGGGCTCAGGGAGAAACCTCCTTTTCTTAACCCCGTCTCCAGTACAGCGAGTCGTCCAGGGCGTCCTCTTTGCAGAACACTCCTTTGTCAGCTTTCTGGGGTGTGGGTAAGTTTCAGGGAGTTGGGGCTGAAGGCAGGAGCCCTCTGCTTTGGTGAGATTAGGGTGCTGGCCGAGGGAGCAGCCCCTCACCTCTTTGCTAAGCCAAGAATTGTGTGCAGGGTACCAGGCATCCCCACTTCCTCACCTCTCCAGGATAGGATTCCTTAACCCCTGGGCTTCAGGGTCACCCCCCCCAACCCCTCATTTCAGGGGGTCTTTGAATTTGGATGGGGGGAAAATTGACATACTTGGTTTCCTTTGTGATCCTCGGGGTCTTATTTGATGCTTTCCTAGTTGTGACATTCAGAGAAGAGATCCCTAAGCATCACCAGCCTGTCAGAGGAAGTGAGGGACCTGTTCTCCAGCATGGGGGGAGGGTACTTTAGGAGAAATAGGATTTACAAGACAGTGTTCTGGCTTGGGGTGTTGTTGGGGACAGCCACTCCCTCCTCTTCTTGCTTGTGTTCAGGATCCTTCCTCACAGGTCCAAGCCCTCTGTGCCCAGAGTTTTGATAGGAGTGTTTGACCTGGGGTCTGGGAATTGGTTAGGTATTTCAGTGTCATTGGTTTCCTTTGTAATCCTGTGTATTTGCATTTGCATTTTGGACACATTATTCTGAGAAGGGGTCCCTAGGCCTAGAACATTTGGTGAAAAACTGGGGTTAAAAGGAGGCTTTTTGGAGGCTGGTAGTAGGGACCAGCCCTGCCTTCTCTGACTCCCACATCAATCCAGCAAGCATTTATTGGATGCCTTAATATGTGCAAAGTACTCTCAGTGCTTTAGGATGTGGTCATTGAGGGCGGCCGGGGTCAAGGTGTGCTGGGAGAGATAGGGGACATAGGATCATGGATTTATAGAGGCTGTCGAGGCCTACCCCCTCATTTTACAGAGAAGGGATGGAGGCTAAAGAGGTCTCTCGACTAAAGTGCTTGTGATCAGAACTTGAATCTCCCCAAACCCTGCACTCCTGGTAGTGTAGAGCCCTGCAGTGTGAGTGGGGAGAGGGAGAGCTCTTCCCTTCTCCCCAAGCCCAGGGTGCTAGAGAAAGAGAGGGAGGCCTTGGATGGAGGGGAGCAGGAAATGAGCTCCTTCCCCTCCCTTTCCCCCCTTTCTGAAGCCTTGAAGGTGAGTTCTGGTTAAGAAAGAGGGATCTAAAGAATGAGCCCCCTGGTTTGGGGTGTGTACAGTCAGGAGACTCTTTTCCTCTCTTCCTCTACATGTCCCCCATCTTCTTTCAGTTACTTTGCTTTAGCTCTTAATACTGTCCAGCCTTCCTAGTTCTGGCCTGCCTCGGGGCCTGGCTGGGCTTGCCTCTACCACTCCTAAAATGCCTCCCAAGGAGAGAGATGAGGCTATCCTATGTGTCCCCTTCCTCCTCCTGTTCTGGAGAGAAAGTCACAGGGAAGAAATTCTGGATGTGGTTCCCCTGCCATGGTCCCCAGTGTGTGAAAAGTCTTGGAGGTGGGCTTTGGCAAAGAAGTAGACTTTTAGGTGTGTGTGTGTGTGTGTGTGTGTGTGTGTGTGTGTGTGTGTGTGTGTGTGTGTGTGTGTGTGTGTGTGTGAGAGAGAGAGAGAGAGAGAGAGAGAGAGAGAGAGAGAGAGAGAGAGAGAGAGAACGAGAACAGAGCCTTTCCTAGGATCTACAAATGACACTTTCAGCTATCGTTGCGGGGGGAAAAAACAGAATTACTGGGAAAGGAAAGGGTCGGGCAGCATCCAACCCTTTAAAGAAAAATGGGAAGGGAGGGCAGACCCCGGAGCCCAGCAGTAAGGACATTCCCAGAAATTTTCAGAATGCAGTTGCTGTTCCAAGTCTAGTCCATTGACACTGGTAAGATGAGCATTCTGATGTGGAAAGTAGCAATCAGCTAGGAGTCAGGAGCTAGATTGTTGCCTCTGCCTGGTGCTGAAACTTTGATCTGAGTGCTGTAAAAGGCAGTCGTGCCTTCCCTGTAAGCCCTTGTGCCTTCATTTAAGGATTATCTTGTTGCAAAATCCTAGTCATTGGTGCCAAGGAAGGCTGTTAGGCTAGTGCTTTTCTTAGATAAAAATTTGCATTTCTTCAAACATTGAATAGATGTGTGAATTCCTTTAAGCCTTTATATAGAACTCATAGCTTCCTTAAAAAAAAAAAAGGACAAAATATAGTTGCACAAAAACATACATTGATTTTGTGTGTTCTCTTAAGAATACAGACTTACTGTATGAGGCCAGACAACTTGGTGTGGTTTGGCCTTTTTATTCAAGTATAGAGACAAGGGCACTTCTGATGGTCCTGTAATCCAGCCTCCCACATATTACAGTGGAGGAAACAGGTCTGGAAGAAGTGAGGTGACTTGCCCAAGGTCACAAGGCAGCAAGTGGAACCAGTCTTATTTTGAACCTAAGTCTTTTGCTTTTAAATTAAAAATCCTTTCCATTAGTTTTAAGGTCTTTGTTTTGGGAATGTTTTGGCAAGCAGATGAGGCAGCCTTGTGTTCTGGCTGGGAGAATTGGGGAGCTGGGGGGGGGGACAATGTTTCCTGGTCAATTAGGTATGAAAAGAGCTTTACTCTATAAGCAATTAGGAAATTGCCTTTGTGTATGTAGCACATTTCAAAATGCCATGTGTTGCTGTGTAGCCCTTTGTTAGAGCATTTGGTAAGAGAAAAATTGTCTGGTTTTTACTTCTTTGAGGAATGCATGCTTAAAAATAAAGATCAAAGAATTCCATATTACAGTAAGAGAGGTTTGTGTATTGGAGAGAGGGGACTTTGCAATCTAGTTTTACATTTGAAATGGGAGTGAGAAATGGAGAAGATCCAGTTCTAATTCTAGTCTTTCTGCTATTTGTGCTGAGATCTAGGGGCTGGTTAGATCACTTCTGTCCAGAATACAGTAAGGTGCTACTTTGAAATCATAAGCTTGATTTGCTTTTGTATTTTCTTTTATTCTTTGAACAACATAATTTTCTCATCTGGAAGATTTTATGTAACTTCAGAACTTCACATTCTGAGATTAGAAAAGTTTCTCCTTTTTAAAAAAGCTTTCTTGCACTGAGGCTCACCTGAAGGACCAAGACCTAGACCCTCTGAATGTTGAGGAATTAGTTGGTGTCTTCAGTATTATTTGTAAACAGCTTCAGTCTATAAGTAGACTCTTAGAGATGGGAAGGGCCTCAGAGAAAGTTACACCAACCACCTCATTTTTCATTTGAGGAAACTGAGCCCTACAGAAGTGAAGAGGCTTCCCAGGCTGCTTCAGGTTCCCCTATGACTTTGTGTCTTTGCTCCTTTGCCTCTGGTGTGCACAGGAAGATCCAGGGGTTTGTTAGGACCACAGTCCAACTCTATGGGTGTCATTTTTTCTTAGGACTTTTTTTAAGTGAGGCAATTGGGGTTAAGTGACTTGCCCAGGGTCACACAGCTAGTAAGTGTTAAGTGTCTGAGGCTGGATTTGAACTCAGGTACTTCTGATTCCAGGGCCGGTGCTCTATCCACTGCGCCACCTAGCTGCCCCCGGGTGTCATTTTTTTTCTAAAAGTGTCTTTATTTGGCAAACATTTGAGTACCGAGCTGGGCACTAGCACCATTCTAGCCTTGTAGCACAGTTAAGGAAGGAGAGGAAGCAAAGTCCAGGACCACCCTTAGCCCGGATTCATGCCCATTATTAATGGACCTATTTGGTTCCAACCCCAGCTATCCTTGAGCTCACGATTCTCTGGGCTTTGTGGTTCCTATAGTTGTTGATGAAGATAAATGTAACTCCTAAAAGATTTTTGTTGTTCGTGTAAATCCATGTGAGTGTTTGCTAGCTGGAGCCTGGGAGTTGCAGCACACAGGGAAGAGAGATCTAGGTTCCAATCCTCACATTCATATGTAACAGTACTATCAACTCCCTGGCGCTGCAATCTAGGACAAAGCTTAAGGCACCTACTGGGCAGGGTTATTGTGAGCACTCTATAACTGAACTGGGGAGGGGGGTTCGAATTACATTGTATTTTAGAACAGGCACTTGTTGAGCCGCTTTTAGTTGCCCATCACTGGCCTTGGGCTGTGGCATAATTCCTGGGCAGGAGGAGCTCACTGTCTGTCTGAAGAGCTAGCCAAGATCAGGCCCCAGGAAGCATGTAAATGTTAAACTTGGTGTTCTTGGTTATAAATGGAGTAGGGATGGAGAGAAGAGAGATCGGCTGCAGTAGTCAGGAAATAGCCTATGGAAGAAGTGGGACTTGACTGGGCCTGGAAGAATGCTTCCCATTTAGGGAGATGGCGGACCTCCCAGGAGCCTGAGACACCATGGGCAGAGGTAGAGAAGGGGCCTCAGAACAGCTCTGTATCGGGAAATGCCAGGAGACGCCAGTGGGGGGCAGAGGAGGCAACAGAGGGGCTGCGGCAGGTTTTTGAGATCCAAAAAGTGACCTAATGAGTAGGTCTGGGAAGGTGCCTCCCAACAGTAAGGAAGGTGGATTGGAGGAGGAAAGACCAGAGGCAGTGAGACCATACAGGGGAGCATTGAGGTAATCTTGGCCACAGTGATGTTGGGCTTCATCGATGGGATTCAGAGGAATGAAGAGCAAACGCTAAACACAGACCTTTTGTTTGTCCATTCCACTCATTTGATCACTTTCCCAGTTGAATCCTCCCTTGAAACCAAGAGAAATTCCAAAGGACACAAAAAAAAGAGCTTGATGTCAAGATAGGGCATGAAGAGAAAGGCTGGTGGTCTAGCTCACAGAAATGGAGTGGGATACAAAGCTGGAAGATGCCAGGGAAGAGGAATTCAATTTGGGATTGTCGAGTTTGCAGTGATGATCGTTTTATTGGACTGGGGGACGGAAGGACAGATTTGGGGTGGTTGAGGCCATGCAATTGGATGGGTCTTCCAAGGAAAGTCACCATGAAAAGAGAAGAATGGAAGGGATGGCCAAGTATAGGGGGAAACGGGATAGGTGCTAACCAGGAGGAGAGGAGGATGGGAGCATGCACAGGGAGGGCAAGGGGGCATGGTAGAAGGCTACAAGGATGAGCTAGGATTCACTCACTGGTGAACTTCCAGAGCAGTTTTTGTCATGATGGAGTCGGAAGTGGGGCAGGGAGTGAGCCCTCGTGTTCCAGGAGGCAGGACGGAGTTATTGGAAGAGCAGAAGAAAGAATTTACTTAGAAAAAAGAAACAATTTCTGCTCATCCAGCTCTTGAGGGTTTTTTTTTGGGGGGGGGGTGTTTGGTTTTTTTAAACAAGGGCTGTTCTCCAAACAACCCAGTAAAGTATTCCTATCCCTCTTTCCTGATAAGGAATTTGAGGAACTCAGCTGTGAAGTGACTTTCTTCCTTATGATCCGTTTTAGGTCTGACCTTCAAACAAAGGTTGTCTACCTCAGAGACCAGCCTTCTTACCACTAGAATCACACATTTGAAGGAAGAAAGGATGGAGCCTTAGGAGAGGAAGAAGCTTTCTTTGTACTGTGTTTTGCAAACTCTAAAGAGCTATAGGAATCTCAACGATTATTAAGAAAAGAGAAAGGGCAGGTTATTGTGCGACTGAGGTCCCGAAGGAGGAAAAAAGGTACTGTCCTGTAGGTAGGTTCCAGTGGGCAGGATAAGAGAACTCTTCTTCCATGATTGGAGGAAAGGGCGAGAGGAGAAATAGAGGAGTAAGTGATGGATGAATGAGGCTGAAATGGAACGTGTCATATAGTATTGGCCTTGTTTTCCATATGCTGTCTAAAGGAGAGAGAGCTGATGGAGCCAGGGAGTGTGCTACCTACCAGACAGGCTAGAATGAAACTTAACCTCCCCAAAGAAGTTATTCTCTAATACATCAAATACTGCTACCACAAAACTAAAGCGATTTCCCAGCCTCAGCTTGTGATACGTTTATTTCCAGGAATATTTTTAGGAAAAAAAAAATCATTGGTTAAAATGAACTTGAAGATTTAGTGATTTTAATTGATTTGAGTAAGCTTCACCGCAGCCTGTTTTGTACATTTTTAAGGTCGTAGATCTATACAAAATGTCTTTCCATTAGCTTCAGATTTTTTTTTTTTTAATTTTTTTTAAGTGAGGCAATTGGGGTCAAGTGACTTGCCCAGGGTCACACAGCTAGTAAGTGTCAAGTGTCTGAGGCCGGATCTGAACTCAGGTCCTCCTGACTCCAGGGCTGGTGCTCTATCCACTGTGCCACCTAGCTGCCCAGCTTCAGATTTTTAAATGATCATTCTCTGAGTGATTTGACACATTTTTGTCAGGTGTCTACTATGAGCAGAGCAGTGTGTCCACAGGAGGAGAGCTTAGCTTCCTCACTTCTGCTCTGTGTACTTTTCGAAAATGTTGGTAACTCTAATCAGTTTCCTTTGTAATCCCATGCATGTAAAAACGTTATTCTGAGAAGGGGTCCAGGGAATTTATCAGGATAGGGAAGGGATGGATCCCTGACACAGATGGCTAAAAGTCCCTGTCGTAATAACTGTCTAGGCCCTTCGCAGAGAATATAGAAGGCTTCAGGCTGGGGCCAATACGGTAGTGACCAAGAATTAATCAGAAGATATTTCATGGAGACATAAGGCCCTGGACCCAGCCGAGTTGCAAATGTCATTTCTCATATTAATGTTTTATCCTCTGTGTGCAGCACATATTTTCTATTATTAGCTTTTATCTTTTAAAACTCTGGCGACATTTCAAACTTCCATCAATGACATTTCTTAAATATTTTTAGTGAGCTTTGATAAACAGTTAGTGACTGTAGAAAGAAGAGATAGATTGGGCAATTAAAGAAGGTTTTGGGATACTCAGCTTGATTTCCCCTTAAGTTATAAACTGGCACAAGGAGTAATCTTGACCTTTAATCTCACATTTGATACGGGAAGGTGTCTGCTGGGATCTTAATGACACTTTTCAGTGTCGCCTCGAAGATTCCGTTCAGCTTATACTTCTTTGGTGCCCGCTTGGATGCCAAGGCATGGTGCTAAACTGTGGGGGTGCAGCAGTCCCACCAGGAGTTGGCACATTGTAATGGCAGTTGCAAATGAACATTAAAACCAAGAAAGGTCATTGACACGCAGTTCTGACTCTACTGTTTGGGTCTTTGAAACAAGACTTTTTGGATGAGGTTTATCAAATAGAAATAGCAGTTATTAAGGTGTGTATTGTAAAATAATTCCAAGGAATAATTAATCATTTGTAAAGCATGTTTCCAATTTAAAATGCTAATTTCAGATCCTGAAAAAAAATCCTCAGATGCTCAAGGAATTACACCTTTAATGTACCTGTGGATGGATTTATTAGAGATGAAAGGAATAACTCAGTTAAGGTCACTGTATAGCTCATAGCGGCCTAAGGGGAAAACTTAGGCAACTCCTTGTTCAAGAAAACTCCTAGAACTAGGAATCGGTTTACTTTCTTTTCATATTCTCCAAAGTAATTATTTGCTCTGCTGCATACCTGCAGGTTTGCCTTTTATTCCTCTAAGTGAGCTGCCAACCGCAGCATTTCCAGCTAGGAACACCTAGAAGATTGTTCCAGTCACTGTATAGATCACAGATGAGCTCATTTATGCCTGTGTTAAAGGTCAGTTTGTTTTTGATTATACCTTCCATCAAGCACTTGAAATGAGCCGGGTTACCTCACATTTTGAGTTAATGAAGGGGAGAAGGTGTCCGCCTTGGGTTGTTTGTTGATATAGTTCTGAAACCCAGGCTACATATTTAGCAAATAATCGAAATGAGAAAATCATCACGTTTGCATGGTTCAAACCTATGGGAAGACTTCAGTAAAGTACTATCTATGCTTCCTAAAGTTTCCTTAAAGAATCTGCATTAATGAAACGTAGGGGAATAAGCAAAAAGGACCAATTCGTCACCATTCCTTTGTCTCCTCTGAGAAAACCTGTTTAGGGTTCTGATGCCCACAGCTCTTAAATGGAACCTGTGTAGCCTGTGACTGTGCGGCCCTTTGTCTCTTTGTGTGTTTGTTAGACATGGCCAGAAGCTTCAATACTTTAGTCCCGAAGGGTTGACTTTTATGTCTTTTCACTATGGTGGGTTTTCTAATAAAGAAATTGGAACCAGGATAAGCAAGATGGGAGAGAGTGCTGGCTTGGGAATCGGGACCCAAATCCTGGCCTTGCCACTTCGGGCCTGATATGACTTTGGGCAAATAGTTTTTTCTATCTGGGCCTCAGTTTCCTCATTTGTAAAATAAAAGGATTGAACTAACTGAAGAAGACCTCTAAGGTCCCTTTCCAGCTCTAAATCCATGATTCTTTGATCCTTTAAAACTTAAGTGACGTGTTTAGGGCCCCGGTATCCTAGTGCAAGAGTTCGATTTGAAGCACCACTGATTGGCCTGACTTTGAAACACTTTTGTACAGTGCCTTTTAAGAAAGTGAAGGTATTTTTCAGACTTGTTCATTAATCGTCCCAGCAACCCAATGTAATGAAGGTTATGTTTGTTGTTATTATTTTAAACAGCTGAGTAAATTAAGGTACAAAGCTGTTGGTAGGGTTCTTGCTACAGTACTCTGGCTGTGGCAGACAGTATGTGTTTGTTGACTTACATTAAGGGTGTCCCTTGCCAGTGAATTTAGGAGATTCATCCTCCTCCTCGGCACGAGGCTGGGAAATCTAATCTTTCTGAGGTAGAGCCTAAAACCAAATGAAAGAGGCTTATCTCTTTTTGTGTGTGTGTGTGTGTGGGGGGGGGCAATGAGTGTTAAGTGACTCGCCCAGGATCATACAGCTAGTAAGTGTCAAGTGTCTGAGATTGAATTTGAACTCAGGTCCTCCTGAATCCAGGGCTGGTGCTTTATCCACTGTACCACCTGGTTGTCCCCCTCTCTTTTTAATTGATTGATCTCCTTAGCAGGTTTTTTCCCCCTTATAGTTTCTAGGGTTTTTGTTTTTGTTTTTTTGATCCATAGGCAGTGCTGGATAGGTAGAATGAGTGCAGGGTTTGAATTTTTGCGCATCCCACTTATATGACCCAAAGCAAGTCACTTAACCCTTCTGGGATTCAGTTTCCTCATCTATAAAATAATGGGTTTGAACTGGATACTTTAAAAAATATATCAATTAATTAATTTTAGTTTTCAACATTTGTTTAGATAAGATGAACTAAATACTTTTAAAGGTTTCTGCCAGTTTTCTTTTTGCAGGGTTATGGGGGTTAAGTGACTTGCCCAGGGTCACACAGCTAGTAAGTGTCAAGTGTCTGAGGCTGGATTTGAACTCAGGTCCTCCTGAATCCAAGGCCAGTGCTTTATCCACTGCACCACCTAGCCGCCCCGAACTGGATACTTTTAAAGGTTTTCTTTTTGCAGGGTTAAGTAACTTGCCCAGCTAGTCACAAAGCTAGTAAATGTCAAGTGTCTGAGGCTGGATTTGAACTCAGTTCCTCCTGAATCCAGGGCTGATGCTCTATCCACTGCACCACCTAGCTGCCCCCATCTACCAGTTTTCTTGATGGCAGTTTTTTCTGTGAAATCATACTATTCCACTAAATATCTATTTGAGAGGTACTGATAACAGGGTTGGGGGTATTCAAAGGTAGAGTGGAAATAGCTAAGTATATTCCGTTTCCTTTAATCTCTACAAATAGTCTACTTTCTGTTCTTTAATTCTGTTAGCCCTTGCCTCCCAGGAGGAATTCACTCTTAACCAGGAAATAGAAGGCAATAAAATACCCTGTGATCCCTGGGAGACAGAGATAATATTGTGACTCGGGTCTTTAGCCTCAGAGCTCTGAAGCATTTTCCATAACCTTGTCCCTTTTCTAAGCACCTGATGCATCCTCTTGATTCCTTCAATAAAGATTGATTCTTTAGAAGGTTCTGGAGAAAATACAAGGCCAGAGTCTACTCTGTCATTCTTCCTCTCAAGAAGCTTACAACTGGGATATACAGGCCCTTTGCACAATACAGTCTCTTAATGGCTCACAAATCCTTGTTTCTATAGAAATCCTTTATTTCTAAGTGAAACTTTCCATAGTGATATTCTGTCCCTCACTGATTTCCTCCTTAGCTGCGGATCATGTCAGATGGGGGGGGGGGGGGGCGGAGACCACACTGTTAGACCTGAAGGCCCGTAGTAGCACTTGTGAGTGAGTCTGCAAGGGCGGGGAGACTGTTTGTACCAAAAGATCATTCTGCTCTCAAGTGTAAAGATACTGAGTGGGGGTGGAACATAGATAGGGAAGGGAACGTGCTTTTATTAAGTACCTTTTGTGTACCAGGCATTGTCCTAAGCACTTCATTTAATCCTCAGAACAACCCAGGGAGGTAGGTGCTATTATTATCCTTATTTTGTGATTGAGGAAACTGAGGCTGGCAGGCTTGCCCAGGGCCACACAGCTAGTAAGTGTCTGAAGCAGGATTTGAAGCCAGGTTGTCCTGACTCCAGGCACAGAGCTGTTATTCATGGTTATTGCTTAGCTGCCTCAGATGGGCCCACTAGCCCATCAGCTCAGTGGGGCGTTCACATTGTAGAGAAAGACAGAGAGGAGACTGAGGCACGTGTGGCAATATGAGGGGCATAGGTTATTTGGAGGAAAGTTTGGTTCTTCTTCTGATCTCATTCCTACTGCTTATTTTCCAGGATCAGGAAGTCTCTAGGGGTAAGGAAATAAATAAAAGGCCTCCCAGTGGAAAACCACCAATATTTTTGTTGAGTTAGGCTTAACTCTTTGAACAAGTCCATTTGACCACTCACCTGACAGCTTAAGAGCATTGCCCCCACCATGTATTTTGGAAAATAATCTCTCCTTATGTAGAGTATTGAAAGGGCTTTTTTGTTGCTGCTTTTTTAAACTAGATGGACGGAGATAGTTCGACCACAGATGCATCGCAATTAGGAATTTCAACAGACTACATTAGTGGCAGCCACTATGTGATACAGCCTCATGATGGTAAGAAAACTTCTGGTTACAACGTGTCATCATCCTTTCACTAACATGATGTTGTCCCCTCTCTTCTGCCCTGTTTTTTCTTCATTTTTCCTTCCTGATTAATCAGACCTAGGGATATTTGGCAGCTCCCTGTGTAGTGTTTGTAACAGGCTCTTGAATGCCTGAGTAGCACTTTATAAACAGTTTCTTCTATTCAGTTAAGAACTGCTCAGCACTTACTGTGTGCTAAGCCCTGAGAATACAAAGATGATGAAACAGTCCCTGCCACCAGGAAGCTTCTGTGTTACTGGGGAGAACTTGAGAACCCACTAGAATACCCTTCCTTTCTGACTTGTGTGTCTTCTTTAAAAAAAGAAAATTGTTGATGATCTTAGTGTTTGAAAATTCATATTCTGCCCCCAAATCAGTGTGGTATTTGGGGAAAAGCCAGAATGAGTAACATCTACAGCCATTGTTCTGCATCTTTACTGTTAAATCTGATATCTGACCTTAGACAAACCTGGAAGCTCCTAATCTGTTACTTTTAATGTCCAAGTCCTTTTGTGATAGAATAATTTGCATGCGACATTAGCTAACTGATCCTTTCCAGAAATGTGAACTGAAAGGCATCCTTATAGTCTAAGAGGGGAGAAGGGAGATGGAGACATCTTTAAAAACGAGTCCAGTTCAAGGCAGTAATAATGATGATAGCTCAGATTTATATAACACTTTGCAATTCCCAAAGCACTTCCCTCATAACAACCTAGTGAGGTAGACAATGCAAGTATTATTCTGTCCACTGTATAAATGGTATGGCCAGTAGGCATAATGACAGTTCAGAGTGGAGGGAGGGAGGGAGAGTACAAGAGAGAGAGAGAGAGAGAGAGAACGAGCGAGCGCGAATGCGAGAGAGAAATTGATTGATCACTGCCAGTTGGTACGAGGAGGAAGTGTTTCATTAGGGAGCTTGATGCTTGAGCCAGGCTCAGAAGGGTGGCTAGATGTGAGTGGGCAGAGATGGCAGTTGAAGGAGGCAGGGATTCTAGGGAAGCAAAATGGCATGAACTTTGTGAAGCTAAGAAAATGGGATGCAGGGTTACTTATCTTTAGATCTTTATCCCAAGGGTCAAGAACTGAACCACCACGGTTCCTTCAAAGCCTCTCTTCTTGTGTTGTATCCCACTGAAATGACCTTGGGTTCTAAATTCTCTCATTTCTTTAGATACAGAAGACAGTATGAATGATCATGAAGACACAAATGGTTCCAAAGAGAGTTTCCGAGAACAAGACATCTATCTCCCCATTGCCAACGTGGCGAGGATAATGAAGAATGCCATACCTCAGACTGGGAAGGTAAGTGAGGTGGGAGACCCAGCTGCAGCTGGTAAATCTGCAAGCCATTTGTGTGGTCAATCAGCCTTATATGGAACAAAACAGTTTTTTGAAGCTAGGATTACTCGGTCCCCCTGAAACAGCCCACTGCATCCTTTTAGTTTTATTCTATTTGAGTTATATTGTTTTCCCTTAAATGCCTGTGGTTCAAGTATTGGGAAAAGTTTGTGTTTTTTTTTAAACCCAGTACTCTGAAATCCTTTTTTGAAACAAAAAGTATTCTAAAAAACAGGTGAGTTGCTATAAAAATGTGATACTTGATAGAATTTCAGTATCTCAAGTACAGCGAGTGTGTCATGACATCAGTGACGCAGTTCTAAGTCTGTGTGTATGGAGTATGGTTCTACTGGAATGTGGTCAGAGATCTGCTTCTGCTTCTGGGAGGACTAAACTTGGAGACAGACTTTGCTCATCTAGAGTTGGGAAGATGTCTCTGAACTGGCCTTTCTCTCTAGAAAAGCTGCCTCCCTGGACCTGGTCGCGGCTAGCCGTCATTCTGACTGCAGTTTATTTGTTTTTTCATACAGTGGCCAAAATATGGTGGCTTATGAATTTTACTTTGCTGCTGTTGTGTGAAATTAATCCATTTTAAAGAATATTTCTCTCTCCTTATTGGAAATGGAGCATGAAGCCTGTGGTTGCAAGTTCCTAACTGAGAGAAAATGTCTCTTGCTTATGCCTAGAGAAGCTCCTTGGGATAATTGGAGGCCCGCTGGCCCGTCTTATATGAGTGCTCTTAGGATCGAGAGGGTTCCAGACACTTTTGAATAGACTTTGTCGTGTTACATTCAGTGGGGGAGAGACTCAGGGGGTTCCAGTCTTGTTTTTTGCAGGGCAATGAGGGTTAAGTGACTTGCCCAGAGTCACACAGCTAGTAAGTGTCAAGTGTCTGAGGCTGGATTTGAACTCAGATCCTCCTGAATCCAGGGCCAGTGCTGTACCACCTAGCTGCTCCTGTTTATAAATATTTTTGTACATATAGGTCCTTTTCCTTTTTGTTTTTTTATCTCTTTGAGATAACAGTTTATAGCCCAGTGGGCATAGTTGTGACCTACATTCTTTAAATGAAATGAAATAATGCTAAATTTCAGTTAGAGGTTAGTGAAAATAAAAGTAATTTCCCCTTACCCTAGTTCATGGGTCTCAGTTAAGAAATCTTTCTCTAGATAGATGAGTTCTATGAGTTATCATTAACACTCATCAAAAACACATTTATGGTTTTACCATAAATGTCAGTGAATTCACATTTCAGTCTGTGAATCTCGTAGAACTGGTTAAAAAGACAAGATTAGATAAATTCCAAAGCACAACATTTTGGATTACAGGGTATGTGCCAGAATGGTTCTGCTTCTAAGATAGGTGGGACTCTTGCCTCCTTAGAAAATATGATTTGAGCTACCTCATAGAGGGACAGTTGGTGACATCTAGTAGTTCCTATCTGATAGTAAGTTCTTATGTTCACGGCTGTTTTCTATAAATAGGACTGTTAAGACTGCCTGCCGTTTGCATTCAGGTGTTATGTACTCCTGGCCTTGAAAGTTGAGGGTAACACGCATTGTGTTGTTCTTAATAAAATTGAATTCAAAGGAAGTAGAGGCAACAGCTGTAATTTGAATAATGTGTTTTGTGTACTACATAGTCTTATTTTTGCAAGTGGGGAGGGAAGTGTCAGGGATGTATGCAGAGATTTACCCTGGATTTCTCCTGTTGTCAGATTGCTAAGGATGCTAAGGAGTGCGTACAAGAGTGTGTGAGTGAATTCATCAGCTTTATCACATCTGAAGCCAGTGAAAGGTGTCACCAGGAAAAGCGGAAGACCATCAATGGAGAAGATATTCTGTTTGCAATGTCGACTTTGGGTTTTGACAGTTATGTGGAACCTTTGAAGCTTTACCTTCAGAAATTCAGAGAGGTGGGTAAAATGCAGTAATCAAAGAAAGTCAATATAACCATGACATTTCTGTTTATCATGTGCATATCAAAAGGTCCAATTTGCATAATCAAAAGTATACATAGCATTTTCTCAGACATGGTCTTTTCATTGATGTTTATTCTTATCTTCACTTGTTCAGGCTTGAACCAAATTAAATGGGAAAGTTACAGCAGCTGCCTCTGGTCAATTCCCTTCTTTCTGCAGCAGGAGGAAAGGGAAGTTGTAACCTAGATATGGTCTCCCTTACAAATGGAGTTTTTGTGTTGCTCATCTTCTATTTGAGTAGTTTTTGTTAATGGCACTCAGATTGTGCTCATTTCTTCAACTCCAGAAATGGAGCTAGACACTTCAGGTTTCCCTGGGGGTAGTCTCTTCTCTTGCAACATTATCTTCTATGTGAAATCTTATTTGTGTGGCTCTGACAAAGACAGCAGAGTGAGAATTGAAGAGAATATCAGACAGATGAGATGACAGATTTCAGCTGATCCCCGGAATGAAGCTGGATTTAGCTTAGCCTAAGACAGCATCAGTCAGATTTTTAAAATGCTTTAAAAGAAATGAAAAGAGAAGAGACCTGACTCCTAGTCAGGAGACATCATGTTGGCTATGGGAGATCTGCATTATTAAAAATGGGACGAGAGACAAATTGGAAACCAAAAAGTGTGATGGAGAAAGTGGTAGTAAATTTAAACAGAAGTGTAGGATCAATCAAATTATGCTGAAAACAGCATAGCAGAAACAACTGAATGTGCAACAAAGAAAGCAAAATGATCTGAAACAAGGTTTGAAAAGCAAAGGTTTACAAGCAAAGAACACATAGTCAAAAAGGCTTGATATTCAGAGAGAAAATTTGGGATCTTTGGGTTACATGGAAAGTAGGAGGAAAGAAAGAACCTATTATTTTTCTGGAATCAGATAAGAAAATTTCCCAGAGGGTTATTTATAAGAACAAGAGACATTAATTGAAATAATTAGTAGCTTCAGCAAAATGGTGAGAATAATACTTTAAAAATTTGTATTTTTAATACCTCCAATAAAATTTTTTTAAAAGATAGGGAAATATCATTTAAAATCATGACCATAAGTATCTGCAAATTAACCTACCTTATATAAATATAAAATTCATAATTAAAATCAATTTCAAAATAAGTACTACTAAAATAAATACCAGCTAATTTGAGAGATTCGGCATAATGTATACTATTATAACATGACATCATCCTTCTCAAATCTATAAATTTAATGCTACATAATCAAAACATTTCCTGGCTATGCTTTGTAGAATTAGATAAAATAATTACAAAACTGAACTTTTAAAAGGTCAAGAATATAAAGGGAAAGTAGGAAAAAGAAAAAAAGCAAAGTATTTTTACATAAGGTCTCAAATCATAATATGAATCAATAATTATAAAAATTCTGATATTGGGTAAAAAATAAAATAAGTATGAGATCAGTGAATGAACTAGATTAGTGAGCTTTAAAACCAGCTCCATATACAGTGGTCTTATGTATAATAAATCTAGTTACAGAACACTTAGATATTACTTATTCAATAAAAATTGTTGGGAAATCTGAATGGTAGTATGGTGGAAAATGGGAATATACCAGTAATCTCATACCATCATCTACCACAGTAAATTCCTAGTAAATAAAATAGCTTAGAAATGATATTTCCTAGTTCTTTAATTTTCTTATGCCACAAACGTTCCTAGGAAAACTAGACAACAGGGAAACGTGTTCTTCACAACTATGAAGAAGATCATGTGCTCTTCCCAAGTGGTAACTTGGTTTTGTCATCAGATGACCTGGGTTCAGATTTCTCCTCTCATGCTCATTACCTGTTTGGGCTTTGGCAAGACCCAGTTTCATCTGTTGGATGATGGGCATAGGGCTTACTCTAGCTATGTAGAGCATAGCCACATAGAATATGTTTGATAATATTAAAAATGGAATGTGTTTACACAACTCTAAGACAAGGAGAGAAACAAGCTGGAGGGAGGAGAAGCAAGGGGAAAATCTTTGCATTAGACTTTCAGTAAAAGTCTTATATGCAGGGGCAGCTAGGTGGCGCAGTGGATAGAGCACCGGCCCTGGAGTCAGGAGGGCCTGAGTTCAAATCCGGCCTCAGACATTTGACACTTAACTAGTTGTGTGACCCTAGGCAAGTCACTTAACCCCAATTGCCTCACCCCCCCCCCAAAAAAAAAGTCTTATATGCAGAGTTATAAGGAATGCACATTTAAAAGAGCCATTTACCGGAGGATAAATGATGAAAAGGAAATGAATAGGCAAGTCTCAAAAGAAAACTTTATTAAATCAGACAAACGGAAATTAAAACAAGTCGAACCATTTATTATCTATAAAATTTTCAGAGATCAATAGCAGAGAACAAAATTCAGTCAGAATGTAGCCATGATCATATAGGCATGCTCTGTGTAACGTGTCCGGTGGCTTTGTGTTGGTCCTCCCTTAGAATGATTATGTCTTAGCAGCTCCCAGTGTTCACCTCCCCTTTGACCCAGAAGGTTAGTAACAGTGTAGGCCACTGAAGGGTGCTAGATTTGGAGCTTGTGTGAGTCACGTGAGCGTCCGAGCCATCCTCCACGGTGGAGACAAGCTGAAATGCCGTGAGCCTCCATTTTATGACTGCATGTTCAGGTGGTGGGTGTATGTCTCTTGACACTTGACCTTGACCAGATGAAGCCAGATGGAGCGGTTATTCTGCCTCACTGGGTGCCATAACACCATACGTGTTTCATTGCTTTGTTTAAAAAAAGTCTGCTTTAATTCTGTGGTTCTTAAAGAATAGGTACTGTGGCCAATAAAGAGGAGCACCCTTGAGTGACTGTTGCAAGTATTTCAGCAGCTCTTGGAGAGTAGGGGCAACTCATGTGTTTCAAGGAGAACATTCAAATCCACAGTGAAATGGGGTCAGTGACACCAAAGCACAAAAAAAGTGAAAAGTGCCCAAATTGACAAACGTTTGCTGCAAAATAGCCCCATCCTCAGAAAACAAGGAAAGATCTTTGGAGGGACCTGGTTGCTGTAAGCATCGGTATTCCTCTGCAGTGTGGTGTAGGCATCTTGGAGTTGAGAGAAGACAAATATCATTAGCAGTCTTTGTGGCTTAAATTTGTTTAATTTTCTCGTACTTTGTTTTGGTTACTGGTATTTGTCCCTGGAAGTTAATCCTACTTTAAAAATTCAGAAGGGAAAAAACCAAGTGTTTGATTATGCTCTAACAACAAAGCTTAAACTGTGGGTAACTGAATGGTGGGGTTGTGAAAAATTTGGCAACAGTAAAAGGTTCTGTATACCTATTTTGTCTACCTATGTATGTCCATGGAGTCACATAAAAATTTCTCAAGCAAAAAGGAGTCTTGAGTGGAAAAGGTTTAGGAAACCCTGCTTTAACATAGCAGCACCCTGGTTTGTTCTTCAGTCCCTCATCTCTAAAGCAGTCAGAAGCCAGTGTTATCTGGGGATAGTGGGGCATGTTCCCCTCTATGTGCTGCTCACAGCCTTCCCATCCTGTAGCTCTCCCAGCCCCCTCCCCCCATCATCTTCCTTGTCAGAGACACTTAGCCGCCTCTCACTGGCTCCATGACTCCAGCGACCTCCTTGGGGTAGAAATCGCTGATCACTTTTAGATCACTGTTATTAAATGTAAAAAGAAAAAGGAATTCCACTTGCAGCACTTCTCCAGGACGTGGGGATCACCAGTCAGACCTGGAAGGTCCTTAGAGCTGGACATAGGGGTCAGCCTGCCATTTAAAATGTGCAGTCAGGGTTTTGACCTTGTTGCTATGGAGAAATGAAATGGTTGATGCAAAAATGAAACTCACACCAAGTGCCTGAGCTTCCAGCTTTTCTGTTTCTGTAGCAAGAATGAGCAACCCATGCTCTGAATTTTCCTGTATGATGTCTGTGGGTCACTGGAGCACTGGACTCCCAAGCTGGAGTGAGGTGGAGGGGGGAGCACATTTAGCCTGTGGGTGGTAGTGAGTGAATGGACAAGCTTCCTGGTGATTGAAGAAAGGCTGGACTTGTGTCATCCTTTTCAAAAGGAACCGATCAAGCCATAAAGTGTTGCCAGAACGATCTCTTAATGATTGTCTGCTTCTGTTAAAAAAGGTCTTAGTCTCAGTCAGGCAGTCATTAAGAGAGGCTGACGTGCTGCCTGTCGGTGAAGCCACCAGGCCCTGGTTTGGGAAGCAGTCAGTGGAGGCTGCCCTTGGGAAAGGGTCTTTCTGAATGCTGTTTGGCTTTCCCGCAGGCAATGAAAGGAGAGAAGGGCATCGGTGGAGCCGTCACGACCACAGATGGACTGAGTGAGGAGCTCACCGAAGAAGCTTTCAGTAAGTTCCCTGCAGGGCCCTCGTCTGAGTCCTCTTCTTGACACTGTTCTTGGGGAGACAGAACTGGATGGAACCAAATTGTTTTGAAAGCCTGTTCTCCTGTGGCCTCCTGGGGGGGGGGGTCCTTGGGGAAACCTTGGAAAGGGCATTGAGGGGGAACATTGCTTTTTGAGCACTCGCCAAATGCACTGTGCAGGAAGTTCAGTCACCCAGACCCTCACCCAGAGGTTCTTAATCTGGGGCTAAGAACCTGGTTTTTCAACTTCTAAAAAAATTAACTTATTTCAACATAATTGGTTTCCTTTGTGATCTTAACATATTTTACAATAGGCAGTTGATACCATTCTGAGAAGGCTTTACCAGACTTTCCCGGTGTTGAGTCATTTCAGTTGTCCCAACTCTGCATGACCTCATTTGGGTTTTTCTTGGCAGAGAAACTGGAATGGTTTTCCAAATCCTTCTCTAGCTCATGGAACTGAGGCAAGCAGGGTTAAGTGACTTGCCCAGGATCACATGGGTAGTGTCTGAGGCAAGATTTGAACTCAGATATTCCTGATTCCAGTCCTAATGCTCTATGGTCCCACCTACCTGCCAAAAACTTCACTGGGTTGCCAAATGAGCCCATGACATGAAGGAAGGCTCATCTAAGATGCCGTCTAATCTAATTGACTCCTCATTGATCTTTACTGGGAGACTTAAGGCTAACTTCATTCTCCCTTAAGGTTTTGAACATAGTAAATGGAATCCCGATGTTTTAACATGTGTCTAATTTGAGAGCATGTTCTACCTATCTTAGTATGTTGTGATGCCTCTCTTATAAATATGTTAGGCGGTTCATTCTTACCAACCAACCCCTTTGGAATCTGAACGCAGGGCCTTCAAGCTGGACCTGCCGAAGGAGGTGTGAAGACTTAGTGGTGGATTTTTCCTGAAAGGAAAATTAAAGCCGAAAAAACTTCCCACCCTCCAGACTAGGATCCTAATTTGCTTAGAATGAAAGAGGAAAGGGGAAGTCCTGGTATTTCCCTAATCCTTTAATGTTTATTTTTATTCTTGCTACCTGGCCTCCTGCCTCATTAGTCATATGAAACTGTTTGAGCTTTTCATTGCCTCTCCTGAAGGCCTTTTCAGGCCTCATCCCTCTCACTTACATTATTTGGCACTGGGCTCCCCAACATCCCAAAGATTCTCTGCTCTCTTGGCCTCCCCTCCCCCATCCTGTGAGTCCTCACGATCCTTTTCTGGATCATCATCTTTGTCTGTGTTCCCTCTGGAGCCTCACTGCAGGCGGGGTGTGCCTCAGGATTCTGTCCCGGACCCTCCTCTTTCTCTTGGCACCTTATTCCATTCCCATGGATTTAATGAACATCTCCATGCAGATAACTCCTAGATCCACATAGTTAGTCCTGAGCTCCAGTCATCAGAGGCCTGCTGAACACTTTGAACACTCATTCTAAACAAAAGAAAACTTAATCTTTCCCCCAGCCCCACCTCTGCCTCTCTTTGTCTGCCCGGGCACTGCTGTTCCTCTGGTCATTCATGTTGGCATCTCTTCACCTCCTCACTCTCCCCCAAGGGTGCAGCCGCTCGCCACCACATCTGTTGAGTTCGTCCACCACCTGCCCAGTGCAGGTCGCAGGGAGCCTCCCATTGGGCTCCCTGTCTCAAGTCCACCTCTGCCAAAGTACAGGCCAGGCCATGTCACCTCACCCCCCAAAAAACAAAAAAGATGTCTGGAGCAGAGGTTCTTAACATGTTTGTGTCCTGTTTTATTCTTTTTTTGGGGGGGCAACGAGGGTTAAGTGACTCGCCCAAGGTCACACAGCTACTAAGTGTCAAGTGTCTGAGGCCAAATTTGAACTCAGGGCTTCCTGAATCCAGGGCCAGTGCTTTATCCACTGTGCCACCTAGCTTCCCCCTGTCCTGTTTTATTCTTGCTGCCTTGTGGCAGTGGATAAAGTGGACCACAGTGCCTGTGGACCCTTCATTGGATTAATGCTTGTAAATGTGTACAATTAAGTACATGGGATTATTCAGGAAACCACTTATGCTAAAATAGTTACCAAAATATTTTTTCAAAATTGTGCATAATAACCTCTCAGATTAAGATCTCTAGAGGCAGGGGTAATAAGTTTTCTGGCATGTCCCTGGGAGCAAGTACAAATGCCTGTTTGGCTTAGAAAGTCTTTCACATGTGAAATAGTCCCTGCCCTCAAAGAGCTTATAGTCGGGGGGGGGGGGGGGGGGGGGGGGGGGGGGAGGGGAGGGGGCGTATGGGGAACAGCGCTGTGTACTTGCCTATCTTTGTGTGTCCTTGCCACTGAGAGAGCGTTGGCACTTCTAGGACAGGCCATTTCATTTTTGGCTTTCTCTGCCCAGTTCCTTTCAAAGTGTCTAGCACATGGTATATGGTAGGTGCACAATAAGTGTTTACCAATGGGACACAGGGAGAAGGGGTGGGGGGGATCGATTTCCTTGTTGAAGATCACTCACTAGCCATTGACAGGATTGGAAAGAGAACCCAGGCCTTTGGGAACTTGACTAGAAAAGCAACTTTTAAATTGTGCCTTACAAATGTGTTTTGTCTTTTAGCTAATCAATTACCAGCCGGTTTAATAACCACAGATGGCCAGCAACAAAATGTTATGGTTTATACAACATCATATCAACAGGTAGAGTAGCTGTTTCTAAAACTGTATATTTTATTGATTGATTCTTTTTGGGAAAATGAATGAATAAATTTTTTAAATGAATAAAATCATTTGGTAAAAAAAAAGGAAGCCTTGCTATAAAAGGAGATTATTTAAAAAACTAATTCTCTTTTCTAGATTTCTGGTGTTCAACAGATTCAATTCTCATGATTTCAAGAAAAATTAGAACTGAGAATCTAAAAAGATGGGAGAGAAGTGGACAGTTCGAAAGCAGAGACATTACATACAACATGGGGAAGAGAAATGTCTCTTTGTATATTAAATAGCTGTAATGTAGCTTCCCTGATGCCTGACTAATTGAGGTGTGCATTCCGACTGGAGAATCTTTTTTCATGAATGATTTCAATGAAAAAAATTTGGATTTTAAAGGTATTAAAATATTTTTGTTTTGTACAAGAGTTTGTTGCTCTGTATGACTCCTGTATGCATTGTAGATTGCGATTTATTACTGTCGGAGATTTGTAGACTTTCTTATTTTCATATTGAATCATGTTACTTTTGTATAATTCAAGTAAACAGCTGGGTTAATTCATGATGTTTGCCCTTTTAATAAAATATGAGGGTAGAGTTCATTTTGAATGCAAGTTGCCTTTATTATAAAATTGAGTTGGTCTTGGTATATGTCTTGCATGATAACCTTAGCTAGATTTTTAGCTACTGACATATTTATTGAAACTTAATTTTTAAAGGATTTTTTTCCCCTTTCTTTTTTTGGTAAACCATTTACAACTTAAATGACTACAAATGTTTTGGGGGAGGGAGTCGGGGACCTTTTGTGTAATTTTGAAAACTAAATGTTAATCCCTAACCAAGCATTGTCCAACCTATTAAATGGAAAGATCTCCTATGCCCATTAACAGTGTTCACCACAATTAGAAACACTGTTTGTTGTGCCTGTTAATAGAGTATGTTATTTTGAGTTAGTTTATTGAAAGTCTTTGTTTGGCCAGATTTATTTTTGAGTTTCCTTAATTTATGAATATGATTTTATCTCATTAATATGTTGAATTTAATTTGGTCATAGTACTTTTCATTTTGTGTATGGTTTTTTCAAAGCAAAATCTTCAAATACAACAATGTCTTCTTCTAGAAGAGAAGTTTTATAATCTGGTGACAAATGAGCTTTTTTACTTTTTAATCGCAATGTTCAAGTTTCCTGTTATACTAGGGGAACTTTAAGAACTGTTAACCAACACCCTCTGTATAAATATATTTGGTGCATGGGTGAGTGAGTGAGTGAGTGAATGGATGGATGGATGAACTGGTGGCAGATGAGTTTAAGTGGGAAAGAGAGGGCTCTGACCTCAGGTTTGTTGTCTCTGTCTTTGCAATAAACTCTAATTAGATAATGGAACTTGGTATAACTTAGCAAACTGCTTGTTCTTAGCTTTCTTTTCTTGGGGGCAATTTGGGGATATGACAGAATTCTTCTAATGGGGATTTGTATTTTCTACCCTGTTTTATTTGGTAGGGATTAAGTTTAGCTCCTGTTTTAGCAGTGTCAGCAGAATTGCCTTTGATTAGAACAGAGCAGGCATTTACTTTGGCTGGATTCACAAGTTAACAGATCTTTGAAGAAGGTGATTCACACATGCAGGAGAAGTGATTTTACAACAGCTGCCCTGCTCAAGAGCCTGCAGGGAATAGTTTGCTTCCCTGTGGTTCAGGGTGCCATTTGAATCATTAGGGCAGTCCTATTTCAGGCTGGATCTGTGGTTGCCATCTTGCGTGTGCCCACTCCACCCCATGACACTCCCAAAATGAAGCTTGTGGGACATCTTAGCTTACTCTCCATAGCGTGACATGGATCACTGACCCAGGTCGGGAGACTCCACTCAGCACTTAACTCCTGGGCCTGGGTCCTCATATCTAATGTAGTAGACTGGACCACATGGCCACCAACTGTTGTCAGATGGTGGATGATCCATAAATGCTAGCTGCAGAGCTTCATTCTTGTCCAACAAGGACTGCTCCCCCCCCCCCCCCCTTGTCCTCCTCAGCCACACTGGCAGGAGAAAACTTGGGTGGCAGTGCTTGTAACCTAGGGTGGGTTGTTGGTCATCTCCCTTCAGTGCAGACTGGCTGCCTCTCTCTGACTTCAGTCCTAGAGAACTGGCTGCCTTCTTAGCAGTGCTGCTAACTGGGGAACAGGGGCCGGGATTTCATTACTGTTTGGAACTCAGATACTGACAACAGCACTGGGAAAGTGAGGTGACTTGTCCAGGGTCACCCAGCCCTTAAGGGCCAGAGGCAGTATGTAGATCCTTTTCGGGGTTGTTTGGCTGTCCATCAGTGGTGGGGATTGCCACCTGACCTGTGACCATTGCACAATCCTCCCCAGAGCAAATTCTTCATTGAAAAGCAGCCACCATCGCCTTGTTATTTGACCAAAGGTCATTCATTTACCTGTGACCAGTATCAACCTTGGAATTGCCAACATCTAGCCCACCCAGCCCCCGCATTTTACAGATGAGGAAACAGACCCAGGAAGGGAAATGACTTGAAGATCACAAGGGTAGTAAATGTCTTTGTGATGCAGCATTCAAACCCAGATCTTCCTGACTCCCAATCCAGCATTCTAGCCACTAATATCATATTGCCTGTATATAAACATCATATGGATTCTTCTTAATTCCCTGCTTTATGGATTATGTGGCTGTTTTTATTCCATGTCAAAACTGCATTAAAAGAACCCTAAAGAGAGCTTTTCTTCTTTATCAATGCTTCACGTAAACAGCTCTTAAAACACAAATGTTTCTCATATATGCATATATTTACATGTTTAATGTGTGTGTCTACATACACCCTCATACGTACACATGTGGATATGCAACAGAAACCAGGACACATTATTGGGACAATGTCTAAGCAAATCCAACACAACAAGCTCGTAATTCAGTAGTCTCATGGTTAGGTAGGCCCGTGATTTCCTGAGTGTAGGGAGCTCTCTTAGAAAGGAATATGGGTTACATATAATAAACAAAGCAAACATAATTAAATTAGTATACTTATATCTATACACACACATATATAATAAAATCTAATATAAGATCACCGCTTACCAAGGCCTGGACCTTAGCCATTACATTGCAGTGGTGTAGCTGATTCTATTTTATCATTGTTTATATCCAGACTAAAGTCAAGGTATCATTATTGCTTTATGCTAAATGCAGGATATTAAAATGGCAATAACAAGTGACAGCCATGTCACCTTGGATGACCCACCAGATTCGGGGACTGCTGTAATATCCGACTTTCAGGATATAATTTCCTGTTCTTTTGGGAAATAAAACTGACGTGCCGGCTACAGATAATGCTGATCAGAAATATAGATGATGGATTGATAGATGGATGGATAAATAGATGATAGATGATGGGTAATAGATGGGGAATGATGAATTGATGGATAGATGATAGTAGGGCTGTGTTTAGTTAATGTTGTACATGTATTAAGTATGGTTAGGTTCACGTATATGAACAGCACAATGAGTGAAGGGAGATTTTAGTGTTAACATTAAGGGGTTATCAAAATAATTTGCATTATTATAATTGTAGGTGCCATTGCCTTAATAAATGGCTCAGTCCCCCTAATCTTTTTCCTTCCAGGGCCAATTAGGGACCTGAATGAAATCAGTGGTTACCATTAGTAACAATGTGTGTAGGAACACCATGGTACAGTAAATAGACTGCTAGCCTTCAAGTCAGGAAGGCCTGGGTTCGAGTTCTACTTCAAACACAATCTTGGTGACCCGCCCTGGGCAGGTCACCCCCACATGCCTTAGAGTCGACTTAACAGGATTGTCGTAAGGAATACACCTTCTCAGCCTTTTAAAACACACAAAAAATTCCTTTCTTGTGGCTCACCAGGCCAAGCCAAATGTCACTTCTCTTGTCCAGTGGCCCCGTCTATGGGAGAAGCTCAGGTTAAACCAGGAGTCACATTTATGAAGAGGTGCTGCATTCATGCTGTGGGATAAGGAGCCGTCAGTGGCGGGGCCTGAAGATCCTCCTCCCCCCTCCCCCTCCCCCCCTAGTCCTCCCATGTGACGCAAAGTAGAGAAAGTGGAGAGATGGGATTCCCTGCTCTGGCCTCCGACCATCACCCGTCAGGCTACTCTCATTGTCCAGGATCAGCCCCTGTTCCAGGCCTGGCCTTAAGGATGGCCAACATTGATCTAGTGCTTCAAAAGTTAGCAAAGCGGGGCAGCTTGGTGGCACAGTGGATAGAGCACTGGCCCTAGAGTCAGGAGGACCCGAGTTCAAATCCGGCCTCAGACACTTAACACTTACCAGCTGTGTGATCCTGGGCAAGTCACTTAACCCCAATTGCCTCACCAAAAAAAAAAAAAATTAAAAAAAAGTTAGCAAAGCACCTTCTCCTTCGTGTCCATACTTCCTCACTGATGCTTACACCAGTTCTGGGAGGCAAGTGTTCCTATGAGTCCTGTTTTTACAGATGAAGAAACTGAGGTTGAGAAGAACTCTAACAGCTGGGCCCTTGGCAAGATTTAAAAGAGGTTTCATCACTCCGGCTGCTTCTTGTGTTAAACAGCTGCCCGTGCATGCAGTGCTTGGAGCAACTTTGGGGGGCTTATGGCTGGACACACTTTTTGAGCAGGAGCTTGTTGAACAGCAAGAGTTTCTATCCTGTAGATAGTGTATATTAGTTTTGTTTTGTTTTTGCGGGGCAATGAGGGTTAAGTGACTTGCCCAGGGTCACACAGCTAGTAAGTGTCAAGTGTCTGAGGCCGGATTTGAACTCAGGTCCTCCTGAATCCAGGGCCGGTGCTCTATCCACTGCGCCACCTAGCTGCTCCCCATAGTGTATATTAGTTAACCAAAAATGTTTTGATAACTTTTCAGATGTAAATTCTGAATCACTAAGTACCTAGTGGTGGTTTAGTAAATGCTATGGATAGGAATAATGATTACTGTGTTTAGGGGCTTATAAATCACTTTATGTGGGTTGTCTTATGGCCAATAACTGTGTGATAGAATCAGTGAGCGCACAGTGATTCCCATTCTTCAGATGAGGAAACAGGCTCAGAGAGATTCTATTTCGTCATTTTTTCAGTCATGTTCGACTCTTTGTGACCCCATTTGGGGTTTTCTTGGCAGAGACACTGGAGGGGTTTGCCATTTCCTTCTCCAGCTCATTTTACAGAGGAGGAAACCAAGGCAAACAGGGTGAAGTGACTTGCTCAGGGTTCAACTCAGGTCTTCCTGACTCCAGGCCTGGCACTTTATCCACTGTGCTACCTTGTCTGGAAAATGTATTTCACATTCCTCACCCCTACCCCACCACCTTTTGGTTGAAAGGTAGGAGGCATGCTTCACCATCAGTACTATGAAATCACAATGGGTCATTTCATAAGTCAGAATCTTGAAGTCTTTCAGCGTTGTTTTCTCTTGAGATTATTGTGGCCACATTGTAAACTGTTCTGCTGATTTGGGTTAGCCTGAGAAATTAGGTGACTTTTTTGCCCCAGGTCATATAGCTAGTAAATGACGGAACCAGGATTCCCAGAACCCAGGCCTTCTAAGTCCTAAGTCCAGTGTTGTTGTTTTTCTTGTCCCACACCAGCCTGTATGGGTGATTGAAAAAGCAGAGTTGGAAGGGACCAACCCCCTCATTTTACAGATGAGGAAACAGGCCAACTGAGAGTGAAATATGCCTTGCTCAACATCACACAAAAGCAATAACAGAGCTGGGATTCAAACCCAGGTCCCCTTGATTTTAAATCCTACATGAAGTAATGAGGTGCAGAGGAAGGAGCCCTGGTCCTGTAAGTGAAAGATGCAGCAACACCTCTAATGCCCTGTTTTTTGGGGTTTTTTGAGGCAATTGGGGTTAAGTGACTTGCCCAGGGTCACACAGCTAGTAAGTGTCTGAGGCCGGATTTGAACTCAGGTCCTCCTGACTCCAGGGCCGGTGCTTTACCACTGCACCATCTAGCTGCCCCTCTAATGCCCTGTTTAATGGTCTGGCGGGCTTTCTCCGATCGTGCTAACACCCAAGGACAAGCACTGGTGATTTTCCTTACTGTTGTTCACACCTGACCTCCTAAAGGTCAGCCTTCTCCAAAGACTGAGGCACTAAGTGATAGATGTGTTGCCTCTCTAGAATGTCCTGGTTAGGTAACCAGACAGTTGGCCCCAGAGATTGCATGGTTCAGGTGAGTGAATTACAGCAGGATGCTTTCCAGGTCAGGCTGACCAAGGAGGTGCATTCATGTACTTACAATCCCCAGGGTTCACTTTATAAGAAACGGAACCCCAAAGATTTCACAGACCCCAGTGATATGAAAAAAACAATTGAACAAACAAAATACCCACCAAAAAAGTTTGGGCTGACATATTTAAGGCAAAAGTAGAACGGCCATTTGCCCTACCTAGACATCATGAAAAAAAGTATATATTTTATACTTACATATATCACATTATGCTAATATTTCATATATCACACATAATAACATTATATATATATAGTGCTTAACCTAATTTTATTTTTTTTAATAAACAAAAATTTATTTTCTCTCCTTCTCACCGCTACATCCACAATTGGGAAAAAAAGAAAGAAAAAGCCTTTGTAACATGTGCATGACCAAAGAGAAAAGGAGGGAATAGACGCCGGCTTTGTGTCAGGCACTGTGCTAAGCACTTTTTACAAATACCTCATTTGGTAAAGCAAAACCTATTCCCGGGGCAGCTAGGTGGCGCAGAGGATAGAGCACCAGCCCTGGAGTCAGGAGTACCTGAGTTCAAATCCGGCCTCAGACACTTAACACTTACTAGCTGTGTGACCCTGGGCAAGTCACTTAACCCCAATTGCCTCACTAAAAAAAAAAAAAACAAACCAAAAAACCTATTCCCGAATCAGTCACATCCAAACAATATACATCTCATTCTGCAGCCTGAGCCCATCACCTCTCTCCAGCGATCTGTTTTGGTTATTTTGTTGATTGGAGTTCTCAATTCTTACAAAATCATTGTTAAATGTGTTTTGAATATCTAAGCCTTGAGAAAGTTGCCTTTCAGGATAGGTAGAAGGTAAGAATGAACAAATAACAACAATAACCGATATTTTGTTGACATAGCATTGTTGGGTCTGCCTCATACTTTACAAGCATTATCAGATTTAAGCCTCCCGGCCCTATGAGGAAGGCAGGATGGGTGCCAGTCCCATTTGGCAGTTGAGTAAATAGGCTCAAAAGTAATTTGCCCATGGCCATGTAGTTTAGTAAGTATCAGAGACAAATCTTGAATAATCCAGGTTTTAGGGACTCCCGCCTATGGCCCTCTATGTGTGGTACCACATACCTCTCTAAATCTGTTCCCTATACTATTTCAAAGGAAACACTTCATATAAAATTTGTTTTTTTAGCAGCCATTAAACATCTGTTCTCCTCAAAAGGAAGGAGATCCCTTGCCAACACTTCCCCATGCAGTGCAATGCAAATTGTTTGGCTGAGTAGGGGTAGCAACTCAAAACAAGCAAACACTTCAGATCCTTCAAGTTGGTTCCCAATCTCCAAGGGCCTCCTTCAAACGGTAATTTGAGTAAAGCAAGAAATGAAGGGGAAGCTGATATGGGCATGCAGATTTGGGTTAGAAAGGGTTAGGAAGACACTGCCTCCACAGAAAGGCGTTTGGGCTGGAATTTGTTAACTTGGTGGTGGTGGTGGTGGGTTGGGGGGGATGCCTGAATTCCCTTTGGAGCAGTTGTCTGGTGAAGCTTTTCCAAGTCAAGAATTCCAGATGAGACTTTTCAGAGGTTGTCTCCATGCTGGTCCAGCTGTTGCCTTCCTCAGCCTTGATGACTGATTAATAACAGGAGCTAGCAGCTGCAGGGGATACCGACCAGGAGTTCCACTGTCAGACTCACCAAGGGAATGCCACTTTGCAGGGGGAAGGGGGCACATCCAAAGTTCATCGGTTGACTCCCAGGCCCCTCATAGGTAACGTGTTCATTCCATATCAAACCCCTACTGACTGAGCCCACCTGTTCAACTCCTCATGGGCTCCTCTAGGCTTAATTTCCACCCCTTTGAGGCTCCCCCCCTTTTCTCCAAAGACTTGGCCACCCCCCAGCTGGGCTTGGAGAACACTGATATTCCCCTGAGCTGTCTGGAAGATGTGAACAAACCCTTCAGTTTAGCTGTAAACGGTTACACGCCCTGCCCCCCCCCCCCCCCCCCCCCGCCTCAAATGTCCTAGGTAATAAAAGAGAGAAATATGAACCTAGAGAGTTTTGGAATCAGATAGACCCCTCTAAGTTCAAATCTTTGCTCTGACACAACTAGCTGTGTGACCACTGGAATCTTGACTAGCCTCTCTGAGCCTCAATTCTAAATAAAGCTATAATGCCAGGACTAAGACCTAGTGGTATTTTTTTCCTACCCTGTGTGGGCAGAGCAGAGACATCAGGGGAAATGTTGGACAAGAATATCCTCTTTCCACAGGGCAAGAGCCATATGGGAGGAACCCAGTATGAGAGGTGTTGGCAGCAATACCAAGGGGAGGTGAACCCTTTGAGACAGGGGGAGTTGGCAAGCTGGGGAGGGAGCATATCATGAAGTGGGAGAGGTCAAGAGGATGTGGCTGCAAATCTGGGCTCTACTACTGAATATCTTGTTTGACTGGCTAAGTCATTTTACTTCCCTGAGACTAAAAGGAGACTGGATTTTATCCCATGCATTTTATTTTTATTTTTGGTTTATTTATTAATTCATTCATTTATCTATCTATTTGTGTTTGCTTTTTAATTTATTTTTTTGTGGGGCAATGAGGGTTAAGTGACTTGCCCAGGGTCACACAGTTAAGTGTCAAGTGTCTGAGGCAGGATTTGAACTCAGGTCCTCCTGAATCCAGGGCTGGTGCTTTATCCACTGCGCCACCTACTGCCCCTATATCCGAATGCATTTTAGTTTAGTTTATATTTTTTGTTTGTTTTTGGTGAGGCAACTGGGGTTAAGTGACTTGCCCAGAGTCACACAGCTAGTAATTGTTAAGTGTCTGATGCCGGATTTGAACTCGGGTCCTCCTGAATCCAGGGCCAATGCTCTATCCACTGCACCATCTAGCTGCCCCCCTAATGCATTTTTTTTCTTTTTTTTTTTTTCAGTGAGGCAATTGGGGTTAAGTGACTTGCCCAGGGTCACACAGCTAGTTAAGTGTTAAGTGTCTGAGGCCGGATTTGAACTCAGGAACTCCTGACTCCAGGGCCGGTGCTCTATCCACTGCGCCACCTAGCTGCCCCCCCCTAATGCATTTTTAAAACCTACTTCTGAAGAGGGCTTCACCAGCTGACTGCCCAAGGGAGGTTGGACACAAGACAGGTGGAGAACCTCCACTATTTGGACATCTCACTCACTTTTTTCTAGAAGCAAAAAGTTCTAGGCAGAACTAAAATAAGCATTTCTGGAGTTCTAGAGGAATTTGTCTCCATGGTGACTTACCCTCCCAACTAGTTTCCTTGGCCCCTCTCCAGTGTTTGTCGACAGCGTCTAGCTAAGCACATTATGCTCCCTAGATTGCACGTGGTGGAGCTCAGAGGTAATGACATCCGACCTGACTTTTATATCCAAGGCAGTGTTAATGTCGGTATCGGACTCATGCCCCGGGTTAGAAAGCAGTGGAAATCTGAAAGTCCGATGAATATTAACATGGGGAGGAGGACGTTTTAAACTCTCTTTCCTGACCACCCAGGGTTAGGAAGCATAAGCAACTCTGCTCATTTTACCGGCAGCCACACCTTTCTACCTTGCAAGTCTTTCTACCTCGAGAGCGGACTAGGACGGCCTGTTCCAGAATCATAGACTGACACTGGCAAAGACCCTGCAGACCATCGCTGGTCATCTGCCCTGACTTTGATGGCCTCTCATGACGGGGGACCCACTCTCGCCAGAGGCAGCCCATGCCGCATCTAGATATCTGGAAGAGCATGGGAAATGAATGCCTAAAAACAGTCACCAGGACTTTTCCCCATCCTTTGCTCATTGTTTTGTCGTGTGGAGCTAGTCAAATGATTGAACGCTCAGACGCAACTAGTACGCCTCAACCCCACCACGTCCCAGTGCTACATGTCTTCAGGTTGGAGAGCCGGTTCTCAGCGTAGTTTTGAGGCACCTTGACCCAAAAGAGGCTGACCTCTTTTGGACGTACTCCAAAGCTTGTCAAAACCCTCCCTGAAATGTGACAGGCTCTTAGGTGTGGTCTGCACAAAGCCCAGTCAAGTAGATTATCACCACCTCTTTCTGAATTCGGTGACTCTCTTTTCTGCCAGAGATCATCTTGGGGGGTGGGGAGGAACTGCCTTTAATCACTCTGCTGATTCATTGGGATTGTCACATAGGCTTATAGAGGCATCTGAACTTTCTGCATTGGTCCTCCCTCTTCCTAGAAATCCGAAGGTTTCTGAGCAGAGAGCAGAAAAAAAATCACACCCGTACCTTGTTTATCTTGGCAGCTGTGTGAAGAATGAGCTGGAAAGAAGAGAGAAAAGGGGTGAGGGAGGCTATTTATAAAGTTCAGTCCAGCTGTGAGGAGGGGCTGACATAGGGTGGCGGTAGTGGGTGGAGAAAAGAAGACCGGGGGAAGAGAGATGTGGGTAGAGCCCACAAAACTTGGCCATGCACTGAATGAGGAAGGAGTGACCCTGGTCTCAAAAGGTACGCCAGCGGTATGGGAATTCTGGGAAGAACCATGCTGGGAAGACTTTGAGTTTGGTCCCAATAGCCGTGGTCTTCTTTTAGAGGATCAGCCTTGTAGGAGAGAGGCTCGTCACCACTTGTCTGGGCAACCCTTGAGTCTCCAGCCGTGGCAGCTTAGGACACAAAGAAGTGGACAAAATGGGATTCGGTCAGCCTTCTGCTCATGCAGGAATAATGGCAGAAACAAAAGGAGATGGTGCTCAAAAGCAGCCCTTACGCCGCCCATAAACATTCTCTTGGTTGTTGACACTCAATTTGATCAATGAGTACACCTATTTCTTTCTGGAGGACGTGGATCTCCCTTGCTATATATGGTACTATGAACCAAAAAGAAAATGGATCTAAATAGAAGGATGCCCACAAGTTCTCCTGGAAGAGAGGGGCAAATAAAGAAGCTGTCAGCTGATTTTTATCATGCATCCAAAGGCAAGAAGACAAGTGATTTCATGAAATACCTAATCCTCTTACATTGCACTGCTCTGGGTAAGCAGACCGCCTATACTGAAAGCATCTTGAATGATGGTATGACAAGGTAACATAGGCTTTCTCAAATAGTACCTTATAGTAGACCACATTTTAAGTTATATAATTGACTAAAAGAGAAAATATGATATCCCACTAAATTTTTCTGAACTATAAAAAAAGCAATTGATCTGACAGAATACAATGCTTCCTCCTTAAGGGCTCTCCTCTAGTGAATACCAGTCATGTGTATGTTTAAAACCATACAAGATCTCTTGGAAAAAAATCTGATGTTTTTCAATGACCCTGCACTTATTAATATCAAAGAAAACATAAAATGACTGGCGCTTGCTGCCATCTTGGAAAACGTCCAGCACCAAGTCCAAGTCCATGAGAGCTTTCCTCTTCCATGGTGCCATATTTCAGTTGGTCCTGTTTTATCAATAACATTGTGTTGACCGTATCAAGCCCCAGAAGGGCATAGAATCTCCCGAGATTTTACTCATTCCCACATCTGGCCATGCATTAAAAAACCCAACTGGATAAAGAACACCTATTGTCCAGACTACGGGAAATCCCATAGCACTGGTCCAACAGTTTTTTGTTTGGTTGGTTTTGTTTGTTTGTTTTTGCAGGGCAATGAGGGTTAAATGGTGTTCCAAAAATATACTGGACACTACATGTTGTGTCTACCGCTAGACTATGAGCTCCTTGAGTGCAGATTTTTTACCTTTGTATCCACAGCACTTAGTGCAAAGCCTGGTACATAATAAGTGCTTCATCACTGTTCATCGATTGACTGACAGATGTACAATGAGTGGAGGCTCAGAATCGAAGAGCACCGTCCTTGGGGAATTATACAGAGCTCTGAATTCCCCCAAGGTTCTCCCTGAAACACAAATCTTGCTAACTTGATCATTCTTCGGATTTGTTTTCATTTCATTTACAGAATACCACAATCTCCAAATAAAGTTATGTATCCTCAAAAAGGCAACATAAGGGTTCACAATGGGCACAGACAAGTTGTGGCATGTTGTCAGTGAAGAACTTTCTGTAGGAGAAGTGTTATAAAGAAGATCAGAGACACATGAGCAGAAAAGGAGGTGAGCTAACCAGAGTGAAAGCGTTAGACAATGGAGGGACAGCCATGGGTGTCCATGCAACAGAAAGAAACCAAGAGAAGGTCCTTAACACACCAGGTGGAGGCTCTAGTGCTTTACATGAAGAAGTGGACAAGAGTCACTAAGGATGAAAAGGTACCGGTGGGTGGCCATGTATACCAGCACAAGGAATTCCTACATTGATGACATTTACTGAGGGAGAGCAAGGGAATGGCAAAGCATGGTAAACCTAGACACTGGCAAAGCATTTGCCCGAGTGTCTCAAGTCAGGCTCGTGCAAATTACAGAAAGACATGAGCTGGAACACTGTCAATTAACAAGCATTTTTTTAAAAAATTGTTTTAAAATTATTATTATTTTGTTGTTGTTGCAGGGCAATGAGGGTTAAGTGACTTGTCCAGGGTCACACCGCCAGTAAGTGTCAAGTGTCTGAGGCCGAATTTGAACTCAGGTCCTCCTGAATCCAGGGCCGGTGCTTTAGCCACTGCACCATCTAGCGGCCCCCAACAAGCATTAAAAAAAAAAAGTATCATGTGCCCGGAACTGTGATGAGCTCCGGAGATACAAACGAGGATGAAAAGATGGCCCTGTCCTCAAAGAGCTCACATTCTGAAGTCCCATAGTCCCATTAGGTGGAGTGGGAACTGGTTGAACGGACATTCCCAAAGAATCATCATCAGTCATTCCATGTTAACTCAGCAGGTATCGAGTGGATCATCTCTAAGACCTGTGTTGGACTCTGTGTTCCGCAACAGGTGGTGCTTTATCACATCCGCAGCGACCGTGAGGCCGGGAGGGATAACGAACGCAGCTGGAGGAGACTGCGCAGGGGCCGAAGGTGAAGCTGAATCCCATAAGCGGCAAGTTTTACACTAAGGGGAGGGCATAGCCAAAGTCTAGGGGAGGGTGGGGGTGGGGAGAACGGGGCGGACTTCATTGGACACTCGTCTGGCAGCCCCAGAGGCTGACTCAAAGGGAGGCTGCATGGGGAGAAGCAGAGGGAGATGAGGGCCCTTCTTGTACCCACTCCCCAAGTCTCATCACAACTGAGATAGTGGGGCTGGCTCTAAAGACCCTCTTTTAAGGAGGTTGGCACCTATGGGAAGACAAGACTGCGGAAGGGTCCCAAGGTCACAGCCTGAGACCACGGTCGTGTTTCTATCACCAGTGTGTGAATGCCTGTCAGGAAGGGAAAAGGCATTAGAGCTGCTTCGTTTTAGGTCTCGGAGGGCAGAAACAGGAGGAGTGTGGATGGAGCTGGCAAGTGTAAGGGAAGATGTCTGAACAAGGTGTGGGCTCCACCCATGCGCAGGTCTTCGAGCCGAAGCTGGATGATCACTTGGGCAAAAGAGGAAGAGTATTGTTTATTCCATATGACAAAAAAAGAAAATGATTGCAACCGTTTGTTTTAAAACGTTTAATGGTTTAAAAAAGTGCTTTGTTTTACAGACCGACGAGTACACATCACATGGGAACGACCTAAAAACAGTCTCAGAAATTCCACGAGTCAAGTCACAGACGGAGCCCATTAACACAAAACTGTTTGTGACTGGAGTGTGAGCTCTTTTCAATAGCAACAATGAGATCATTTCTAATGGCACAAATAGCTTTTAATTTAAAAATTCCGCAGTGATTAAAATCCACCTCAGCATCGTAGAGCCTATGACTTAATGAGAAGATTCTTAACTACACCTGAAGAAAATAGATTTCTACTTTCCCCTTCTTCCAGGTGGGTTTAATGAATGAATAATGAGGGCTTCCCTAGGAGCAGCCAGAATTGGGTTTTTGAAAAAACGGAAATAGTTTCTATTTGCCCCCGTCCCAACCACCAATAAAACAAATTGTACTGAACACGAAGATAACATTATTCTGAAAGCACACTCTTGAGAGCATGTAGCACCAGGAGACCACTACCTAATCCAGCAGGCCAAGATGACAAAGCAAGGAGATGGGGACAATGTTCTATGACATTCCTATATTTAAATTTGCTTACAGAGCTAGGAAGAGCGGGGAGAAAGAGGCAACTTCACTCACTGTACATACGGTTACAGAAAATTCTGTCTGCATGTTACCCCAAAAGGCAACAAGCGGGGGTTCTTAAAAGAACTGTTCCATTGGAGAGAAGCCATAGGTGCTTAGGGGGAAGAGAGTAAACGTTGATATAGCACCTACCATAAGTGCCTAGGCACTGTGCTAAGCTCTTTTACAAATATTATCTCATCTGACTCTCACAACAACCCTGGAAGGTAAGGCTATGATTATCCCCATTTTACCGTTGAGGAAAGTGAGGCATAGAGGTTAAATGACTTGCCCAGAGTTACACAGCTAGTACGTGTCTGAGGCTGGATTTGAATTCAGGCCTTCCTGCCTCTAGACCCAGGGCTCTCTCCATTCTATCTCCCAGCCACTTATCAACAGAGCCCTAACATCAGGCACTGACGACATGGCCAAACTAGTGGTTTCCCCCACCGCAGCTGTCACATGACCAGAATATCTCCTCAGAGGTCATCACGGAGAATATACTAATATCTAGATTTTAAAAAAAACAACACAAAAACCCTTAAAGGCTTATTCCACTCACTGTGGTCTTGGCCTAGAAGGCCTGCCTCTCCCTCTCCGATCTCCAAGTCCCTTTTTTAGAATCGAGGTTCAAATCCAACACTAGGCCCAGAAGAGAGAAGCTAGCTACTAAATAAATACATACACCCACCAGAGGAGTCTAAGCTAGAGATCAATTTATTCCTGTCAATGAGAAGAGTTTCATAAACCTAACAGCTAATTATGCAGACTCAAAGAGTTGTTGATTTTGTTGTTGTTGTTGTTGTTTTTTGCAGGGTAATGAGGGTTAAGTGACTTGCCCAGGGTCACACAGCTAGTAAGTGTCAAGTGTCTGAGGCCAGATTTGATCTCGGGTACTCCTAAATCCAGGGCCAGTGCTTTACCACTTCGCCATCTAGCTGTCCCTCAAAGAGTTTTGTAAAAACAGTTGGCATTAATTGAGGATTATTGAAATAATGCAAGTGAACCATGAAAGCTAGCCATGCCTAGAACACTTGCTTACTGCTTTATAACCAATCCCCCCAACTTAAAAAAAAAAAAAGCCACAAAACACGCATACAGGATCCCTTGGCATTTAATATGTGCAAAATTGCTTACCATTTATTTCAAACTTTGGTTAAATATTTATTTAGTCTAAGTATTTCAGACACGTTATGGAACTCATACAAAAATGATTACGAACATAATAATGAGGTAAGTTAAAATTCTACCAGTGCAAAAAGCAAGCGTATGCCCAAAGCAATGCATACAGGTTAAATAAATGTGGCTGCAGCTCTTGCCAGGAGGGGCAGAGTGGCAGGCCAGAGAAGCTCATTGTAAACATTGTTTTTAAGATACATATCTAAAAATCCGTATATCTCATCTACCAGGAAAAAAAAAAAGCCAAGGTAACCTAACACAAGAGTAGTGCATTTATTTTGCCTTTAGAGTTCAGGGCTTCTTGTTTTAAAGAGTCTTAAGATTTTGCATATTTCTTCAGGAAAACCTTGGTAAGACACATTCATTACAAATACTGTAGTATAAAAATTCCAATTCTTTACAAAAGTTATATATTAAAATATTCTATACATCTTAAATTAGTTGTTGGAACATACATACATCAATTCATTCAATCTTTCCAATGGATACTGTGCATTAAGTTAAAGCATCCCCTACTCACCGGACATGGTATAAAAAAAATTGCAAACAGTCTTGTGCAGTTCTTCGTTCTGAATATCCATATGCAATTATTGCTTAACGTTGATTTCCGATGTGAACAGGAAGTGGTTCTATGAAATCACTAACAAGGGTTACAGACAAGCAGCCTGGAGCCAAATCTTAACACCTCCCTACCGAAGGATGGAATCACACCTGAGTAAGGCTGTCTGATGCTGATATTTAAGATGTAAAAAAAGTGTGTACAATTTCAAGGTTAAAAAACAATGCAAAAATAAAACATTTAGGACATTTACAAAATCTTACAAATGTTTAAAATACTTTGTCAAAACTTCTCTCCTGTTAAGGTGCTTCTTCTACTTTGAACTCGACTCCTTCCTTTCTGCAAAAGAGCAACACACACAGACACACTTCAATTCTGACTCGTGGATGATGAAGGGTTCACTGACATTAGCAGCATTCAAGCAGTGAAGGGAGAAGTGAAACTCTTCAGGAAGGCATAATCCCCTCTCCTGCTCAAGACGAGTGGTCTGATATCCAGAGAAGGGAAATGTTCAAGGTCTTAGAAGTTCTAGACTCCTAAATCCTTCCTACTCATCTCATGATTTGTCAAGTTGCTAAGTTAATGTTAAGCTGGAAAATCAAGGCTTCCAACATTCATCTTGTCTGTAAGCCCCAGATTAAAAGCCAAAAAAGGAACGAAAGGGCACTAAGACATCTGCACCACATATTTCATGGCCAAGAGCAATGCTCACACAGAACAAAGTTAGGGAATAGAATTATTCTTTCCATTGTTCAAAGAGAGGGGTATAACAGCCACTTGAGCTACTTGAGCTAAAAGGGGGAACTATTTCCCCCCTCAAAAGCAAGCTTTTCAAAGAAAGCTTGACTCTCAGGGACAAACCCCTGTTGGTTTCTCAGAGGATGTCTGTTTCTTTTGTGCAATTACTGGGATCTAGAATCGAGTGACTATACATTTTTAAAACATTCAGATTCAGTGAAATCCGTTAGAAAAATGAGTAGAGAATCCCTATAATAAACTGATCATCACTCCTATTTACTAATGAACAGCAAAGAAACAAGGTTTAAGTAACCCCTGCACCATCATTACCTTGAAGCCATCGAACCTGGGTAGCTGGTCCATATCCCTTTTCGTTTTTGGCTGATATTCTGAACACGATGGCGGGCCTGGAGGTGTAATCGACATGTGCGTTGGCCAGCTGCCCCGCGGTTACTACACAGGAAGTTTTCAGGCCGCAGTAAATCCGCATGAACATGGGCTGACTTGGATTATCCGGCACCTGTGCTGTACGAATAGCCAAGTAGGCTGAATATTCCAAAATGTTCCCAGAGGGTGAAGCAGGAGGTTCCCAGGAAAGATGGACACAGTCAACATTCTTGAAGGGAAAGAGAGAGGAGAAGATCCAGGTTGTCAAGCATTCGAACAAGCATGGTACCTGCTTTTTGGAAGCACTCTAATGTTCAGAATGCGGATCGTTACCATGATTTTTAAAGTTGAAGGAAGATTTTTAAGTTATACTTTTAATAAACCAACCCTAACTGGATCCACGATGCCTTGGTTTCTATTTAGTCACAAACACACACTTGGTAACTAGTGGTCATGTCCTGAAGAGCCACAAGGTGGCGCTCTTTCTTCTCTGAAAGCCATCGCTTCACTGTAGAGAAGCAATCTTAGAATGATTATAGACTTAAATGAACCCTAATACCTGGCTTGACATTTTGGTTCTCAAACTCAAGATGATTATATTAAAAGAAAAGTTAGATTTCCCAATCCTTCTCCCTTTTGAAGCCGAATTTTGCCTCATAAATTTCTCTAAATAATTTCAGGAACTACCCTTCCAAATGCTACTGTTTCGTCTGGAAAGTCATTCATAATCTTACTCCAATGCGATGCATAAAATCTCTGCAGTTAAGTCTTAGGCTGATTCTTACCTTTGAGATTCTGACAGCACAAGGGGCCCCAGGAAAACCGGGAATACAAGTTTTAAATTCACTGATTTTGCTAAAAGGGCCTATCCCACAACCATTGATGGCAGCAATCCTGAATCTGTACACCGTGCCTGGAACGAGATCTTGTTTCTTAAGTAAACTGTAGTCTGGGACATCTGTGTTTCCTACCTAGAAATGTAAATACAAGAAGAAGTCAGAGAAAAAAAAGGATCTCTTTACAATATGCTTGAATGTCTCCAATTAAGTGATCAAATTTTAAAACATCAAAGTGAGAGGAACACTTTGTACCTACCAGTCATTACTCATCCTGAGACTTAGTGTTAATTATAGTCTGTCAAGGAGAAAAAAAAGGTCTTGACAATAGACATAATGACTAATAAAGTATGAGAAAGGAATGCAATAACAATAAAACAATTTAAAATGGTTGCCTAAGGATAGATGCTGCAGACCATGCAGGTATTTACATTGTGAAGATAAACCTTGAGGTATGAATGAGTCCCTGGGGAAAATCTTAGTGGCTATTAGGGCATTAAATGTGAATTATGAGAAAGTTTCCTTTATATGAATGAGACCCAACCACATACAGCAAGCTTATGCGGCAGGATACCACTGGATTATTATCCAATATAAACTTGTTTAAAAAAAAAAAAAGACAAGCTGAATATGAAAGCCACAAGCAACACTTTAAAAAACCACAAAATAGGGAATATTTTCTCCATCAAAGTGGTACAGAGCTTTGGAACTAATTTTTGTAACTATTATATTCCCAGAGAAAAGCAGCATGGTATAGTGGGTAGAGAAGTGGCCTTGGGGATCCATGCCTGCCTTGGCACATATCTTGTATGACTAAACAAATCACTTAATTTCAGTGTCTTCAACAACTCAGACTATAAAAGTTATAAACCACTTGTAGATCTGCATTGGCAGAAAGGGATTTTCTTAGCAGGAGTTTCCTGTACCAAAGAAGTCACATATTTGAAGAGGAGAAAGAAGTATGTGTGAACATGAATTTATCGAAAACAAAATGGATTTTATCCAAAACTGACAATAGCAATGCCTATGCTTGCAACACCAGTTTTGCATTTTTAGCACTTGGTAAAAACACATTTTTGGCAATCTTTCTACATTTTTGCTATCTGGATCGTTTCTACAGGATACTGCCAATACAGTAAGGTAAGAAAAATATTTAATTATATTCAAAATAGTTTAATGTCATACATGTGTTTTATTTTCTATTTAGTAAGTTAAGGATTCATGGTTTCTTCATTGTATTTATTCCAACAGACTTTAAACATTGTATCTCGACAGTTTCCCTGAGTTCTTGTGGCTAAGAACATTCATTACCTCATGGCTTTTCATGGATGATGCTCTCCAAATTTAAGAGATTAGTCTTATAGAGTAGATAGGCCTATCCCAGGTCTATTTTTGTAGCACCTACCAGAGCCGAGTTTAAAAAGGATTTCTGTTATCATTATTTGAAAAAGTAGGCAATTGAAATGTTATTAATCAGTGTTTCCAAAATAGTATCCCATGGAAAATTGGTAGTCTGTATAATGCAAATTTAAAATAAGAGTGTGTTTTATGCCAGTGATAGCTTCATAACCAATTCTGAAGGGGGGGGAATACCAAAAATGAGCATGATTTCTGTTTTTAAAATATACTTCACATTTCCTATGTTTTGTTCTGATATTCTCCTCACTACCCTTCATTACCCTAGGTACATTTCATATCCCTAGGCCCACATTTATGGGTGCCATAAGTGTGTTATAAAGCCAAGAGTTCTTCTTATAAGTGTTAATTTCAGAAACATTGATATACAAAGTTTTTTAGGTTGGCTAAGGAAATTGAGGAAGGACACCTTGAGGGAGTTTCCAAAATCTCTAACTACAACCATCTGAGAACTAGTACCTCTTGAGGCAGATGCAAAGTCCATTAAATACGGGTTATGTTGCTGTACTAATTTCACAGGATAAGCCCAGTGATTTTACTTTTTAAAAAATATATACAATTCATAAATAAATAGCATTTGTTTGTTGGTTTGCTTTTTTGCAGGGCAATGAGGATTAAGTGACTTGCTCAGGGTCACATAGCTAGTAAGTGTCAAGTGTCTGAGGCCGGATTTGAACTCAGGTCCTCCTGAATCCGGGGCCGGTGCTCTATCCACTGTGCCATCTAGCTGCCCCCAGCATTTGTTTTTAAATAGCTTAGGAAAAATATCCAAGAAATGCCAGTAATCACTAACAATTTAATGGATCAGGATACTTGAACTAACCATCATGTGTTGACTATGAATTTAGGGTTTCAGGCTTAGCCTTAAATATTCTAACCCCTGGCACAGTGCCCTTTATATAACAGGTATGTTTTTATTTAATGTTGGTTGCCTGTAAGCTTAGTATTCGTGTGTGTGTGTGTGTGTGTGTGTGTGTGTGTGTGAGAGAGAGAGAGAGAGACAGACAGACAGACAGACACATATATAGGTATATATACACACACATAAATGGAGGAGAAAACACATCAGTGGCTACCTTCGAGATATTCTGCTTTCCTTTTGGCAGCAAGTAGAACTGGTTGACCAGAGCGGTGTTGCTTTTGAAGATCCCCACATCGCACCACTGCCTTTCTCCTTTTTTTTCTATGGTCATCGGCTTTGAAGTAATCTCTTTCTGGGATTAGAGAAAGAGGCATTATGTGGCCTTGCCGTACTGGAGCAGAACAACAAAAATCAGATCAAACCAACTCATGCAGTGACAAGAACAGGTCAGGAGTAATAGTTTTCATATTATCTTAAGAGTGATCTAACGATGCTCATTCAAAAGCTAGGAGGTGGGAGGTTTTACACTCAGCCAGGCAGCGTCAGAACTACCGATTCCATGGGAGTCCGCATGCTCTGAGATGCTTCTGTTCAAATGCCAGTCAGTTTGCTGAGGAGTTTATTTCAGAGACTTTGTTGTTGTTCAGTCATTTCAGTCACATCTGACTCTTTTTGTGACTCCTTTTGGGGTTTTCTCGGCAAGGACACTGGAGGGGTTGGCCATTTCCTTCTCTGGCTCATTTTACAGATGGGGAATTGAGGCAAACAGGGTTAAATGACTTGCCCAGGGCCACACAGCTAGGAAGAGTCTGAAGTCTCATTTAAACTCAGGTCTTCATGACTTCAGACCCAGCACTGTGCCATCTAGCTACCCATTTCATCAGCTACCTACACCTTTAAATTAACCACAACAACAAAAAGTAATGTTTTTTGAATGATGTTACAATTGCTCCAAGAAGAACAAGTCAGGAGCCGACTTATTTCTGGGCTCAGGGCCAGCCTGTAAACAGACAGTTATCTTTGGGCTTGAAATAAATACCTACAATTCTGCAAAACCTAGTAGCAATGGCCAAAAACAAAATAAATTTTTTTTTTGTAGGGCAATGAGGGTTAAGTGACTTGCCCAGGGTCACACAGCTAGTAAGTGTCAAGTGTCTGAGGCCGGATTTGAACTCAGGTACTCCTGAATCCAGGGTCAGTGCTTTATTTACTGCGCCACTTAGCTGCCCCTGCTACTTTTCATAAAAGATAATTTAAAACCTTGTTAGCCCAATTGTGCAGAGCATGCTGAAGGCTAGTTTTGTTTTGTTTTTGATAAGGTCATTAATTACAATAGATTTAATATCTATTTAATCCATCCAGTTGGTTGGGGTGCCAGTGCTACTGAGATAGAATGGTGGGCTGGGCTAGGCACAGGTTCAACCCAAACACAGTGACTCTTGGAGTCCCATTTAGTAGCTGACGGTAGCTGCCTTTTTCTCATCTACCCTTCCACTTTATATATTTGGTTATTCTTTCAGTCATGTCTAAATTTAATTCGAAATGCTACTACAGGAGAGCTAGGAAATGCTGTCAGTTTCAAAACAGAATCAACATCTAGAAAGCAGATGGTCACAGACATTGAGTGTCCCACAGCTCTAAAAAGTAAAGAGGCCAAAAACTTACTGATAATGGAAGAGCAGAGTCCTGGGTTTCTGCAGAGCTGGCTTTGGTTATCGCTTGTACAAATGCTTCATCAGCTAAAAATAGATTTTCAAATGAGACTTACAGGATATCTTATTTTAAAAGAGGCACAAGTCACTCAAATATCACTTGCAAAATACTCCCCCACCTCATGTTGTTAAATGGTTCCTTCAAAAATAGTAGAATTAACATTACCGGAGAAACTTCATAGAAACAAAGTGCTTAATGAATTTAGAAGAAGGTTACAGCAATTGCTATATTTCAACCCACACTAAACATTACTGGTGACATATGACAATTGGTGCTGGTTGAGGGATGACTATACTAGCTATACAGTCAGCAGATTAATATAATGTGCATATCAATAATAACAGTACTTGTGTGTATTATATTATACTGAGACAGAAATTCCAATAGCCAAGTGATAGGTGTACAATTTGACTCCTATTGACTCACAAGAAAGCAATTCTATTTAAAGTTAAAAGAAAATATGGAAAATCAGAAATCAGTTAAGCTGGGAAGGCTATTAATTCATGACCTAAAACGATCACATTTCAGGGAATAATTGGCAACAGATGTGTAAATATAGGTGCATTTGTGTGCACTGTGCACCCACAGAGACACACACACACATACAGAATGTGTTCTCATTCCCAACAGGTGGAGAGCCAGATTAACACAGGGCATAGCTGTTGTGTATTTAACTACCATGCTTTCTATGAGCACATTAATTGACTCCAAGATTCAAAAGAGAGCCCACAAAATATCTCAAACCTTCCGATTTCGCACTGAATGCTGTGAGTGCCGCTTCGTCTTTGACAACGGCCCCGTTGGTACTGGTTGATTCCATTTTAATGGCCCGAGGGGGTCCTGTGGGATGTGCACCAGCAATGGCGCTGGACATCGCAGCTTCGGGGTTTACTGTCCTTGAGTGCAGACCATACGATTCACTTACATTCTTTGAAGTCTGAGCACCTGTAGTTAAAAGGGGGGTAGGGGAGGGAAATTAACTTAAAAACACACACAAAACATCTGCAGAGAATCCCAGGCCTATGGTTGATTCAGCAAGGTCCTGGGCCGAATGACCGTGCCTCCGTTTGGGTTTTTTGAAAACATTATTGTATGATGAACTCAACATCCACAATATACAAATAAAAGAGAAAAAAGACTGTATCTTAACTGGAATTCCTATTGTGTAGTAAAAGTTAACAGTGTTCAGAAAAAGCAAAGTCTCCCGAGACAAATGCAAGAGCCGTGTTTGGCACATGCTCCTCGGGGCAGGGCGTGGCTCACAGCGTACGAAAACCAGATGGATGCTTTATAGAGGCACCAAAGTTTTTTTCTGTATTAGAGGCTGAACATAATAGATTCCAGAATCTGGAAAAACTCTGCAAAAGACTCATTCTACAGACTCAAGCCTAGAGCAGCTTAAACTAAACTTAAAGAGACTTCAAAAGAGTAGTGATTTTTTTTTAAATTTTTTTTTTTTTTTAGTGAGGCAATTGGGGTTAAGTGACTTGCCCACGGTCACACAGCTAGTAAGTGTTAAGTGTCTGAGGCTGGATTTGAACTCAGGTACTCCTGACTCCAGGGCCGGTGCTCTATCCACTGCGCCACCTAGCTGCCAAGAGTAGTGATTTTAATTTTACCTGAATAGCAGCCCTCCCACCCCTTAGGGCCCTGCAATGGTCAAAATAAGCCATGTGCAGCAAATAGTCGGGAAAGTTAGTCCACTGAACTTGGCTGTGGTGGTTCTGGGATAATGGAAGTCCATCAGTGCATCTAAACATGAAGACTCTTAATTTCTACATATAAAAATAATGATGGCTAACATTTACATAATACCTACTATGTGCCAGGCATGGTGCTAAGCACTTTACAATTATTATCTCATTTGCTCCTCACAACAACCCTATTATTATCCCCATTTTATAGAAGAGGAAACTGAGGCAGACAGAGGTGAAGTGACTTGCCCAGAGTCACACAGCTAGCTAATAAGTGTCAGAGGTTGGACCTGAACTCAGGTCATCCTGACTCCAGGCCCAGTGGTCCCTTTTCTCAACCCTCACTGCTGAAGGATTCTCTCTCTGTAGAGTTTTCATGTCACTGTTTTCATGGCTCTCTCCCTGCCTTCCTGACCACTCCGTCTCCTCTGTTGGACTTTCTTCCTGGTCAGTCTCACGTACTGTGAGCGCTTCTCTACAGGCCTGTCTTCCCTTTCCTCTCCCTGGCTCCCAGAGCAGCCTGGGCTAGCGAGAGAGGGCTGGAAGAGTTGAGCTCACATCATGCCACAGGTATTTGGTGCACATGTGACCCAGAAGAAACCCTGCTCACCACCTACAATCCTGTAGGTGCCCAAGAGCTTCTTTCCCGAGCTCCGGGCTCACATCCCCAACAGCTGCCAGGACCTCCAGGAGGCATCGCCATCCCACCCTGTCCCAAGCAGAGGATACCTTCCCCCTTCCTGCTGAGGGCACCGCCATCTTGCTAGTTAGCTGGGTGTGCAGTCACAACATAATCCTCCCCTCCTCTGGATCACTCACCCACATACTCAGTTTGTTGTCAAATCTTGTTTTTACCTTCACAACATGTTGGGCATGTCCTTTGCACTCACACATGCACCACCTTAGTCCAGGCCTTCATTTCTGGCAAGAGCATCCTCACTGATGCCCCTGCCCCGTGTCTCCCTCCACACTGAAGCCCAAGTCATTTCCCCAAGTGTAAGCCACTCCCCCTGCTCAGCAGATTCCCGGAGCTTCCTGTGGCCCCTCAGAGCAGACAGAAAAGCCCCTCTTGGGCATGTAAGGTTCTTCAAGGCCCGGCTCCTTCCTATTTCTCCCCCTCCCTCCACATGGCCCTACTGGACATCCACATCCAAGCCTTAGTAGTGACTGTCTCTCCCATACCTGGCATTTCCTCCTCCTCAACCTCAACCTCTTGGAATCTCTTTTCTCTCCAGCCTCAGCTCAAGCACCACTTCCTGCAGAGGCCCCTCCCCCAGACCCCTAGCTGCTAGGACATTCATTGCCCTGGAAGATTATTACCTTGTATATCCCTTATAGACACAGGTCTCCCCTGTGCTGCCTTTGTATATTCCGTGCTCACCACGAGGACATGCCCGATGAGAGACCACTTGGACTTCCCAGAGTTCATGTCTCACTGGTGCAGTCTTTAGGGCCCCAGGGTCCCCTGCAGACTGGTGACACACTGGAGTGGGACTTTCAAACCCGTACACGTTACATATCCCAGAAGATATCCACCATCCTGAGAGGTACTCGACTTTCCCCTCCACACCAATGATATCGTCTTCTATCAAGAGGGACTCTCAAAACGTGGTGACATGCGAACCTACTTGCTGCAGGTTAATACCAGGTTGGGGTGCTGATTCTATATACGTTTGGTAGCTTCCTTTCTGATATGTTCTACTATTAGAGTTACAAACTGCCCTGAGCCCTGGTACTGAGAATGCTGGGAAGCCATTTCCCCTGGTATTTATAAAGAACATATTCACAAAAGAAGAGGAAAATAAGGTGAGAATATTCATCCTACTACTAATCTCTTCTAGGATGAGTGTGTGTGTGTGTGTGTGTGTGTGTGTGTGTGTGTGTGTGTGTGTGTAAAACCATTTTTTAAAAAAATTTGACAAATCCGTTCCTTATGATCAGAAATTATATGGCTGTACTATTATAGGCTCAAAATTATTTGCCTTAGATTTCTTTTTTTAAATTTTTTAATTTTTTATTTTTTTGCGGGGCAATTGGGGTTAAGTGACTTTCCCAGAGTCACACAGCTAGTAAGTGTTAAGTGTCTGAGGCTGGATTTGAACTCAGGTTCTCCTGAATCCAAGGCCAGTGCTTTATCCACTGTGCCACCTAGCTGCCCGTGAATATTTTTTAAGAGGGTTTCTCCACCCCTTCCCATCCCCCCCCAACTACTTTTCATGGAAGAGAATTGGGAGGGAGAGAAAAAAGATTTTACCAACTGTACAAAATAAAATTAAAATTTTAAGAAGTTCTAACAAAAGTGACTTCTACGATACTTGATACCAAAAGCATTTATAACCCTGTATAAGGTTTGCCATACCCAAGTGTACATTGAGAAAGCTCAAATGTGGAATTTTTCAGCTTCCTCTGCCTGTGCTAAGCCCCGCAAATATCCAGGCTCTCCAGTGGATGATTCCTACAACATGAGGGTGAGCCAATCTCATATCTGACACAAAGATGTTACAACGCAACTGTTTCTTGAAGGAACTGAAGAGCCAAGTGTGGTGAAGATACAATGATGCAGTGAGCATCAAGTAAGGAAGTAACAAAATCCGCTACATGCTAGAAGATGCAAGATTTTACTTAGAAGGCAGTGAGTCAGAACTGTGTGCTTTGGTTAATTTCTTGTTTGTATTTGATACACAAATTACTTTCCCATGATGCCCTGAAACTCTCTTCACACACACCTTATATTGTGAGCTCCCAAGGTAAGGACTGTCTTTCGACAGTGCCCAGAACACAATAAGAGATTTAAAAAAAATTTTTTTTTTTGGTGAGGCATTTGGGGTTAAGTGACTTGCTTAGGGTCACACAGCTAGTAAGTGTAAAATGTCTGAGGCTGGATTTGAAATCAGGTCCTCCTGAATCCAGGGCTGGTGCTCTATCCACTTCGCCACCTAGCTGCCCCATAATAGGGGGTTAATAAACACTTACTGACTGACACACACATATCCCAGCTCCCTCCTACCTTCTCAGTTTCTGACACTTCACTCCCTAGTACATTTGATCCAGTGACAGCCATAAACAAAACCCTCCATGTCTCAGCTCCTCAGCATTTTGTCTGGATGTCCCCAGTGCCTGTAACACTCTCCTTCCTCCTCCACCTACTGAGTTCCCTGGCTTCCTTTAAGTCCTAACTCAAATTCCACCTCCTCCTGGAAGCCCTTCCCTAGCCCCTGTTCATTGTTTTCTATTTATCTTTATAGAGCTTGCTTTGCATATATTTGTTTGCATGTTATCTCCCTATTAGACTGGAAGATCCTAGAGGGCAGGGCCTGTCCCCATGCTGCACACAGTGCCTGACACATAGTAGCTGCTTACTGATTGGCACATGCGTGGGTGTGCGCACCCCCCCCCCCCAAATATAAACCAAACCACCTAATAGTGACCACTGAAAACTTATTAAGGAGGCATGCTTCCCTTTCTGTAATTTGGAACCAACACCGCCTATTGTGCCACTTGTTTCTGCAAAAGCCTGTGTTATTCCCAGCCAGAATCATGAGGGTATTAATCGTTCAATGGAGAGGTTGGCATCTGTACCTTCATTTTTCTTCAGCATCTCCCCCGAACAGCTGCCATCCGTCGGGTTAGCTGCCATCGCGAAGGCTGGAAGTGAAGGGGTGTTGGACTCAAACTCCTTACGGTCTGATTGGCTTTTCACCGCAGGTCCTTTCATGACTAAGTGGTCAGGTTCTGTACTATTTCCTGTGTCTTCTAGTTTGAATAATTCTTGAGATAAGAGAGAGACTGGCATCTACAAGAGGAAAGATGAGAACTAAAATCTGTCATCGTTTCTTAAGGTAAGGAATGCAAACAAAAATTAGTCATTACTTTTAGTTTGGAATTATTCTTCATTTTATTATAATTAAACGATTTTGTAGGTATAGCTTGCTAAGGTCTTTTTTCCCCCCGTGGGGCAATGGGGGTTAAGTGACTTGCCCAGGGTCACACAGCTAGTGTCAAGTGTCTGAGGCCGGATTTGAACTCAGGTCCTCCTGAATCCAAGGCTGGTGCTTTATCCACTGCGCTACCTAGCCGCCCCCCCTTTTTTTTAATTGAAAGAACTGTCCCTTTTATAACAGTGTAAGATAGGAGTTTCCTTTCACTCTTCTTATACTCAAATGTCTAGTTCTGAGATGGAATGGGGTCACCTTTTAGGAAGAAAGCATTCATTTTGGGACAAAAATTGTTTCCAAATTTACTTTTCTAGTCCATTTTGTTGTTGGAACAAGGAAACCATACACGAGTCACGGAAACATGGAAGAGTTTCTACAAAGCTGAATTTTCTAGCTACCTAAGGGAGTGTCTAAGCACAAAAACGTATTTTAGTCAATTTGGATAGAGATGTTGCTAAAGTCCTCACACTTCCCTAGAAACTGAAAGTACAACTAGCTACAAAAAAGCATGTGTAACCCCTCATATGGCTCGTCATATCCAAGTGTTCATTCAGAAGGCCCAAACCTGGAGAACTGCTACATCTCTCCTGCCCATGAGGTCCAGAATCTACAGAGATCCTGTGCTTGCTCTCATAAATCCTCAAGAATTGTTGCTATGTAGAAGGCCTCTGGCCTCCAACCCCAAGTATCCTCCTGTAGCTGTGCTTTAATTTTTTTTTTTTTTTTTTGGTGAGGCAATTGGGGTTAAGTGCCTTGCCCAGGGTTACACAGCTAGTGTTAAGTGTCTGAGGCCAGATTTGAACTCAGGTCCTCCTGAATCCAGGGCCAGTGCTCTATCTACTATGCCACCTAGCTGCCCCCTGTGCTTTAATTTTTAAATAATCTGAACTATTTTTTTTCTTTCTTTCTTTCTTTCATTCTTTTTTTTTTTTTTTTTTTGCTGAGGCAATGGGGGTTAAGTGACTTGCCCAGGGTCACACAGCCAGTAAGTATCAAGGGTCTGAGGCCGGATTTGAACTCAGGTCCTCCTGACTCCAGGGCCGGTGCTCTATCCACTGCGCCACCTAGCTGCCCCTATCTGAACTATTTTTGATGATGATGTTGTTTCTTTGCTGTCAAAGTACTAGTGACAATGCCCCTGTCCAATTGCTTATATGCTGTAGAAGCAAGTGTCAGAACCGCTGACCGCCATAAATAGTACAAGGGCTCCAGGTGAGGGGCCTGTCCACACTTCCATCGATCTCATGCCGTTGCTTTCAGGTTCTACTCTGGGTTGAGGATGGAGGAGAGTTGGGGGAGTAGGGGCAGGATGGGGTGGGGGCTTGACCAGTTTTCTCCTATGTTCTAGATGGGTCAGATAGCTACGTTCTCAAACGGCGGCGAGACCCCACTTTCCTCAGAGAAGGCCCCATTTTCTGTAAATCAGAAAAGCTCCCCCTCCCCAGCCCAGCCATCATTTAGTCACCACCAAGGGAGGCTAGTCCAAGTGTTGGGTTGTTTGGTTTGGGAGTTTTTTGTTTGTTTGTTTAGAATTTTGTTTTCCAAATGACATGTAAAAGCAAATTTTGCCATCAATTTTTTTAAAACTTTGTGTTCCAACTCCTCTTCCTCCCTCCCTTCCCACCCCCCACCCCAAGAACCCAATGGTTTGGTCTTTTGAATACACAAACTAGGTGTCAAGTCTACCAGTCTTTTCCACAAGAATCCCAATACACAGATCTGACCTATAAGAACCAAGAGAGAGTATAATGGTGCTCCTGAGGGTCATTAATGTTTTGAGCTTTTGTGCACCTTCAATGACACATAAAAGCAGTTTGAGCTTAGATTACTATAGGTTCAATCCCGAACAACGGGGAAAAGGGGAAAGGTCGATGACTTGGCCTGTCTGAACCCAAACCAAGTCACCAGGAACATGACCTTCTGGACCAACTCATTTTACTTACATTGTTGGGAGCAGTGTTATTACTGGCTTGTCTGGGAAAGTCTGTTTGGACTCCTGCAAGGAGAGAAAATTCAGAGTGAGACTGCAGAAGCTTCAATATCTTGGATTCAATCAATCCTGTACTATGAAGTTACTAAGGAAGGAGAAGCAGAAGGAAAACAAAGGTGGGTGATCAGAAGCCCCTCAGAAAGCTCTTTGGGTTTTCTAGGCTAATTTCTTTGATGATACCCACGCCTGCCCAGAGTAATACTAAACATGGCTGTTAGCTTTCATTTCCCAGTAGCTCAGCAGCATGGGCTATAAACTGCAGGAAGAGAAGAGGTAAGGGTAAGGAAAAAGCCCATGGCAAAGGTTCCTGCTAGCTTTCCTTAATGGACAATACAGAAGCAGCATATTTTCCATATAAAAAATAAGAGGTACTTCTGGTACACTACACCTGGTTCTAAAACGACTGCAAAAGGGGTGACGACTCCCATTTAGAACATGGGAATATTTATCTGGGCCCATTGTATCACCTTGCAAGTGGGCGTGAGAGTCCGGCGATGCTGCTTGGTATGGCAGATCCGTGTTCAGCTGAAGCAGATAACCTTCCACGGTAGGAACTTCATCCCATTTCACTTGGAAAGAGTTAGTGGTAGCTTTGATCACCTGTACCTGAGATGGTGCTGGTGGTTTCTCTAGAGAAAAACACCCACATCAAACTCGTGAGTGACTGGAAACACTGAAAACATATTTGCTGGCACAGCTGGCCAGACACCAGGTATCAGCCTGCAACGGCCATCTGTCTCAGGACATGAAAAATGCTTCAAATTGAGCGTCACACTATTGTTTAGTGTCTTGGACAACAAAATTTCATCCCAGAAAGGAGGAGAGAAAGTACTATGTTCTGGGACATGGCCAAGTAGTAAGCCTAAGCCCATAACAACTTTATAATCTAAATCAATTTTCTCGAATATAATATGTATTCTTAACAACTACTAGTGTTTATACTTTTGGGTTTGTTTGGTTTTTTTGGGTTTTTTTGCGGGGCAATGGGGGTTAAGTGACTTGCCCAGGGTCACACAGCTAGTAAATGTCAAGTGTCTGAGGCCGGATTTGAACTCAGGTACTCCTGAATCCAGGGCCGGTGCTTTATCCACTGCGCCACCTAGCTGCCCTGCTTTGGGGTTTGTAAAGCACTTTATGCATGTTAACTCATTTGATGACACAAGACATGATGCTGGGCAAAGAGTCCTATACTCCAGGTTCAAGTTGTTAGGATTTATGCATAGACCAAAATATAATCAGTAGTGTGCTGGTAAATGTTTAACAACCAGCTCTCTGGGGGAGGGGAAAATGAATGCACAACACACTTTTATGTTTAATCTGTATTATTAGCATTTTCTACACGACTTTCTTAATTCTAGACAATCAATGGAACACTAAATCAAGCCCCGATTTGCAGTGTTTGCTGATATCTGAGGTGTAAATGCTCACCCTTAAAATTTAACAACCAGCTCTCAAGAGCCAGTGGAAGTTGGCTTCAGCCCATTCCTGTCCAATCACAGCATAATCATCAATATAATGAATGCGTTAAACTGCGGACCTATAAACTGAATCTAAAGCAATTTAATCCAACTGGAGACCATACATGATCCTCCAAAGCAAAACATCTGTAACGGGAGAAGTCTGTCCTTGATCTGTGTCAATGAACATAGTCATGAAAAGCTTTGCTGCTCTACCTCCCAAGAACTCAGAGCTCCCCTGGAGAGTTCGTCAATGGCCCAATCAGCTTTGAGCAGACAGTGTGACACTGATAATTATTAGACAGTTTGGGGGACAAGGAGGAGACTTCATGTGTGACCAAATCTGGTGACAATCAATCAGCAAGTCTTTTCTAGGTCCTTACTAGGTGACTAGCACTGTGCTAGGCACTGGGGGCCGGGGGCGGGGGGAGAACAAGTAGGAAGAATGAACTGATGCCTATTTGCAAGGACCTTAGAGATAAACCAAGCAACAGACCAGATGCATCACTGAACAAGTACCCAATCACAATCAGGATTCTCTGTCACTGATCTCAGTCAGTGTCCTTGGATTTATAGAGAAGTATCGCAAGTAGCCAGGAGGCCCACACTTAGATGCCCATGATCCAGAAGTAGGCAATGGACACAAAAATGTCTAGTCCTGACACATAACCAAGGCTAAACTGTAAACGAACAATTACCCGTGCAATACTTGTGCAACAGGCCACCCAGGAACCAGAATGAAGACCAGAAACTTGCCATTTCATTTTAATATCTGATTTTTTAAATACTAAATTAGGCCAATGGGAAAGAATCACTATGGGATGCTTTCGGTTCCTTTTTTAGCTTGTTATCACATGTTTTTGTGCCAGAGCAAATCAGTAAAACTCGAATTTATTTATTTATTAATTTTTTTTGTGGGGCAATGAGGGTTAAGCGACTTGCCCAGGGTCACACTGCTAGTAAGTGTCAAGTGTCTGAGGCTGGATTTGAACTCAGGTCCTCCTGAATCCAGGGCCGATGCTTTATCCACTGCGCCACCTAGCTGCCCCCAAGACTCAAATTTAGTTTCCATTTTTAAAAAGGAGCAGTAACATAAATCTCAGATAGGGCATTGAGTTGATTTGTGTTAAGAACTTGGCTTTATCTTTTTCAAAAAATTACTGAGCACTTAGAATGGTTTTGTTTGGCTAGTCCCCAGTAGTAGAATTAAAGCATGGGATGAATCAGACACACAAAGCTGCTTTTGGTGAACGTTCTTACCTACCAGTATCAAGGTACCAGAGGTCTTTGCAGCAAACTTGATTGTTCATGGCCTTCTTGTAGCCGTCTCGGCCACTCCAGAAGTACAGTCGTGTCCCAATGGCCACAGCGCAGTGTCCGGCTCTTGGCCTTGGCCGTGAATTCTTTTTGTCCTCCTGAGAATCGGGAACTAGACTAGTCCATTCTGCTGTATCTAAAAACAAAAGCAAAATAAATTCACCAAGAATGGTTGGTTTTTTTTAAATCCCTCTGTTAAAAATTATTCAAAAGGCAGAAATACTAACCCAAATTTAGGTAGGAAAAAGAGCTGGTGCACCGCCATTCACAGTCCCGAGGAGAAGCTTCGGCATTGTTCATGGTTTGGGGAACCCATCCACCGAAAATGTACATCCTGGAAAGAAGAGACAATGGGCTTAGGACTTCCACATGAACAACCTACTTCTTCCATTTCTGACTTGAAATGGAAATTCAATTTCTCACCCGATATATTCATGATCTCACTGCACTGTCTCTTATTCTACAATAAAGCTCCATCTATGTGTGCTTCAATGGTGCCCAAAGAAGAACTTTTTTTTTCTTTTTTTTTTTGGCGGGGCAATGGGGGTTAAGTGACTTGCCCAGGATCACATAGCTAGTAAGTGTCAAGTGTCTGAGGTCGGATTTGAACTCAGGTCCTCCTGACTCCAGGGCAGGTGCTCTATCCACTGCGCTACCTAGCTGCCCCCAAACTAACCCTTTCTAAGCCACTACTTTATAATTGCTTTTGTGTGTAAAATAAAATATAAAATAAACTGGTCGTGTTGTGTATCTCGGGGTAGGAAATGACCAGAAGGCAATGGCAAACCACTCCAGCATCTCTGCCAAGAAAACCCCAGATGTGGGTCAGGAAGAGTTGGACACAACTGAAAAACAAACAAAAATACTGTATCTTCTAGTGTTGTTTTTATTTCTTCTTCATTCTCAAAGAGGACCATGGCATGGAGAAGTGGCGTCATGACTTGCAGTGAATTGGATTGAAGGGGGGAGGGCTGTGCAAGGTCACCAGCCTCACTCCTCCAGAGCCATCTGGGGTCAGTGGCAAGACACAGATCAGGATGACTAGAGATAGCTCTAGACATGGGGTGGGAAGGGAGGACATTGGCCTTTTTGAGTTTAGGTCTTTCTCAGGTCTCAGTTTGTCTGAGGCAACACCCATTCAGTGATTAAAGCTAACAACAAACAACAATCTGGGAGTATCTTATGGTATACAGTCTATGTAGACACAGCTTATATTCTTACAACACTTAAGGGGTATCCAACTGCCCCTCCCCCAAAATGTTCTGCAAAGCTCCTGAGGGGGGCCAGAAGCAAATTAAAATGTAATTGGGAAATGCTTAACAAAATAAACAAACATGAATGATGATACAGATCTCATTAATTTGTTTGTTTTTGTGAGGCAATTGGGGTTAAGTGACTTGCCCAGGGTCACACAGCTAGTATCAAGTGTCTGAGGTCAGATTTGAACTCAGGTCCTCCTGAATCCAGGGCTGGTGCTCTATCCACTGCGCCACCTAGCTGGCCCCAGATCCCATTAATTTGTGATCTTCTGAGGTAATACACAGCCCGCAGGGACCCAAGACTTATAGTATAAGATATAGTAAGATGTGTAGCTCCCTTGGCACTATAAGATTTGCAAAGCCCTTTACAAAACTCCAAGGTAGGCGTTATTGGAATACCAATTTTACAGACCAGGAAACTGAGGCAGAGAGGTGAAATGACTTGCCCAGGGACTCACAGCCAGTTAGTGCCTGAGGCAGGTTTGAACTCAAGGTCTCCCTGATTCCAAGTCTGACCGACTCTCCACTGAGCTACCTAGTTGCCTCAAGAGGGGATTGTGTGAAGGAAGTCAAATGAGATGAGGACAACAGAGAACATTAACCGTTTCCCAGAATGCTCTCTGCCTCAGTCACTGCCTCTTCAGGGCGGCCTTCCTGATAAACCACTCGTTACAAAGGTAGGTTTTTTCTATCTGCCTGGGGTCCTCTGCTGCCCAAAGGCTCCAGGGGCTAGAAGCCTGTTCAGACCTTGTGGAGAGACCCAGGATGTGTAAGGGGTCAGGTTAGTGAGGCTACAAACAGAAACACAATCACTTCCATCCCCAAAGAAGCACCAACCGAGGGGAGGTTAGCTTTTGTCCTCACCTCGGTCTCAAAGATGCCCCTTCATCTTCTGCAAGAAGCCTTTTCTCCATCGCTAGTGCCCTCCCTCCACCCCCAACTACTTTGCAGTTCATTTTATATTTATGTTGTATGTACTTACATAGCTATTTCTTATCTCATGCATTAGATGAGAAGCTCTTTGCAGTATGGATTGTTTCATTATTTACACTTATATCTGTGGAGCCTCACACAGTGGCTGGTACACAGTAGGTGCTAATAAATACTTGTCGACTGACTGATTGGTAAATCCAGCTCTCCACCCCCGCCCCCCCCCCCCCAGCCACCCTAGTATTTCTCAAAAGGCAAGAAAAATGAAGATAGGAGATTCTGCTCCATGGAACCCAAACATATTAATTAGCCTCTGCCTTTCAAAGGTTAAGTTAGGAAAGGAAAGAACTTTGCAAGTGTTAGCCCCCTCATGAGGCAGCTAGGGACAAATACAAGAAAGCTAGAGCTCAGAAAACAGAAATGACTTGCCCAAGGTCACAGAGTGAGTGATATCGCCAGAACTCAAACCTGTATCTCCTGACCTCAGGAAGACTGCTCTGTTTATCATGATACCTGTTCTGACTCTGAAGAAGCCCTACTGAAAACGGGGCGCGCTCGGCCAGGCCAGGCTGCGGCCCCTCTGGAGCGAGCCACGTGGCCCTGCCACAGTGTGGGCTCTCAGCACACAGAACTTACTTGTTTCCTATAACACTGGCCGTGTGCAGGCTCCGCGGCAGTGGCACGGTTCCTTTGGTTTCAGGTTGTGACCATGACATGGTTTCTGAAAGCAAGCAGGACACAAACCTTTTTAGTGGCTTCCAGTGAGCGTGGCTCTTGCAGATTCTTTTGAAGGGAAAGCATTTCATGCCAATCCAACTTGAGCCAAAGTGTCATTTCTTACTGAATGCTGAGCCTGGAGTTAGGATGATCTGAATTCAAATCCTACCTTAGATGCTTACTAGCTGTGCGACCCTAGGTCAATCACTTCATCTCTCTGTGCCTCAATTTTCTCATGTGTAAAATAGGAATACTAATAGCACTTGTCTCCCAAAGGGTTGTGAGAATCAAGAGATAATATTTACGAACTTTAGCTATTATTGTTATGATTGTAAAATGCCTAACTGAACAACTTTATCCAGTCTTCTCCAAGTGCTCCTTAATAATACTAGCCAACACTTTGTTGCTGTTCAGTAATGTCTGACTCTTTGTCCCTGGGCTTTTCTTGGCAAAGATACTGGAGAGGTTTGCCATGTCCTTCTCCAGTGTGTGTCCCCATTTTAGAAATGAGGAACTGAGGCAAATAGGGGCTAAGTGACCTGCCCAGGGTCACATGGCCAGCAAGTTTGGCTAGTAAGCCAAACCCAACAACATCCAGCTAATAGTGCAGGAAGGGAAAGCCTGCATCTGTTTCTTTGAGGTTCACTCTACCCAGAGTGACCATTCAGTTCACACCCCAGTGGCCATTAGCCTCCAGAACATCTCACCTCCTTTCTCAGCATTCAGTGCCTGGCCCACAGCCTCTCTCCCCTCCAACTGTCACCCTCATGCCACGCTGATGTCCCCTCAATACATCAACGTCCCTGTTCCTTGCCTTTCTCCCCTCCCCTCCCCCTACTCCTCCACTCCATTTTGCCTACCTCCCGGATGGTCCCAATCTTGACCCTGGCATCACCCACAAGTGCTCGGCTTCCATCATTAAGCATGCAGACATTCCCTTCTCTCTCTCTCTGCCTCATTCTTCTCAAACTCATCCTTTGTCCACCTTCTAACCTCACTTCCACCTTTGTCCACCTTCTCCTCACTTCCTAGTATTTTGCCAGGTCATCCATCACCCCTACTCTGACAACTCTCATCCCTTTCTAATGTTGTCTCCTTAGTCTGTTCTCTCAAATCTTTCATTCCCTTATATTCTCTCTGCTTCAGGCTTTTTTTTTTTTTTTTAAACAAGGCAATTGGGGTTAAGTGACTTGCCCAGGGTCATACAGCTAGTATGTGTCAAGTGTCTGAGGCTGGATGTGAAAGCAGGCCCTCCTGACTCCAGGGCCAGCCCTCTATCCACTGCACCACCTAGCTGCCCGTGTTCCAGTCTTAGCAGACTCAAACCCCAACCCTGGATTATGTTCCCCTCCCCCCTGCCCCATCCTTTACCCCCAACCCACCGCCTCAGCTCCTACTTACATGCTTTTGGAGGGAACTGGAAGGAATCTTGCAAGCCAGCTGACAGGGTCCAGCACAAATGTACTTTGTCTAATCACAGCTCAGCCCTGGTGGTGTTGAGGTCACCCTTTCCCTCCTTCCTTATTATCCACTTACCAGAAGGGCTGTTTGAAACCCTCTCTTCTCTCCTCAACCCTACCCCCCTCTCCCACTGCTGCCACAGGCCCTCACCCCCTACTCCCCACCCCCCACCCCAGGCTCTCTGCTGAGAACTTCCTGTTGTCCCCTGCTCCGCATCTGCGACCCTTGTTTATCATCGCCCTCCCGCTGTTTCCTCTGGCCTCAGATGAGAAGGTGGTCCTCCTCCTTGCGGAGGGCAGCCACTCGAGCGGCACCTTTGACCCCATCCCTTCCTGGCTTGTTCCCAGCAGACTGCCCCAGCTAACGGCCAAGTCAGCAGTCTCTTTTCGGCCCTCTTCCTCCCTCTCGGCCTGGCCTCCTCAGTGTTTTGGGGCTCACCAGCCAGACTGGGAGTGCCCTGAGGTCCGTCCTGGGCTTCCCTTTCTCTCTACGCTCTCAGTGGGTGACTTGGTTAGTTCCCATGGGTCTCTACACGAGTGGCTCCAAGGCCTCGTCTCTCCCATTGTTGGGTCCCATGCCATCAACTGCTCGCTGGATATTTTAAATTGAAAGGTCCCCAGACATCTCTGACTCAGCAGTGCTCCTCATCTTTCCCCGCCCCTGTCCCCACCGAGGGCCCCATCTTCATGGTGAGCCCTCTCCCTCCACAGTAGCCTCCTCGCCTCTATCACTCCGCCAACATCGGGGTGGCCTCTCCTCCCTTTAACTACTACGACAAACTCCTGAGTACGCTCGCAGCCTCTCCCCTCTTTCACCTACCCTCTGCACAGCCCCCAGTGAGTTCCAGTGGCTCCCACCCTGCTCAGCACCTCACAACATGGCTCCTCCTCCTTCTCCCATTTCCTTGCACATTGCTCCCTTCCTGTCACTCTTCAAGCCCGCCATGCTGGCCCCTTTGTTGTTCCTCACCCATACCATTCCACCTTCCATGTCTGGCCTTTACGGCAGTTGTGCCGCCAGGCCTGGTATCCTCTCCCTCCCACCTTCATTTCTTGTCATCCCTGATGTCCCTGTCTTTCAAAACTTGGCTCCAGCTTTTTTTGGTCTACTTCTCACACAAGTACACACACACACACACACACACACACACACACACACACACACACACACACACACATACGCGCACACGCACACATGCGCATGCACGTGCCCCGGCTAGCACACTCCTTCCCCAAACTGCCTTCCATTTGTGCTAGCTATACTTACGTGTCCACGTGTTGGCCCCCCCCCCCACTTTGGAAGAGACATTCGGCTTTTGTTCTTTGTGCCTGGCACGGATGAGCTTTGTGCTTATGAACTGACCACGCAAGGCTAGTGTGAGGGGATGAGTCGGGATCTACCCACATCTGGGCCACCCCCAGGGCGCCAGGAATGGGACTCAAGGACTTCACCTGAAAGGCTTCTGGGCCTGTGTCAGCAGGGGGGCCAAAAAGTCACAACTCACCTATATCGAGTTGCCATAAGTCGTCAAGCCGGGAACCACACATCCCTCCAAAAATATACATTTTGGGATTCCCCGAGTCTTTCCTGCAGTACATAACGGCTGTGTGGGACTCTCGAGGGGAGGGCACAATGCCCTTGGTCACAGGAATGCTCCAGCCCACCACGCCAGAGCCATGCTGCAGCTCCAGCTCGTAGAAGTCATTTAAATATCTAGAGGATGAAAAGCAAAGGAAGTTCTTAAAATCGGGATTGGGATGCTGACAGAATAAAATGAAATATAAAAGCCAAAGACATCAGGCAGCTAGGTGGCACGGTGGATAGAGCACCGGCCCTGGAGTCAGGAGGACCTGAGTTCAAATCTGGCCTCAGACACTTAACAAGTACTAGCTGTGTGACCCTGGGCAAGTCACTTAACCCCAATTGCCTCACTAAAAAAAAAAAAAAACAAAAGCCAAAGACACATACATACATGTATACACACATGCATACATAATATACACAAATGCATACACACACATACACATGCAGCTGTATAAGTGCATGTGTGAGTACATATATACATATACATGTGTATAGTCATATAGGGATCTTATATATACAAGTGTGGATATTGTACACATTCATGTATGTATTGTGTATTGTACCCACGTACAAGTGTCATGATGTCTGGTGTGTGCATGTGTCTGATATGTGCGTCTATATACAGGTACATTATGTGTGCATGTACTGAAATGCATGGCATTTAGCTGCATGTGTGTACATATATGTGCAGACAAATGGGCACGTGTGTGCATGCATGTAGAATATGAGGCCCCAAAAGAGGCTTCTAGAACACAGCCTTAGGGTGGAGCAGCAGAATTTGCACCAGAAAGCCATCAGTCAGTTCTGCACATCCTCCAAGGGAGACCCTCTCCAGAAGCTGTGACACCAGCTGAGTGAGACGGCTAGGCCTCAAGCCATCCTGTCTTTTAGTCTCTTTGCTTTTGAGACGCCCACATTTTTTTCAGTCTCTCCATTTCCAAGCTGTGATAAGAGGCTCTCTCACAGGAATTATGTCAAGATTTTGCAGACCTCGAAGCACTTGATCCATATGGGCGAGATCTAATGAGACAATAGCTATAAAGTGCTTGGCAAACCTTAAGGCCTATATAAAGACTCCCTATTTTGTGAGCAACTATAGACATGCTTAAGGATTAACTCTTATCCTCTCTCACATTCTTTTTTTTTTTTTTTTTTTTTTAGTGAGGCAATTGGGGTTAAGTGACTTGCCCAGGGTCACACAGCTAGTAAGTGTCAAGTGTCTGAGGCCGGATTTGAACTCAGGTCATCCTCAATCCCGGGCCAATGCTCTATCCACTGTGCCACCTAGCTCCCCCTTCCCTATATTAAAAAAAAAAATAAAAATTAGTAATAAAAAGAAACAAGAGAACTCATAATTTTATATTTATATAACTTAAATTATTTATTATAATGATTTCAAATAATAAAATGAAAATCAATTTGAGATTTACATTTTAATCATTTTGCCCTATTCCCCAACTATGGGTTTATAACTCAAAGTGTTATGATTTAGGACAGCCTCCCCACCCCACTAATTAAAAGCTCTGGTTGTCTGTTTAAAGTAGCAAACAGAGCATCTCTAAATATTAACTCTGCTTTTAAAAAAGGAAAAGGTTTTCTGCTTTGGGAGAAGGGGGGGGGTCATCAGTTATTTCTTATTACTGAAAACAAATTCATACAAGGTCTCCCTAGAGTCTTAGTACATAATAGAAATTAGCTTTTCCCCTAGTTGTCTGGCATGGTGCATTCAAATGCACATATATGAAATTTTGAAGGAAAAAATAAAAGGACAAAAAAGGGTCACACAACCAAAATTGTAAATCATTTCAAGGGCACCCTGCCTGTCACATTGAGTAACCTGCATTGGACCTGCAATGCTAGGTTTCATTATATGCTCTCCCAATAACTTCCTGTATGTTGAGGCTAGGAACATATGCATTAGCTACATTTGATACTCATTCCATTCCTTAAAACAATCCCTAGAGAAATGTAACTAAAAAACAACAATTGCCCATATTAGTCATTCAGGGACTGCCCAAATCGGAGCAGGCTACCAATATTTGAAGATAGATATCTCAGGGGTATGCAGGGGTAGATCTAACCAGCAAGCAAGAGTTATTATTAAAATTTCATTGTGAGCTTTTATATGTTCAACATCAGCAAAAGTTACAAATTATAGCTTCATTTACACCATTCTTTTTTGGGGGGCGGGGCAATGAGGGTTAAGTGACTTGCCCAGGGTCACACAGCTAGTAAGTGTCAAGTGTCTGAGGCTGGATTTGAACTCAAGTCCTCCTGAATCCAGGGCCAGTGCTTTATCCACTGTGCCACCTAGCTGCCCCCTAGACCTTCATTTATTATTTTGTTGCTTGTCTAGACTTAAGAAAGTGATGGAGAAAATGTTAACAATGCAGATCAAATTTAAGAGTGTGTCATATGTTCATTGGGGGGGGGGAGTTGGTTGTTAAATGTTTGCCAGCAGCACCCCACTGGATGATAGCAATTTAACTTAAAATTTAAAACCTCAAGAATATAACTCTGAGATGCTACAGACCCCACAAGGGGAAGGGATCACGCATTTATACAGCACCTACTCTATGCCAGTCACTGTGCTAAGCACTTTTACAAATATTCTCTCATTTGTTCCTTGACGAAACCCTGAGAGTTAGGGTAGGCTAGCATCTATCTCAGAGATAGAAGTTATTATCATCATCTCCATTTTACAGTTGAGGAAACAAAAGCAAACAGACATTAAGTGACTTGTCTAAGGTAACACATTAAGTGTCTAAGGCTGGATTGGAACTGATGTCTTCCTGATTGCAAGTTCAGCCCTTTATCTACTGTGCCACCAGTAAACTCTAAGAAACCAAGCAAAATTAACCCCCAAACCTTAAAGACAGGGTCTCTAGGTAGGTGTGATTAGATTAGGCCAAGAGCCCCTTAAACAATTAAATTGAATGACAGAAAGCAAAGAGATTTCTAACTTTTTGTGACAGCTTAAAGGATTTGGTCTGAAACTGGTCAGCATACCTGGGGACGTTACTGTTGGAATCTTCGCTCTCGTTGGCCAGGCCGCCAAATAGATAACATTTATTACCATACAAAGAAAAGCTGTGTCCAAGCCGAGGACAAGGAGGCAAACCAGTAGCGGGAGGTCGAGGTTTTACTTTTTTCCAAAGCCAACGGCTTGCCTTTAAAATAATAATAATAAAAATAATAAAAGAGAAAAGAAAGCTAGATGTGCTTATATCATCAGAAACACAAGTCATCATAATAAACCGTCTCCGGAATTTAAATTGCAGGTCCAAAATAATTAGGGTTCCTTCTCCCTCACCTCCCCACATTCTGAATTTCGTTTTTGAGGGGGGAAAAAGAGCAAACAAGGCGTTTTAAACGTACACGCACACATGCATCTTCCAGGAGACATATCACAGCATTTCAAGCCCCATCTTATCTACAGAATATTACAGTCAGGATGTCGTCATCACGATCATGCTAATGATAAGCACTTTCAAGTTTGCAAGACACTTTTATATATGCTAAGTTACTAATGGTAATCCTGAGGACACCTGAATCCTGAAATACTTTCTAAATCCATGTAACATCTTTTAAACTGTGTTACATCTAGCCGGTCTCAAGTATTACTTTTGTTATCATTCTTTCCAAGTGGGAAAGAGTGAACCGTCCACTTATAATTAACCAGAATGCTAGGTTCTCCAATTTCTCGGTCTCACATTTCTGTCCCAAATTCCTAGTAAAACGGATACGTGAAACCACCTTTCAAAAGGATTACTCATAGATTCATTTTGCCCATTTGTGATAGTTATCAATGGAAGCATCCATTACAGACATTGCCCACGTTTCCAGGTATGAATGCATACCAAAGGAGGCTACTCCAGAGACTGTGGTTTAACTGAGGCAAAGTGAATAGCAAAATAGTTACTTAAAGTCTGAGTGCAGAATTAACATTTGTAACATGTTTCTAACCATAGGACAAATAGCTACTTCCTGAAACGGAAACACTTGCTATTTATAAAAAGAATCTGCAAACTCCTTGTAATTTTGAAGCTCTACCAACACTGGGTGGAGAACCTCCCAAGGAAGCAAATTGTGCTCACCTGTAATTCATAGAGCTCATTGCTATATCTTCCATATTCAACCATCCCTCCAAAGACTAGGATTCTGGTGCCATCACAGACAAACCCATGGGCAGCACAGCCTGGAGGAATATCACCTCTAACAGCAGGGAGGAACCACTGGTTTGTAACTATCAAAAAAAAGGGGGGGGGGAAAGGATCCAATGAGAATTGAAGCACCAACTGAGCTCAGGTGAACTTGAAGTGGCTTGAACCTGCGATTTCATCCCTGTGGAAGAACTCCTAGTGTGAAATCTCCCTCCACTCCAAGATGGAGAACAAGCCACATACTTCTGGACGTGGCCAATGTGGGAATTTGTTTTGCTTGACTCTACATATTTAGGGGGCAGCTGGGGGGTGCAGTGGATGAAGCACCAACCCTGGATTCAGAAGGACCCGAGTTCAAATCCAGCCTCAGACAATTTTACATTTACTAGCTGTGTGACCCTGGGCTAGTCACTTAACCCTCACTGCCCTGCAAAAACAAACAAACCCCCAGACCCAAAGGGCTCTACATATTTGTCATATATGGTTTTTTTCTTTTCCCTTTTAGATTGAAGTTGGATGGGCTTTTAAACTTAAAATCAAATGGGAAAATAAAACAAATGAATAGGATGAAAGGATGGATGAAAGGAAGGAAGGAAGGAAGGAAGGAAGGAAGAGGGAGGGAGGAAGAGAAAGAAAGAAAGAAAGAAAGAAAGAAAGAAAGAAAGAAAGAAAGAAAGAAAGAAAGAAAGAAAGAAAGAAAGAAAGAAAGAAAGAAAGAAAGAAAGAAAGAAAGAAAGAAAGAAAGAAAGAAAGAAAGAAAGAAAGAAAGAAAGAAAGAAAGAAAGAAAGAAAGAAAGAAAGGCTTCCCTCCATTCATCCAAACTCAGGCACCCTGGTTCATAATGTTCTTAGACGTGTCCCAGAGTACTGAAAGATGAAGTGTTTTGCCCACATTCACAGAGTTAGTATGTATCACAGAACACAGCTCTAGAAACTAAAGCGTCACCTATTTCCACACCTCATTTTACGAACCAGAAAACAGAGACCCTAAAGGTCACATAAATTGTAAATGGCAGAGGCTGAAGTGACCCCAAGAGCTTTTCCAGCTTTTTCAGGTTTTCCGGGCTCTTAGACTGGGCCTTAATCCACAAAGCTACCTCACTTCTCCCACACCCCTTTGTAATGTATAAAACAATCGAGGTCTTTAAAATGCAGATCTACTACCTAACCCTTTGTTTGTAGTCACTTAAAAGGTAGGGTAGGTAAACAGCTATGGATACTTAGTGTAGTGAGGATAATTCTAAATAGCCAGAAGCTAATCGATTTGCGTGGTCACCCAGTTTAAGTGTCAAAAACCCCAGACTGACCCGAGACCTCCTTTCAATCCACTGTCTCCCCACCACCTCTGCCAATAAAGCTTATTTCAGGGAGGAACGCCTGGGCTTATGATTCATTCGCTGCCTAGCCAGAAGGAAGTCACTGGTGATGAAACAGGTGGCAGATAATATAAGCCATTAGCCTTCTGCACAAGCCGCCAGGGAGAAAAGAAATAGCTTCCCTCCCGATGCATGGAACATTTGCAAGAGAGCAGAAAATAAAAAATTAAAAAGCCTCATTTCCTCTCCGGGGAGGGCCAGTCTCTCAGAGGCGGGGCCTTCTGGCTGGCGACACCAGTGATTTGCTCGGGTCCCTTCTGCCAGCCCCTGGCTCTCGAGCTAGGCCAGCTCACGGATGAACAACGTCAGCGCCATCGTCTCCTTCCCGGCTGGCTGTCAGAGCTCAGCTGAAAGCTGTCGGGACACATGCAGTCCCAGGACCTGAGTTCAAATCCAAGTTAGTCCACTAACTACCTACCTGGGTGAATTGGGGCAAATCACTCCCACCTCCCTGGGCCTCTAAGAGGAGGTGGTTGGAGTCGATGGCCTCAGAGTGGGGGTGGGGAGCTGGAGCAGGAGAACGGGGTGAAGGTGTTCTAGGAGATAAATAAAAGCGAAGTCTCCTGGGCTTAGAGATAAAAAGGTCCAATTGGGTCAACAGTCACAGCTTGGACCGGGACTCAGGTTTTCCCTGACTCAAAGTCAAGCACTCCATCCTCTGCAGTACGAAGTGTGTTCCCGATCTCAGACCAGCCCCCCCCACCCCGTTTGCAGGCGGGGAAACTGAGGCTCAGGGATGCCCATAGAACCCGTGGCTCTGCTCATCGAGGCCAGTACTCCCCCCTCGTTTGCAGACGGGGAAACTGAGGCTCAGGGATGCTCATAGAACCAGCGGGTTCTCTGCTCATCGAAGCCAGCCCCCTCCGTTTGCAGACGGGGAAACTGAGGCGCAGGGGGCCCGGCCGGGCCTCGCTTGCTCGGGGACGGGGGGCGGGGGAGGGGGCGGCCGCAGCGCGGCCGGAGGCGGAGCGGCCCCGGCGCCGTGACAGCTGGCCCAGGCCCGGGATCGGGCCCAGGTCAAGGCCGGGGTCAGCGCGGGGGTCACGGCCGCGGCCGCCGGGGGGCCCCCCGCCCGCGCCCCCGCCCGCCCGCGCCGGGGCCAACCGCCGCCTACCCGTGTTGTAGACATGCAGCTCGTCCGCGATGCCCTCGTTGCCTCCGCCGAAGATGATCATGAGCTCCCGGATGGCCACGGCCCGGTGCCCGTGCCGGGCGCGGGGGACCTGCCCCGTGAAGGAGGAAACCCGCCTCCAGTTCAGGAGGGAGGGAGCCGCCATCTTGCTCACCCCCGCCCCCTCGGCGGCCCCACAATGCACAGCGCCCCGGCCGCCGCTCCACCTCTTCACCTCGCCGGGGGGGGCGGGGCCCGCAGTCCGGGGGCGGGGCGAGCAGCCCGCGGGCGGGAGGGGCGGGGCGCCCGAGGGGAGGGGCTCTAGGCCCCGCCCCCTGTGGGCCATGGGAGGGGAGGGGCTGTGAGGGAGGGAAAGGACGGGCAGAAAGGAGAGGGGAGAGAGGGGGTTAAGGGGGGAGGGAGGCCCTCCCTAGGGAGAAGCAGAGAGAGGGGAAAGGTGATAGGGAGGAGGGAGGGAGGAAGGAGGAACCCCACCCTAGGGGGATGCAGAGAGAGGGAAAGGTGATAGGTAGGAGGGAGGAAAGAGAAGCCCCACCCTAGGGGGAGGTAGAGAGAGGGAAATGTGAAGGAGGGAGGAGCCCCACCCTAAGGGGAGGCAGAGGGTGGGAAAGGTGATGAGGAGGAGGGAGGAAGGAGGAGCCCCGCCCTGGCGGGAGGCAGAGAGAGGGAAAGGTGATGGGGAGGAGGGAGGAAGGAGGAGCCCCGCCCTGGCGGGAGGCAGAGAGAGGGAAAGGTGATGAGGCGGAGGGAGGAAGGAGGAGCCCCGCCCTGGCGGGAGGCAGAGAGAAGGAAAGGTGATGGGGAGGAGGGAGGAAGGAGGAGTCCCACCCTAAGGGAAGGCAGAGGGTGGAAAAGGTGATGGGGAGGAGGGAGGAAGGAGGAGTCCCACCCTAAGGGAAGGCAGAGAGTGGGAAAGGTGATGAGGAGGAGGGAGGAAGGAGTCCCACCCTAAGGGAAGGCAGAGAGTGGGAAAGGTGATGATGAGGAGGGAGGAGCCCCGGGAGCCTCCTGCAGAGGCCATGTGATGGGCAGGCTGACCGAAGGAGGGAAAGGTGATGCGGAAAAGGGAGGGGCTGAAGACCGCGGCCAAGGGAAACACGTGTAGGCAATTGGTCAGGAGCTGTCCAGGAGAGAGGCCAAGGGAGGTGGGAACAAAGGAGGAACCGCAAGCCGTGGGGCATCCAGAAACACGGAAGAAGGGGAGGGGGTGAAGAGGGGGAGGTGCTGTCAGAGAGGACGGTGGAGCCCCGGGCTCAACCTGGGGGGAGTCGAGACTAGAGAGGGTTTTCATAGGGGCACGAAGGTGACGGGGTCAAGCTGCTTAAAGGGAAGAAGGGAGAGAAAGACAAAGGAATCTTCGGCCAGAGAGGAGGGAAAGTGAAGCCTTGGGGAAGAAGAAAATAGCCCGAACCGCCACTCTCTCCCTCAACTTCTTTGTAGTGGAAAACACGGGAGGTAATGATTGGGTGGGGGGTGGGGTGTCAGGCCAGTAGTCATCGAAGCTTGGAGATGGGTTTGGAACTTTAGGAGAAGCTCAGCCCTGATCGATTTGGAGATTCTTTCCAACAGTAGTTTCTCTGCCCATCTTTGCTTCCCCCCACCCCCAACTCCTCGGGATTCTCGTCTACGTCCACGTTCAGAAGACAGGAGGAACTGCCTTGTATTTATTTCGAAAAGTTGAGGTTGGTCTGTGCTGGCTGGTCACAGGATTCCTTTCCGAATGCTCTTGGTCAGGCCTGAGATGGACTCGCAAGAAGTCCTTTCTGTGCTAGCTATGAGTATGAGGACGTCTCCGGGAGGCCCCTTTGCCTAGTGTTACCAGCGATTGCACAGCCTAGACCCTCTTCTCATTCTGGCCTCCCGCAAATACTGGAGGACCTACCTGGCCACTAACTGCAGCTGGCCACCTGAGAGTGAATTTGAGTTCTGGGCCCCATGCCACTGGAATAGGAAAATGAAACTGTTGAGTACAAATGTCCACTGAAACTGGTTTGGCCTAATAAATTAGCAAGTGACAGGTTCAAGAAGTGGGCTAGGCTCCTCCTCATATGATAAAGATCCTAGAATCATTGCTCTGGGGGGTCTCCCAGTTCAAACGCCTCATTTAACAGAGGAGAAAACTGAGGCTCAGAGAGGGTGTGACTTGGCCAAGTTTACACAGGTAGTAAGTGCCAGGGTCAGAATTCGAACTCGGTGTCCATGCTTTCCTGTATAGTGTTCTTTGTATCCCACCACACCAAAGTTTTAAACTGTTTAGCCCTCCATAAGCAGCCTGATTGGCTTTAACCCAGAGCTGAAGTGATCTACCAGCCTCAGTTTCCCCTAGAGGCAGGGATTTACAAGTGTGAGTGACTATGTCTGGCAAAACGTTTTAAAAAACAGTTCATAGGGGCAGCTAGGTGGCGCAGTGGATAGAGCATGGGCCCTGGAGTCAGGAGTACCTGAGTTCAAATCCGGCCTCAGACACTTGACACTTACTAGCAGTGTGACCCTGGGCAAGTCACTTAACCCCAATTGCCTCACTAAAAAAAAAAACAAAAACCAAAAAACAGTTCATAGGAGGCAGCTAGGTGGCTCAGTGGATAAAGCACCAGCCTTGGATTCAGAAGGACCTGAGTTCAAATACGGCCTCAGACACTTACTGTGTGACCCTGGGCAAGTCACTTAATCCTCATTGCCCTGAAGAAAAAAAAAACAGTTCATAGATACCAAATTAAGAGCTCCTGGTCTAGTCAATCCTAGTCAATCATAGAATTTAGAGTTACAGGGAGCCTTAGAAATTATTCAGTCCTCATTTTACCTATTTTTTAAAAAAGCATTTTAATGCATTCTGTCTTTATCAGTCATCCCCCCCCCAACTTTCCATTGTAACAATGAAAAACGATTAAGTAACAATATCTGACTCAGTGGATATAGCTGATAATGGATACAGTGTTCTACCCTAGGAGTCCTCCCCATCCCACCCCCACCACCCCCAGGTATGTTTCATTTTCTCCTTTTTCAGATAGACTTTGCCGTCCTCTTAGTGATCTTTTCATTTATATTGTTGCAGTCATTGTCTCTATTCTCTTGTCTCTCCTTATTTTGCTGTGCCTCAGTTCATAAAAATCTTCCCACTTCTCTCTGAATTCTACAGTTCCACATTTCTTATGGTCCTCAATACTGTTCCATTACATTTATATGCCATCATTTTCTCAGCCAAACTCCAACTGACAGGCACCTGCTTTGTCTTTAAAACTTCTTTGCTAAGGGTGCTGCTTTAACTATTTCTATTTATAATGACCCTTCTTTTTTTCTGAAAGAACACACTTGCATTGTTCACTAGCTGTGAGGAAATCCTAGCTTCTTGAATCAATGAAATATTTTTCAACTAGGTACTACATGAAGTCTACTCAGATTGGATGAGGGAGAGCCTACACAGAACCAGGAAGCTAATACAGAGCGTGAAGGTTTCCAGCAAGGGTGGAAAACTCCAAAACCTTACAAAAAGGAATGTTGAAAACTATATGTAATTGGAAAATAAAATAAAATACTATGTTAAAAAAAGAATGGGGGGCAGCTAGGTGGCGCAGTGGATAAAGCACCGGCCTTGGATTCAGGAGGACCTGAGTTCAAATCCAGCTTCAGACACTTGACACTTACTAGCTGTGTGACCCTGGGCAAGTCACTTAAACCCCATTGCCCTGCAACAACAACAACAACAACAAAAGAATGAAGAGCTCCAGCTAAATCTCTGATAAGTAATTGATTAGTGGGGAGAAGCCTCAGACCTCAGTCCTGGTCTCTTTCCTCCTCTTTTGGCTGGAGAAGGACCTTGCATGCTCTGAAGCTTTCCTAGGACTGGGGGCTTCCCATCCATGTCCTAGCAGCATCCCTGGAATGGCTAACAGCATTGTTTGAATTGGGAGCCAATATCAGACAGTCCAGCGATTTAAGGCTCTATGAGGAGCCCAGCAGAAAAGCCACACCATACCTAAGAGAAACATTTTTTTTTTGGGTGAGGCAATTGGGGTTAAGTGACTTGCCCAGGGTCACACAGCTAGTAAGTGTTAAGTGTCTGAGACTGAATTTGAACTCAGGTCCTCCTGACTCCAGGGCCGGTGCTCTATCCACTGCGCCATCTAGCTGCCCCGAGAAACATCTTTAAAATGAATCTTTTCTTCAATAAACAAAATTTCATTTTCTCTCCAAGGTCCCCCCATTAACCAACAACAATGATGAGGAAGGAAGATCTTGGAGACTTATAAACTGTGGGCATGGTTCTGTTAAAAACAAAGCTGTGGGCAACTGTGAAAACCTGTCAGTGAATTATACCTAAGAAGTGAGATTACCAAAACAATATTTTGCTAGTTTTCTTGTTGACTTTGCCCAGATGAGAGAGGCAAGGTAATGTAATAGAGTAAACGGAAGACTCAGAGGGAAAGATTTGGGTTTGTAGGCTCTCGGGACCCTAGCTCCTGAGTGGGAAGGGACCTTAGAGGCCAAGAAGCCCAACCCCCTCATTATTGGTTCTTGAGTCATTTTTCAGTTGTGTCCAACTCTTTGTGGCCCCATTTGGGGCTTTCTTGGCAAAGACACTGGAGTGGTTTGCCATTCCTTGTCTCGTTTTACAGATGAGGAAACTGAGGCAAACAGGGTGCAGTGACTTGCCCAGGGTCACACACCTAGTAAGTATCTGAGGCCAGACTTGAACTCACAAAGATGAGTCTTCTTGATTCTGGGCCTGGCATTCTAGCTGCTGTGCCACCTAGCTCTCTCCCACCATCACCACCATTATACAGCTGAAGAAAATGAGACCTAGGGAGGTTAAGCGACTAATGCAAAGTCACATCAGTTGTGAAATCTGATTATTCTACTAATAAACTATTACTTAGCCTCTCCAGGCCTCAGTTCACTGTCTGTTAAACTAAGATAATACCTCATGGAATCACTGTTTTCAAAGGAGATACCATATATAAAATGATATATGACCATAAATATAATGTAAAATTAAGATAATTATATAAATGCCATATAAATGTAAGCTAGTTCCTCTCTTGGCTTTCCTTCTGGACTTTGACACCATGCCTTAGCTGCCTTCTCATGGGTGAAGATTCCTCTACCCCTGCAGCCCCCATCTCCCATTGGTGAGTTCCTCTTAGAACCTCCATTTTGTTTGCTCATTTTGCAGGGCAATTAGGGTTAAGTGACTTGCCCAAGGTCACACAGCCAGTAAGTGTCAAGTGTCTGAGGCCAGATTTGAACTCAGGTCCTCCTGAATCCAAGGCTGGTGCTTTATCCACTGTACCACCTAGCTGCCCCTAAAATCTCCATTTTGAGGAAGTGCCCAGACTAGCAATTCTTCATTCCTCCAGCAACTCCACATATAGTTCTCAGGACTGTACCACCATGTCCTATTTTCAGCTTCCTTTTTAGTGTTTTCTGTCCTCATTAGAATGTAAACTCTTTGAAGGCTTTTAAAAAAATTACATTTGCCTTCCAAGCACTAAGTACAGTGCCTAGCACACAGTTAGTGTTGATGCTTGTTAAATAGTATTCATGGTACAGTAAAGATGGATTCATGGTATAGTAAAGAAATTTTATTTGGGTGTTTACTAGTAAACCTACTTCTACCCAAGCCTGAGATTGTTCTTTGTGGAGAGAAAGCCCTGTGCTCCATACATGTAGGGAGATGAATCCTGATTGCATGCCGAGTGCAATACTTCCTATGTATGGCACTAACAAAATTTGTTGCAGAGACTTTAGGAAAGGGACTTCAGAGGTAGATGTGGAAAAAGGAACTACAGGAAAACATTCAAGAGAAAGAGAAAATTTTAAATAGTGGACTGATCCACAGAATTGTGGACAAAGATGGGAGCCAACCTCACACTGTTCCTTAACCTCTAGGGATGGAAACTTGGAATGCAGAGAGAGGATGTCCCCTGGCTGAGACTGATCTCTTCTTTTGAGATAAGATTTTATCTGATTTCCCAGGGGGAGACTCCCTTAGATTTTGTATATTCCATGACTTGCTCTGATTTCTGTTGGCTGTTTTGCTTAGATAAATGGGTTTGCTCACTAGTCAATATTTGTGATGATGGTGAGTTTAGGAAGGGATACACTTAGATGCATGTTGGTCTGAATTATATTTGTAATCTTCCACAAAAAAACACTGAGAAATAAAGTATAGAAATATTCTTGTGTTCATAGAGATACTTCCTATTTTTTTTTTTTTTTAGGCAATGGGGGTTAAGTGACTTGCCCAGGGTCACACAGCTAGTAAGTGTCAAGTGTCTGAGGCCGGATTTGAACTCAGGTACTCCTGAATCCAGGGCCGGTGCTTTAACCACTGCGCCATCTAGCTGCCCCTTGATACTTCCTATTTTTAAAAAAATTAACACAAAGGCAATAAATCTTTCAAGACTACCAAAGCAATCATGCACTTTAAAATGGAACCCTAGGAAAATGTCTATAACAGAAGAAAAATTAAAAACAATAACTGGAAAAAGAAAGGAATTTAAGACAAATGTAAAAGTATAATTTCATACCTACCCCCCACAGTAAGGGAAAAGGGAAACTAGTATGTCTGGCGGGGGGGGGGGGGGGGGGGGGGCGGCGCGGAATCCTATTCTTTTGATATTCATTTCATTAGACTTCGAACTCCTGGAAAGCAGGGATTATCTTTTGCCTTTCTTTGTATCCTTACTGTTTATCACAATGCCAGACACATAGCAGGTACTAAATAAATGTTTACTGAGTCATTGATATCTGGGGAATAGCCAAGTCCTTCATGGAACAAATGTCCCTCAGCGTCATTCTGAGAGACATAACACTGAGTCTTAAATTATGAGTGTGACCCAATGTGGCAATTCTTACCCTCTTGTAGATTACTTCTTTTTCTTCTTGCTCACTCTATCAGTTATTATAACTTTGCACCATCACCATAAATAGCTGTTATCTCCACAATTCAGCAAATATGAGGCACAAAGGGCACTTGTAAAAGGTGAATGATTGATTTTTCAATTTTGTAATAAACATGTAGTAGTCAGCAGCAAGGGCTCAGACACACGATTCTGCTCACCTCTACCTTTAGAATCCCCAGATTCTGTCAAAGTACCATCCAACTCTTTCCCAGAAGGTCTATTTGAGCCCCAACCTGTTCAAGCTCTCTACATTTGAACTAATGCTGTAGGAAGCAGCTAGGTAGCTCAGCAGGAAGAGTGATGAACTTAGAATCATAGAACTTGGTTCAAATCCTTCCTCAGACTCTTTGGAGCTGTGTTACCCTGGGCAACTTACAAGCTCTCTCTTTTTCATTTTCCTCATCTGTTAAATGGGGATAATAATACCTTACTCCCAGGGTGGTTGTGAGAATAAAATGAGATATTATTTATAAGAACACTTTGCAAATCTTAAAGTGCTTTATAAATGCTAGCTGTTGTTGCTGTATTATTTAGGTTCTATGTTGTACTTTTTATCTTTATACAACTTATATCCCTTCAATAGAATCTAAGCTCCTTGAGGGCAAGTTCCATTTTTCATTAGAGTAGGTACCTTCAAAAATATTTGCTAAATTGGGACAGCTAGGTGGCGAAGTGGGTAAAGCACTGATCCTGGATTCAGAAGGACCTGAGTTCAAATCCAGCCTCAGACACTTGACACTTACTAGTTGTGTGACCCTGGGCAAGTCACTTAACCCTCATTGCCCTGAAAAATTTTTTTGCTAAATCAAAGGTTATATTGATATGATTTTTAAAAAAATTATTTAACTTTGTCCTTCAAACACCCATGATTTCATTGGTGTTGGCACGCTAAGAAAATCAACTTGACAATAAAAGTCAAGCATACATGTCCAAACAGCATCTTTTACAATCTCATTCTAATTCTTTTGAGCAATTTATTTTTCTTCAAAAAGAAAATCAACATGTAATACATTTGAAAAATCAATTGTATGAAGAATTTGTCATTGAAGCTCTTTATTAAATCTTAGACCTCAGAGGCTTATAGGATCATAGAAGAAAAGCTGGAAGGGGCCTTAGAAGAGGACCTTTTGATCTGGGTTTTCCTTGTCTCTGAATCCAATCTGCTCCACCATTGTGCCATAAGCAATGATGAAAAGGACAGTTTCAATGAAACCTGGGAAGACTTGCATGAACTGATGCAGAGTGAAGTAAGTGGAATGAGGAAAGCAACTTATATAGTGACAACAGTGTAAAAAGAAAAATAAGCAACTTTAAAAGACCTGAGACCTCTGGCCAACCATGATTCCAGGAGACCCATGATAGAGCACAGTCCTCACCTCCTGAAAGAAAGGTAATGGAGTGGAGAAGGAAGAATAAGGTGTGTGTGTGTGTGTGTGTGTGTGTGTGTGTGTGTGTAGTGGTGCATGCAGGAATTGCTTTACTCTGAGTATTTGTTTAAGGATTTTGCTTTTATTTTGCTTTTTTCCAATGGAAAAAAGAGTAGGAGGGAGGGAGAGAAAATGGATTTTTATTCATTTGTATTTTTTTGTTTGTTTGTTTTTTGTGGGGCAATGGGGGTTAAGTGACTTGCCCAGGGTCACACAGCTAGTAATTGTCAAGTGACTAAGGTCGGATTTGAACTCAGGTATTGCTGAATCCAGGGCCGGTGCTTTATCCACTGCGCCACCTAGCTGCCCCTCATTTGTATTTTTTAAAACTCCAATCCATGCTAACCCAAAAAGCATTTATTGCATGCACATTGCTAGGCACCAGGGGCATAAAGGCAAATATAACAAACAGCCCTTGTACTGAAGGAATTTACATTCTAATAGGTGGATACAAGGCATAAGCAGATAAGTATACTCATGCTAATTTGAGGAGGCAGAGCATTAACAAGTAGGAAGAACAATAAAAGTCCTCCAACCCTCTTCTTTCCACAATAGAGAATAGACCAACATTTTCCCCATAATGCTCAGTATTTGGGAATCACAGAACACTACAGCTTTTGAAGACCCAAATTGCAAGGGGGAAATGGACAGATACATAATGGGTGTAAGCAGACTGGAACATCACCAATGCTGACTTGTGTCCAAGAAATAATGTGAAGGATATAAAAGAAACATATGATGAGAACAGAGTGTGATAGTCATGTAAAGAGAATGAGAGATAATGGATGGATAACCTGAGTGTGACTCTGATACTCATAACATATGACAAGACCTAGGTGAAGGTTGCCTGTTCATTGGGTAGGTAATTTTTGGAGGATCTATGGGAGGACATGGATCAGAGGTGCCCAGCATTTGAAGGCATACATGAGTTTCAGTCTGCACCATTGGAGAGAATACCTGCATCAGTGAGATCACAGATACTTTAAAGATTTGTAAGAGAAGACTACAGCTTGCTAATCCAATGCTATGACATTCTCAGAAGGTAGACAACCAACCCACGTATTGAATGTGGGTCTCCTAACTAGAGATTGTCCAACAATTTTGGTGTCGTAGAAAGTAATGAAAAATGGAGGAGAAATGTGGGACCAAGAGTTTGGAAAAGAGTTAAAACCAAGGGTTTTTTCCCCTCCATTTTATACTTGTATAGTTTATTTTTTATCTCTTTATTTTTGTCAGGGCAACGAGGGTTAGTTAAGTGACTTGCCTAGGGTAACACAGCTAGTAAAGTGTCAAATGTCTGAGGCTAGATTTGAACTCTGGTCCTCCTGAATCCAGGGCCAGTGCTTTATCCACTTCGCTACCTAGCTGCCCCTGTATAGTTTTTTTTTTTCAGTGACAGTATAGTTCAGCTTTCCCTTAACCATTCAACTACCATCTCATTTCTTCAACTAAGTTTTAGTGGACTACCATGGTACAGTGGTAAGTGTTAGATCTGGGATCAGAGAACCTGGGTTTGAATTCTGCCTCTGGGAGCTCTATGCCTGGGATCAGGAAAACCTGATTTCAAATCCAGCCTCAAACATTTATTAGCTGTGTCACCTTGAGGAAGTCACTTATCCTATATCTGCCTCAGTTCCCTCATCTTGAAAATGAGAATAATAATACTTATCTTCCAGCTGTTGTGAGGACCAAATAAGATATTTTGTTAAAGTATTTTGCAAACCTTAAAGTGCTATATAAATGATAGCTATTATCATTAAGAAGTTTTCCCCCCCCTGAAATCAGGCTGGAAGTAACTTCTTTGCACCTTCCTTCCAGTCTCTCTTCCTAAGGTCTAGTTGTATTCCCACCATCACAAACACAACACATGACCTTGGATGACTATTTCAATTCAATTCTCTTTGCCCTATAAGTGAGGTAAAGGGCTTGGATCAGATCCAATTTTTCCCCCAAAAGGTACCATTTATTAAGTTAAGACTTACTATGAAAAAAAAGACTCACTATGTGCTAGGCATTGTGCTGGGTGCTGGAAATACAAACACAAGCAAAAAGAAAGTCTCTGCCATCAAGGATCTCATGTTCTTTTTTCCTTATATTTCTTTAACATTATTTTAAAATTCTGAGTTCCATATTATCTTTTTCCCTCCTACCCCTCCCCCCACTGATAAGCAATATCATTTATACATGTGAAGTCATGCAAAGCATATTTGCATATTAGCCATGTTGCCTAAAAAGAAACATGAAGAAAGTGGGAAAAAATACACTTCAATCTGCACTCAGAGTTCATCATTTCTGTGTCTGGAAGTGGATAATATTTTTTCATCATGGGTCCTTTGGAATGGACTTGGATTATTGTCTTGATCAGAGTAGCTAAGTTTTTCCACAGTTGATCATCATTACAGTTTTGCTGTTTCGGTGTACAATGTTCTCCTGGTTCTGCTCACTTTACTTTGCATCAGTTCTGTTAAGGGCTAAAGTCTTTCTGAAACCATCCTACTCATCATTTCTCACCAACAGTATTCCACCACAGTCACATACCACAATTTGTTCAGTCATTCCCTAATTGATGGGCATGCCTTCAATTTCCAATTCTTTGCCACCACAAAAAAGAACTTCTAGAATATACTTTTGTACATATATTCTTTTCCCTTTTCTTTTTCAGATCAAAGATCAAAGATTCTTAACATTTGGTTTCCTCTGTAATCCTATTTCTTTTATTTTCTGTGTTTTTCAAAATACTATTCCAAGTAGGAGTCCATGGTTTTCATCAGTTGGACAAAGGGATCCAGAAGATGAAAAAGGTTAAGAACCCTTGGATTAGATAATCTGTAAGGTCTCTCCAATCTCTAACATTCTAGTTTATTTGGAGTTATTAAGGTATCTCCCATCCCATGGTAGCCCCTTGGGAGAAGGGTAACTGAGCAGAATAACATTGATAAGTATTGGAATGAATATAAATCAACCCTCTCTTCACCCACCAACTCCTTCTCTGTCTCTGTCTCTGTCTCAGAGACCTGACTCCAAAGTCTTTCTCCATCTTCAGTGTTCTTCACTGTTCTTCAGTTTTGTTATGCCAGAAAACCTCCGGACAGTCTCCATGTAAGGGCTCCACACTCAGTCTGTGCTGTTTTTTCCGCCTTCTAAGGATCTGAGAACTAGTTAGTTGCTGCATAGAACAGAACAGCACTTAGAGTATTGCCAAGGTTGGTTCCCTGGCTGCCTGTTGCCTGTATGGGTCAGCCACAAAATATGCCAGCTGGAAGACTCCTTTCACATCACTGTCCTGATGGAAAAACCCTGTCACATTGCATGTATGTATGTATGAGGGAGAGAAGGAGGAGAGGGAGAAGGAGAAAGAAGAAAAAGAAGGGGAGGAGGAGACAAAGGAAGGAGTGGAGGGGGAGAGAGAGATGGAGATAGACACGCAGAGAAACAGATACAGAGAAGGATAGAAAGACAGACAGAGACAAAGATAGAGGAGGGAAAGAGAGAGAGACAGACAGATAGACAGAGATAGACAGAGAGACAGACAGACAGATACTGAGAAAGACAGACAGAGAGGCAGGAAGGAGGAGGGAGGAGGGGGGGAGTGGTGAGAGAAAGGGAAGAGAGATTGAAGATGGCAGGATCTTAGTAAAAAGGAACTTCAGGAAAGCAAAGAGGTTAAGAATTTGCTTTCCATGATCCTTGGCCATCTCCCGGTTTCTCTTCTTCTACAAGTTGCCTTAATCCCCAAAGAGAAGGACAAAGTGCTCAGCAGTTCAAAAGACTGGAGTTGGCCTTTTCTCCTGTTTAGCTCCTTCTGAGCAGCCTCGTGGTTGACATGCTATGTACTCCCAGGGCTGGATGGGGAGCCGGGAGGAGGTCCTGGCAGATGAGGCAGGGCTGGACTGCATGCCACAGAACACATCTGGAAGTAGTTAGAAGATTGCCTTCTCCCTCCAGTGCAACGTCTGAATTCTGAGCTGCCTCACAGCAGTGGCATGGAGGAAGCCAGAGTGGCTCCAAAGTAAACTCAAAGCAAGGCAGAGAAAAAGGAATTCCCTTTGGGAAATGCAACCTTGGTCCTTTGGGGCCTCCAAGATCCCCAGGATTGCCAATGGGATCTTTGGATGAAGCAGCTGCAGCAAAAAGGGCGGTGGCCAGCAATTGAATGTCCTCCTCTCTGCCGCCGATCTGGACTGAGGAGCCCTAAGTCCTGCCCTCGATATATTCAAGGTAAAAGAATTCTTAAACAGAAATTCCTGAGCAGGCTCTTCATCTGACTGTCCTGCTGCCTTCTTTCCCTCTTTCTTGTTTTGCTAGTAGATTCAGGGAGTTAAGCTCTGACAGTCAGATTCCCCACCGTCAACCTTTCTTCAGAATTTAAATTCCTATTTCTCATGTCCCAAAGAAAACAATTCTGCAAAACTAGTAAATCCAGGAAGAGGTGGCATACTGAAGTGGATAGGAGGTTGTAAGGGATGAAAGGCTGGCCTTGGAGTCTAGACCCGCAATCAAATCTTCCTCTGGCACATACTCACTGGGTGGTGGTAAGGGAGTCTTGCTCCCTCAGGGCTCCAGTTAGCTCTTTAAGGTTGGAAGTTACAGAAGAGTTTGCTATCTGCAACAGTGAAGGGAATCTCTACCTAGGGAGTTCCCAGCATCCCCTGTACAGAAATCATAATTTGATTTATGTATATATTCCTATATATGATTTATAGATATACATATATATGTGTGTGTATTTACACATATATGTGTATAAGGATATACACATATATATATCTCTATACATATATATGTGTATCTCTATATATCTATATCTACATTCTGGTTCCAGTTTATCATTTGTATCAGATTGTATCCATGGAAACAAGCTGAGACTCAGATATACCTGGAGGCTGAATATGTGTTTTTTGTTTTTGTTTTGCAGGGCAATGAGGGTTAAGTGACATGCCCAGGGTCACACAGCTAGAGTCAAGTGTCTGAGGCAGGATTTGAACTCAGGTCCTCTTGAATACAGGGCCAGTGCTTTATCCACTGCTCCACCTAGCTGATCCCCCTTGAACATGTTTTATAGGAAGGTTGGCACTTCAGAGAATAGAGAATTAAAAGGGACCTTGAAGGTCATCTAGTGCAAAGTCCTCATTTTGCCAAGGAAGGAACTGAAGCCCATTAAGGGAAGTGACTTGCCCAATGTCATACAAGTGGGAAATATCAGAGGTTGAATTTGAACCCAGGTCCTCTGAATCTAGAGCTAACCACTGCATTACACTGCTTCCCTCTTACAAAGTCAGAGATACAAATAATTGGTTTTGAATTAGTGATTGATTCTCCTCTCCAAAAACCACAGCCTTTGGGTGACCACATTAATAATTTAAAACTCTCTGGCCTATCAATATACATTTTTACATTACATTTGGCCAAAAGCAATCAGAGGGTCGTTTTGGGAAACTTTTTAATATGTTGCAATATTTATTACTTTTGACTTATCAATATAAGAAAAAAATCTACAGGGTAAATTAATAAGAAAATCCAGAGAAAATATTGGTTGTGAAGGGAGAAATAGCTGAAACGAATCAAAGGATTGGCCCATGGAAGAGAAATTAGACTTGTTTGTTTGGTCCCTGAAGGCACAATCAGGAGAATGGGTAGAAGCTGCTGAGAGGCAAGTTTAAGCCCATAAGGAAAAAACCCCTAACAACTAGAACTGTCCAATAGTGGAAGGGAGTGGGTTCAATATTACCCGAGGTCTTTGGATAAGGACTGAATGATATCTTCTCTGGAAGAGGGGATTTGTCTTCCAGCTTGGATTGGACTTGATGGGTTAGAGAGCAGACTGTTCTCACCTTTCTTTGTATCCTCAGCTCTTAGTGCAGTTCCTAGCACTTAGTAGGTGCTTAATAAATGCTAGGTGATGTCCTGGCTGAATAAGATACAAGTCAAAGCGGAGTTTTCATCACAGAAAGAAAACATGTTGGTTGTGTTTGCGTGTCACAAAACATCTGGACAAAGAAAGACCTAAGAAGCAATTCTTTGGATGTTTGGTGTATGGATCCAACATTCAGATGATCTTTTATCCAGATGGCCTTTTTTTTTTTTTTTTGCAAAGAGAGGAACTCTGTCTGATATTCCCTTTGCTTCACATAATGAAATTTAATAATAATGATAATAATAATTTTAATTTCTGTAATGCTTTAAAGCATACAATTTTTTTTTCAGTGCACTGGCCAGTGGTATGGTAGTCAGACATCCTGCATCAGACATAGCATTCCTGGAATTTTACCTTCTGTATACCTAGACACTGGGAACTCCCACATGCTTCTCATTCACGTTTTATGCCATAGAAGAACCACGAAAGAGGGCAGCTAGGTGGTGCTATAGTAGATAAAGCACCGGCCCTAGGTTCAGGAGGACCTGAGTTCAAATCTGGCCTCAGACACTTGATACTTACTAGCTGTGTGACCCTGGGCAAGTCACTTAACCCTCATTGCCCCTCCCCCTCCATTGCAATCCATGAAGCTACCCTCCCACACACAATTTCACTGCCATTCCCTAAACTCAGGCCCTAAAAAGCTGATTTCCCTTTTTATCTTCTCTCTCTGGTCCCTATTCTGAGGTTCTCCCCTGGCTTTTTCATTAAATGAATTCTTCATATTCCCAACTCTCCTTGCCATTTCATCAGAAGATCTTTCCAACCCTTCCCTGCCCCCAGCATCATTGTGGGATCATAGGCTGATAAATCCAGAGCTGGAAGGAACCTCAGAAGTCATCTGGCCCAATCATCTCATTTTACACTTGAGGAAACTGAGGCCCAGTAAGACCAAGATGACATAGGAAACAGAGTCCAGTGCTGAGCCCAGATTTCAAGTTCAGCATTCTGTCCATTACATCACACTGGGGTTATATTTGTTTTCATCCCTCTGTTCCTAGATCACTGGGCAGCTGGTGGCACAGGCCCTGGAGTCAGGAGGACCTGTCAAATCTGGCCTCAGACATTTTATACTTACTAGCTGTGTGACCCTGGGCAAGTCACTTAACCCCAATTGTCTTAAACATCCGGGGCCATCTTCAGTTGTCCTGGTGTATAGCTTGCCACTGGACCCAGATGGCTCTGGAGGATAGAGTGAGACTTGTGACTTTGCAGCCTTAAATCCAATTGACTGTCATGACATTACCTCCCCAATGTCATGGTCCTCTTCCAGAATGAAGGACAAATAACAACAACAACCTAGATCACCATGGCTCCAATATCTAATCCAATAGGATTGAGGATGGAAATACAAGCACCTTCCTGTCCTGTATAGCCCCTTTAGAATGTGCAAAATAATGAAGAACTCCAATGACCTATAAGATTTTGGGTCAATCACTTAAGCTCCCTAGACTTCAGTTAAGGTAGCAATAACCAATAAATTGGGTTAGTGGCCTCTCTTAATGACCAAAGATCACAAGGTAGGGCTTACTAGGCTTCATATAGTTTAGGGAAGTACAACAGAACAAGGAAGTGAATTGGGTAGGTTGGGGAGACATGTAATTGGTTACAGCGCAGATAACACCATGGGGTTGGGGACAACATGATTGGTTACATCAAGGAAAGCAGGCTAACACTCACCTGTGGCTAGTAACTACTCCTCTCTGTTGTTAAGGACTGCTTGATTGATTTATGGGATCCATCTACATTCAGAGGACATTGTTAGTGGACTAGGGATAGCAGACTCCCTAGCTCCTAGGAGGGTTTGTTAGGGAGACAAGACCCTCCCATATTATATGAGGACAGGCAAGGATGGATGATATTCTTTGTTATGGACAATATACCAAATCAGATTGTTTCCAGGGAACTGAAGGTATGGTGGATAACAGTTTTTCCTATTAATTATAATTTTAAACCAATTCAGGGGGAAAGCTAAATTCCTGGGCTCAACTCAAGAACATAGAAAGGGGACTTAAGCTGATACAGAATCAATTACAATATGAAATACAATATAGAATCAAATTACAAATTAGAGTTAATTTGAATTTCTCAATGACCAGGATGCTCAGTGATTAAATCTCAAAGTATATGCAATCATTTGGGATGGATGAGCCAGAGATATCAGGGAAGACTTCACTGAGAAGGAAGGACTTGAAATTGATCTTGAAAGATAGGATTTTTTTTTTTTTAGTGAGGCAATTGGGGTTAAGTGACTTGCCCAAGGTCACACAGCTGGTAAGTGTTAAGTGTCTGAGGCCGGATTTGAAACTCAGGTCCTCCTGACTCCAGGGCTGGTGCTCTATCCACTGCGCCACCTAGCTCCCCCGAAAGATAGGATTTTGATAGAGAGGAATAGGGTTGTCTTTTCCCACTGAACCTTCCTGGTTGACAAAATGCCCAGGAATGTTTAGGGGGTAGGTTGTATTATGTTACTTTCAAATTTATTTTGTTCTGCCTTTCTAACACTGACATGAAGAGCAGATTTTGTGAATGAATGAAAAATAAAACAAAAAGAAGACAGTAACAACGAAAACAAAACAGCACATTTAACCCAGGTTTTATCCACTCTGTAAAATATCTATGCCTCCTCCTTCTCTGGAGTTTCTTTTAAATCTAGAAAATTCTACTATCTGACATAAGACCTAACTTTGGAAAGAAACAGGAATAATGTTCTGACTATAACTATGAATAGCAGACATTTCTTTAATACTTTAAAGTTTACAAAGCATTTTGTCTATATTAGTTCATTGATCCATGAAGATCCTTATTATAATTTTGTCTTTCAAAACAAAATTTGGAGGGGCAGCTAAGTGGCACTGTGGATAAAGCACTAGCCTTGGATTCAGGGGGACCTGAGTTCAAATTCGACCTCAGACACTTGACACTTACTAGCTGTGTGATTCTGGGAAAGTCACTTAACCCTCGTTGCCCCCCGCCCAAAATTGGACTTAGCTTGTGAGATTAAATGCTCACTAGTAGTACTAATAAGCTAGACCCATAAGCCTTTTCTCCACCTTGTAAGGATATTGACAAGCTGGTATGCATCCAAGGGAAGATGATCAAGACGGTGAGATGACTTAAAACCATGCCATGGAAGCATCAATCAAAGGAACTAAAGATGCTCAACCTGGAATAGAGAAAATTTCAAGAAGTCATGGATGCTGTCTGGTTATTTGAAAGACTCAGATAGAAGAAAGCTTAAATTTTCATTGCTTGGGCATGAAGGATAAAACTGGAACAATGGGTGGAAGTTGTCGAGAGGCAGATTTCTATTTGGCATCAAGTAAAACCAGCTACTGATTGGAGTTGCCCAGAAGTAGGCTTTAGGTGAGAGGCACTTATTTCCTTGTCGCTGAAGGTTTTGTGTGGAGTTAGGGTGATCACTTGTGAGGGACAGTGTAGACTAGGTTCATACTTTTGGTAGGAGTTGGACTCATTGACTTTTTTTTTTGCGGGGCAATGAGAGTTAAGTGACTAGCCCAGGATCACACAGCTAGTAAATGTCAAGTGTCTGAGGCCGGATTTGAACTCAGGTCCTCCTGAATCCAGAGCCGGTGCTTTATCCACTGTGCCACCTAGCTGCCCTGGACTCATTGACTTTTGAGGTTCTTTTCAGCTCTGAGATTCCAAGATCCTATGAAGTTGCTTAAGTTTTCTTTTTTTTTGTTTATTTATTTTTTGACACAGATGCAGACCCAGAAATACCTTTTGTGAACTCTTCTTTTTTACTTATAGGATTGTAGATTTAGAACTAGAAGGGACTTCAGAGATCATCAAGTCCAAATCTTCATTTTATAGATGTGAAACTGAAGCACAAAGAGGTTAAATGACTTATCCACAGTCACAAAGCTGCTTAATGTCTGAGGGAGGATTCAAATCCTATTTTCCCTAACTCCAAGTTTAACTTCTATCCACTCAACTAGAGGTGTCAAACATGTTTGCAGGCTGCATGGGTCCCACAGTACTTCTGAGTTTGGCCCAAGTCAGATTAAAATGTAATTGGGGGGGCAGCTGGATGGCGCAGTGGTTAAAGCACCGGCCCTGGATTCAGGAGTACCTGAGTTCAAATCCGGCCTCAGACACTTGACACTTACTAGCTGTGTGACCCTGGGCAAGTCACTTAACCCCCTATTGCCTGCAAAAACAAAAACAAAATGTAATTGGGAAATATTTAACAAAATAAATGAAAATACAATTTAAAACATAGTTATTACATTTTAAAACTAATTCAGTATGTAGCCATACGTACAGATTAGTGGTCTTGTTTCTATATGAGTTTGACACCATGGTATGAACCCATGCTATCCCTTGCAGCACTGGGCATGCTATCAATATGTTCATAAAATCTGTTAAGTCTTAACAAGGCTTCATCAATGCAAACTTGCTTGAGGGGATTGTATTTTTTAAAAATTTCATGCCAGAGATGAAGAACGAACCTCTTTATTAAGCTAGTAATCCTTTGACATTTTCTCTCAACTTCTGGCAGTTTGGTTAAAATAATTGAAAGAGGAAAGGAAAAGCAAACAAGTTGACTTATTTCATGGCCATTAAACAAAAACTAAAATAAAATGATTTTTCTGCAACCTGACTAATTTCTCACTCTGTGAAACTTTTCACTCTACCAATGGAAAAAATGGAAATTGACATGACATCAAAAAAAATGAGCACAAATTAATGGCTTGATGTCACCATGGAAGGAAATTTCTTGTGGTCTCTAAGTACTCTACAAACTATAAAGTACTATATTAATGTCAGTAGTTCTTACTGTTCTCATAATCAGTGGTGTGCCCCAGGAATTTTTGCTTGGATCTGTGCTCATTAACCATTTCATCAATTGTTTAAATAAAAGTACAAATAGGAAAGTTTGTTAGATTTTCAGATAACACAAAGCTAAGAGGGATAGCTAAAAGATTGAGTGATGTTTGTGTTTTTAAAAATCTCAATAAAACGAGATAAGACTAAATTGAATGGAGAGGAATATAAAGTTAAAGAAAATAAATACCACAAGTAGAAGATGGCAGAGTTAGGTAGATATCCATTTGATTGAAACAGATGTGGGGGTTTTATTTAAATGAATCAACAGTGGGATAAGGCATCCAAAAAGCTGACTAGAATGTGGGCTTCGTTGAAATGACCTTTTGGCAGTCAGTCTGATGAAGCTTTTTAACTATGCAGAATTAGGTTTTTAAATACTTGAAGGAATTGATAAATTACAATAAGAAGTGAGTGAAAAGAAAATTTTCCCCATCCAAGTTCATAGAACCCTTGAAATCTACCTATAGACGCCAGGTTAAAACCCTCTGGACTAGAAGATTTTTGAGATCTTTTCTAATTCTGAGATGCTGGGATTCTTCTTCTTCTTCCTTTTTTTTTTTGGGGGGGGGGCAATGAGTGTTAAGTGACTTGCCCAGGGTCACACAGCTAGTAAGTGTCAAGTATCAGAGGTCGGATTTGAACTCAGATCCTCCTGAATCCAGGGCCGGTGCTTTATCCACTGTGCTGTGTAGCTGCCCCTCTGATGCTGTGATTCTGTAACCTTTCACCAGCTAATTCAAGTGCATAGGAAGCCATGAACATACCTCAGTTATTCAGAATGTTCAGGGCTTGGGGTAGTCTAGGACAGGGGTTCTTAAACTGTAGTTACCATATGGGGGTTATATAACCGAATGTGGGGGGGGTCGTGAAAAATTTGGCAGTAAATGTTTGATTTCTATACCTATTTTATGTTATATACCCAGGGCTGTGTAAAAATTTCTCTGATGAAAAGGAGTTGTGATCCCTGCAGGGCTCCTTAAACTTTTTCTACTCGAGATCCCTTTTTGCTGGAGAAATTTGGGGGGCGGGGCAGGGCAATGAGGGTTAAGTGACTTGCCCAGGGTCACACAGCTAGTAAATGTCAACTGTCTGAGGTCAAATTTGAACTCAGGTCCTCCTGAATCAAGGGCTGGTGCTTTATCCACTGTACCACCTACCTAATTTCTTCTTTTTTGTCTTTTAAAATACTATTTGTTATATGTGATGGCTCTTTGGGAGGGTATAAAAAGACATCAATAAAAAACTTATTAAAAGATGCATTAAAATGCATTAGGGGGGCAGCTAGGTGGCGCAGTGGATAGAGCACAGGCCCTGGAGTCAGGAGTACCTGAGTTCAAATCCGGCTTCAGACACTTAACACTTACTAGCTGTGTGACCCTGGGCAAGTCACTTAACCCCAATTGCCTCACTAAAACACACACACACACACACACACACACACACACACACAAAGTGCATTAAGGGGGGCAGCTAGGTGGTGCAGTGGATAAAGCACCGGCCCTGGATTCAGGAGTACCTGAGTTCAAATCCGGCCTCAGACACTTAACACTTACTAGCTGTGTGACCCTGGGCAAGTCACAACCCTAATTGCCTCAAAAAAAAAAAGTGCATTAAAAGTAGGTACAGACACAGTATCATCAACATTGAGTGTTGATCTACTGTGATGGACTATATTCTTCTCACCAATGCAATGGTACAGAAGAATTCCAGGGAACTCATGATAGAAGAGGATCTCCAAATCCAAGAAAAAAAAAAAGAACTATGGAGTATAGATGCTGAATGAACCATACTATTTCTTTTGGTTTTGGTTCTGTTGTTTTTTTCTATTTTGAGGTTTTTCATCATTGCTCTGATTTTTCTCTTATAACATGACTAATGCAGAAATAGGATTAATGTTATTATGTGTATATATATATATATACACACATAATAACATTAATATATAACCTATATCAGATTACCTGCTGTCTAGGGGAGAGGGGAGGGAGGGGAGGGAGGGAGAATAATCTGAAATTGGAAAGCCTGTATAAACAAAAGTTGAGAACTATCTTTACATGTAACGGGAAAAAAATAAAATACTTTATTAATTTTTTTAAAAAGTAGGTACAGAAACTTGGACTAAATCTATATTGGCCCACCCTGTGTCAGAAATTGCTTTAAAAATAAGCCCTAATTTGCTTGTATTCAAATGAGATTAAGCTACAGAACACAACATGCATGTCGGTTATTGTAATTTTTGCATTCTTTTATTAGCCTCTTTCATGTGACCCATGAGAAAGCTCTATGATCCAAAGTTCATAAGCTTTATGCCCCAAAGAATGGAAAATAGAATCGTAGTTAACTGAGGATTGATTATGCCTGTGCAACCACCTCTTAGAGTTGAACAGTGAGGGGTTGAAATTGTGGTTTTCCAGTCTGAAAGGGTCTTAGAGGAATCCTCAATTTCCTCATCTGTAAAATAAAATTGAAATTGACCTCTAAGTTTCCTTCTAAATCTAAAATCCTCTTTCCCCATGCTTCTATGAAGATAGGGATCAAGGCAACACAAATACTTAGATCCCTCCATAAGTATGAAAAAACATCATTGCATCCACTGAACAACCAAGCCGGGCAAATTGAGAGAACTCTAGGGATTTAAATCTGTTAAGTTTGCCAAGAATTTAAGTGTTTACTATGTGAAAAGCATGGTGCTAGGCAACTGGGGTTACAGATACAAAAATAAAACTTTTCCTGCCCTCAGGGAGCTTACATTATACTGTTGCGAAACTCAACACCTTATTATTATTATTTTTTGCAGGACAATGAGGGTTGTGATTTGCCCAGGGTCACACAGCTAGTTCAGTGTCAAGTATCTGAGGCTGGATTTGAACTCAGGTCCTCCTGAATTCAGGGCCGGTGCTTTATCCACTGTGCCACCTAGCTGCCCCCTCAACACCTTATTTTTGACCCTTGTTACCCAGCTTATCAATTTTACCATGCGGTCTCCAGAACTAAACACACCAGTCAGATTCTATCTCATTGGGTGTTTCAAACTGGATGCCCTGGAGACATCTCAAACTCAAGATGTCCAAAACAGAACTCATTGTCCTTCCCTCCAAACCCTCTACTACATTATTCACATCCAACCCATCCTCTCTACTCCTACAACAACCACCTTAGTCCAGTCCACCCTCTAGCCTGGACTATTTTGATGGCCTCCTGATAAGTTTCCCTCCGTTCAGTCTTTCCATTCTCTAGTCCATTTTCCATGCTACTGCCAATGTGATTTTCCTTAAATTCAGATCTCACCGTGTTACTCCCCTACTCAATAAACTCCAGCGGCTTCCTATTCCCCCTATAGTTGTTAGTTATTTCAGTCATGTCTGACTCTTCATCACCCCATTTGGGGTTTTCTTGGTAAAGGTTCTGGAGGGATTTGCCATTTCCTTCTTCAACTCATTTTACAAATGAGGAACCAAGGCAAACAGGGTGAAGTGACTTAGCCAGGGTTACAGAGCTAGTAAGTATCTGAGGAGGGATTTGAACTCATAAGGATGAGTCTTCCTGATTCCAAGCCCAATGCTCTATCCATTATACCACCTGGCTACCCATCCTATTGCTCCTAAGATAAAATATAAACTCTTCTTTTTGACTTTTAAATCCCTTTACAACCTGTCCAAATCTTTCCAGCCTCATTATTCTTTGCTCCCCCTCCTACCAAACTAACCCGTTCTCTATTCTTCACACATGGTGTTACATCTTTGCACCAGCCATCTGCCTCTACCTTTATTCTATTACCTTCTCACCTCTGCTTCATAGAATACCTCAGTTCCTTTAATATGTATTTCAAGCACTACTTTCTCCATGAAGCTTTTGCTGCCTTTCCTAACTTCTAGTCCTCCTTCCAAAACTACCCTGCATTTATTTGGTATATATTGTGTGTTCTAAAAGTCTTAAAGCAGTTTTAAACCTTAGCAGCTAAAACTGCAGTGAGACTTTTGGAATACCTTGGTCTTACATATGTATACATTCTCATCCCTGAATGTAAGCTCTTTGAAGGAAGGGATTATATCATTCTAATCTTGTATAGCCAGTATCTTGCATAGTGCCCATTATATAATAGGAACTTAATAAATGCTGATTGATTGATTATAACCAGTGTAATAAACAGTGAACTGTACTACAACTGACCCCAGAACTTGCTTCTGGCTAATTTTCTTGGACAAAGATGTGATCCTTGTTTGGACCCAGGTACTGTTTCAAGCATCACTTATTTCTGGTCCTTAAGTTCCATGGTCCATCGTTCTGATTATCGATCTTGCCTTGTTTTCTTAATGTAACAGCCCCATATCTAGGCAGGAACTTCCCAGCTCTGGGGCCCCAAACTCCCAAACTATGAAGGTATCACCCTTCCAGGATCCCAGAGAAAACAGAACCATATTTGTCAATGTACTTGATGCACATTCAATAGAACACACAAACATTCTATTTGGTGCCAGATAAACATTTATTTGTATTGCACCTCATTTAAAGTGGCAAATGAAGGTTGGGAGAGTGCTTAGAAGAATCTTTTCAGAAGAATCTTTTGTCCCTCCCTCATACGCAAGAAGAGAAAGTAGGGAAGAAACATGTTTTGGTTTTGTATTCCCAGCATATTGCCAGCCACACAAAAGTAGTTAATAAATGTTTGTTGACTGAATGGCAGAGTGTAAGAACACCAGAGCTTCTGTGGGTATACACTGTACCCTCCCATGAACCAAAGGAAGAATGGGGCTGGTTTTTTTCACAGTAATTAACTATGCAAGTCAAATCTCTGCCCATGCATTCCCCTAATTCACTGTTTCCCAACAGTGTATCACAATTTTTTGTTGTGTGAAGAAATAGAATACACTGTGATATCCCGTATTTCTTCACCTCCAACAGCTGCCTTCCTGCTCTAACAGTCACTACATCTAGCTCTTAGTACGCAGCCAGAAACTGACTCACTTTCATGATTTAAGAATTAATGGTCTCATCTTGGTGCTCATGGTAGTACTGATGATGAAATGCTGATAGTGATGGTGGTGGTAGTGCTAATGATGACTTTGATGGTCTAGATAATGCCCAGGGAGACTTGATGAGGGAGTTTAGGAGATGAGTTAGAGCTAGATATGTGGATTTGGGAGTCATCCGAGTAGAGATGACATCTAAACATATGTGAGCTGATGAAATTGATGAGGAGGTAGGTGAAGAGAGGGAAGATGGCCCAGGACAGAGCCTTGTAGGTATACCCACACTTATGGTATCAGGCAGGCACTGATTGATGATCTAGCAAAGGAGACTCTGAGAAAATGTTATGGAGGTATTAAAAAAAACCCAAATGTACTAATTTAACATATTTTTAAAATTTTTACTTTTTCGCAGGGCAATGAGGGTTAAGTGACTTGCCCAAGGTCACACAGCTAGTAAGTGTCAAGTGTCTGAGGTTGGATTTGAACTCAGGTCCTCCTGAATCCAGGGCTGGTGCCTTATTCGCTGCACCACCTAGCTGCCCCTAATTTAGCATTTTAAAAAAATTAAGATTAGCCTAATTGTAGGACAAATACACCTTTGGAAAGTTCAGATCGAGAGATGGGAGGCTGGCCTTAAAATGAGTTACAATATCCTGGAAATCCATGTTCTGTTTTCCAAATTCTAGATTAGGAAAGGTGAGGAATGATTGGCCAAGCCACCTTCCCCTATCAACATTTTATGGGAGCTAAAGTTCTTAAGCTATATTTATGCTTTCCATGTTGATTTGATTCTTTCTTTTTCAATTTCTCTATCCACAGGTGACAGCCTTTAGCCACATGAACACATGGCTCTATTAAGAAGAAGTAAGTTGGTAGCTTTACTTTTTTCCTTATTTTTAAAAGTTTTCTTTTGGAAAAAAAAGTTGCTATTCTAAACTTAAACACTAAAAAAATAGCATTTCCACCCACACGACAGAACACAAAAAGACTTGGTATGAAAGTGTGAATCTCCGTTTCATACTGCTTGCTTTAAAAAGAGCACATATTAAATTATTCATGCTTCTTTCAAAAATGCCTGCTTGTCTGCTTTCTTCTGAGCTTTCTTGTATTTTCTTCTGTGCATTAAAAAAATGTTACTATGGCTCTCTCTTCTGGGGCATCGCTATTGCTAGCCCCCTTTTTTCTAGATCCCTCCCTTCCCCCCCAGCGAAAAACCGAGAGAAAGAAAAAGGAAAAAAATCTTGTAACAAATAATCATAGCCAAAGAAAATGAATTCAGACCCTGCTATGTCCAAAAAATGCACCTCTTTCTGCTCTAGTGCCTCTGTCATCCTCTGTCAGGAGATCAGTAACCTGCTTGGGGTCCTCCTAAGACAGGTGGGTCATCACAATGCTCAGAGCACTAAAATTCTTAAAACTGGTTTTTCCTTCCAGTGTTGCTATCCAGGCATAAATCATCCTTCGCTTTCTACTCACCTTATTGTGATCAGTTTATACTACCCAGAATTCTCTACAATCATCTTTTTTCGTTTTTTATTTTTTATTTCATTTAATTTATTTTTTTATTTTTTGCAGGGCAATGAGGGTTAAGTGACTTGCCCAAGGTCACACAGCTAGTAAGTGTCAAGTGTCTGAGGCCAGATTTGAACTCAGGTCCTCCTGAATCCAGGGCTGGTGCTTTATCTACTCCACCACCTAATTGCCCCCTTTTCATTTTTTATGTCACAACAAAATTTCATTGCATTGATATATCACAATTTGTTTATCTGTTTTCTAATTGTCTAAGAGGAAAACTAAGGTTCTCATCTTTCTTTACTTTTCCTTTTTTTTACTCCTTTAAACCCTCCCTTCGAGGAGAAGGAAATTAATTTTGCTCAGTATGATTCCTTCCTTGACATTTTCTTGCCTCTTAATCCCTTCTCTCTCCCCAGTTGTTAGACATGTAGGTGGCATAGTGGACAGACTGCTGGCCCTAGATGCTTATTAATTGCACAACCCTGGGCAAGTCACCCTGTTTGCCTCAGTTTCTTCATCTGTAAAATGCACTGGAGAAGGAAATGGCAAACCCTCCTGCATCATGAAGAGTCGAACACGACTGAAAAATGACTAAACAGCCCTCTGATTCACTTTGGGGTGGCATGGTCATCTCTGAGTGGTCCCCAGGGCTCTCTCCGTAGTCTCCACCTCCCAGAATTAGGCTCCTCTGGATCTTTGAAGTTCAAAAAGCTGGATCATCAGGGCCCCTTCTGGCATCTCAGGGCAGAATATCGGTGACCTCCGAGCCCCTGGAGCTGGAGTCTGAGTGCTGTTTGAATCAGTACCAAACTCATTGACTCACTCCCCACTCAGGCTTCAGAGGGCTTCCAAGGTTCCTGACCCTAGAGCACCCCCAGCATTCTTGGCCTTTCTCAAGGGAGCCCTCCTCTCTTGCTGCCTCTGTACTCAGAGGCTTGCAGGCCTCCTGGGTCCCATCTCTTGGCACCGGTTCTCACTTTACTGGAGGTTCCTTTCCTATTGTCTCTGTGCTTCTGGCTGAGAAGATAGTTCTGTGAGGAAGCATCACTTACTGTAGTTTCTCATTGGATTTCTTGTTCATTATTCAGTCTAGTGCAAACCTCCTTTTTTTTTTTTTTTTTTTTTTTGCGGGGCAATAGCGGTTAAGTGACTTTCCCAGGGTCACACTGCTAGTAAGTGTCAAGTGTCTGAGGCCGGATTTGAACTCAGGTACTCCTGAATCTAGGGCCGGTGCTTTATCCACTGCACCACCTAGCTGCCCTGCAAACCTCCTTTTGTTGGAGTAGCTGTGGGGAATCTGGGTAGGCTACCCCCCGTTTAGGCAACTGACAACTTTTGGATATATTCCTATGGAAAATGGGCTATTTTATCAATTTTTTAGGGAGATACAGTGGGGCACGACAAAGAGAGCACTAGACTGGGGACCTGGCTTCACTGATAAGTTGCTACGGGACCTTAAACAAATCCCTTCCTCTCTGTGGCCCTCAGTTTCTTCATCAGTAACTTGAGGGGATTGAACAGAAGAGGAATGTCCCTTTCAGTTCTGAGACTCTGAAGGGAGGCAATAAGGTTCACTGGGCTTTGGAGTCAGAGAACTTGAATTCAAATCCTGGCTTTGCCACTTACCACCCACATCACCCTAGCCAAGTAATTTTCTTTCCCTGGTTCAGTTTCATCAATGTTAATTTTTTTCATTTTATAATATTTTATACCTCTCCCCTAATACATGTTAAAACAATTAAAAAAAATTTTTTAAGTTTTGGGTTCCAAATTCTATCACCCCACTCTGAGACGGTAAGCAGTCGGATATAGTTTATAAATTTGCAATCATATAAAACATTTAATGGTAAAATTTTAAAAAGCTAGACAGTGGCTTCTACGGTCCCTCCTAAACCTAGGATCCTGTGCATTTCATATGTTGCATTTCATTCTTTTGTGCGTGTGTGTGAGGCAATTGGGGTTAAGTGACTTGCCCAGGGTCACACAGCTAGTAAGTGTTAAGTGTCTGAGGTCGGATTTGAACTCAGGTCCTCCTGACTCCAGGGCTGGTGCTCTATCGACTGTGCCACCTAGCTGCCCGCGTATGTTGCATTTAAAAGAGATGCAACAGAGTCAGGAAGACCCAAGTTCAGGCTTCACTAAGAGATTGTGTGCCCCTGGGCAAGGCACACCTCTAAGCTGCACCCCGCCCCCCCAGGCAGTTGATTCATTGTTAATGGGGAAAGGTTTCCACACTGGAATTTTACCCGCACTGAGAAAATTGAATATCTAGATTCCCCTCCCCACTCCCTCTGGGAAGTAGTTGACAACTAAAATGTTAAGGTGACAGCCGCAGAAGTGGCTCCAAGTTTTTAGAGCAAGTCAGCTACGGAAAACAACCCTGTTAAGAGATTTATTCATCCCAAATGCTATCAAGTTAGCCTTAAATGGGCAAAATACAGATGTTTGGCAGGATTCCCAGACTGGAGGATGCTGGTTGAATGTCAAGCTGGCCAATGGGGAGAATGACAGCATATGCCTCCTCCAATCGTCCGTCCAGCTGATTTGTTTTGCACTGGACTGAGTCCAGAGTAAGATTGTCTTTGGCAGAGTCAGGAAACCCAAATATTCAGGCTTTGATTCCATTCCATAAGATGCTTGGAACCGATAAATAAAAATTAAAAAAAAAAAAAGATGCTTGGAACCAAACACCCTTGCCCATGGCAATAGCTGGAAAGCTCGACTTATGGCAAATGCACTGGTATGCAATGTTTATTTTAATAGCAGGCTAACAGACCTGTTCAGATAGCTCAGAAGTAAGATGAAGTCTTCCCCCCATGCCAAGCAAAATAATTTGCCATCTCATCCATCCCAGGGCCTCCTTGGGAAGAGACCAGACGAGCCCTTCCAAAAACCCACCAACAGAATCTAATTCATGGTGTTAGATACAGTCCTCTATGTTCTTCTTTGTATAAGGAAATGTGTGTGTTTATTGACGTTTGTCAAGTTAGTGATGATTAAAAAAAAAGAAATAGAAAAATTTAAATAATCAGCTCTAAATAGGATAGATTTCCATCCAACCAGCATTTATTAAGCATTACACACGTCACTTCTCTATTCCCTGCAAGTAATTTTCCAACAAAAATAACAGTTGGCACTTCTATATACATATATATTTTGGTTTACAAAGCATTTTACATTCGTTATCCCACTTGATTCTCAAAATAGCTGTGTAATATGGGGTACTGACCCTGTTTTGCTGTTGCTCTTTGTTCTTTGTTCTTGAAAAGGATCAGAGCCTCGGGAAGTGCTGTCATGACTTGCAGTAAATTAGATTTAAGTGAGGGAGGGCTGTGCAAAGTCACCAGCTCCACTCTCTCCTCCTAAGCTATCTTTTAGACATGAGGGAACAGGGGCAGAGAAAAGTCCCAGCATTAAGCAGCAGCTTCAACTATCTCAGAACCTCAGGTGGGGAAGAGACTTAAGCACCGGAATGAGAATTTCCTCTATTTCTCTGACAATATCCAGCATTTGCTTGAAGACTCCGGTCACGGGGAACTCACTACCTCATGATATAATCCATTCCCTATTGAGATAGCTATAATTGGTAGGAAATTTTTCCTTGCTCCAAACTTACATCTGAGTCTCTGCAATTTCTCTTCCCTATCACCACACCCCAAATCTAGCCCCCTCCGTCTCCTCTTTGTTCTGACCTTGGGTAGGCTTCTTTGGGCCAAACTCAGATCTCTTCCTTTTTGGGACCTCGAAGATGCCTTTCCTAATCTCTGATGCAACCCTACAAAGTCCCAGTGACCTTAGGCTCAGCTGGTCAGTGCTATTAGTAGGATTTTTGTGAATCAAAGCTGTGCACCTTTGGTTTTTACAGCTTCTCCAGGACCCACAATATTTTGAAATATGATAATCTGTAGGTGTGGACTGTCATTCCCTGTTGATGTGTTGGCTAGTTTTGCTGATCTATTTTCCTTTCCTTTCCTTTTTCTTTTTTATTCTTTGTTACAGGGGCCATCTCTCTCAGTAGGGGAGTAGGGAGGGATATATTTGGAAATGGAGGTGAAGGAAAAAACAGACATCAATAAATATTTTAAAAGGAAAAAAAATCTAGGGGCCAATCTTGGACCTCTTCAAAATGAAAAAAAATCATTCTCTTCTAAAATAAAATTCATTCTCATCAGACAAAGGTTGTGACTTTATTTTTATTTTCCAGCACGCAAGTCAAAATGTGACTTAAGCTCTGGGATGTGAATGGTTCCGAATGGGGGAAACATAAAGTAGCAATTTAATCCAACAGACATTTATTAAGTACTAATTATGGTCAAAGCTGTGTAATTGTCAAGTTGAGCCCTATCATTCAACCAACAAGCAGTTCTGAAACACCTACCTTGTGCTCGGCATTGGGCGTCCAAAGACTAAAAAAACTTCACTCTGCTCTCTAGGAGTTTACATTGTAGGGTGGGACAAGCTGGGTAACAACATGCATTTTGGGGGGGGGCAGGGCAATGAGGGTTAAGTGACTTGCCCAGGATCACACAGCTAGTAAGTGTTAAGTGTCCAAGGCTGGATTTGAACTCAGGTCCTCCTGAATCCAGGGCTGTTGCTCTATCCACTGCGCCACCTAGCTGCCCCCCAACAACATGCATTTTAAGGAAATATAAAATCCATAGAGTGCAAAGTAATTAAGTAGGAGGGCATGAGTAACAGAGATCAGGTAAGCTTCTTCTAGGCAGTAATACTTCAGCTGAATTAGGAAGGAAACAAAGAGTTCTAAAAGATGGGGCGGGGGGGGGGGGGGGGGGGGAAGTGTATTCCAGGTGTCAGGAACAGCCTAGGCAAAAGCATAGAGACAAGAGATGAATTTTCATACGGGGAACAGAAAAAAAAGTAAGCTAGAATAGAAAACAGTGTGTGGAGAGTACTGAGCAATAAACCTAGACAAGATAATATTTATGAAATGCTTAGCACAGTGTCTGGCGTATAGTTGGTGCTTAATAAATGCTTGTTCGCTTCCCTACAATAAGAGTCGGATATTCATCAATTTAATATTGATATAGCCATTCACCAGAATCAGCATGCCACTCAATAGCTCTTCCATATTCTCCAGGAAGTATGGCAAAATTAGTAGATTAAAAACTGACTTAGTTCACACTTTGCTATCACCCTTGTACTGAAGTCACAACCTTTTTAGACCCCAGTTTCCTTATCTGTAAAATAGGATGACTGATAACTTCTACTTGGATATGTCATAGGATCATTGTGAGGAAAGTGCTTTGTAAACCCCAAGGCGCAATGGGAATATATTATTATCATAATTAATATAAAGGAGAATACATATTGTTGATCCACAAAATTATTGGACACTGTAAAGCAAACTTTGGTCTTAAACATTCTCCCTCTGACAAAGAGCCTCTCTTGCCTAAATTAAAATCGTATGAGATTACTCAGAAATGCAACCACATAAATAATACTATTTAAGAACTGTCTGGTTAATAGTCAAAGAGGCACATACCAGGGAGATAAACATTCATTAAAGTTGTTCACCACCACTCCAGGAGATACGATTCTCAGAGCCCAAATGGGGGAAGGGATTCCCTGGAGCTGGTGGGGTTCTCCAGATGCTTCTGTGGGCAGAAGACATTGTGTTGGCTTCATCAAGCCCTGGAATGCAACAGGGTCTTCTCAATGAGATCCATGGTTACTCAAAAGAGATCAGCCTAACAATTCATAAAAGGAAACAGAGCTATAACTAACCATTTTAGCACCCAGGGCAATTCAGTTGGGGTGAGAATGATAAGAGCCAACCCATTATGGGTCAGGGTAGTAGGATGTAGAAAGAGCTCTTCTGGAAAATGTCCATCTGCTAGCCTCCTGTTTTATGTAATTATTCTTGCCGACTAGATGCTAAGTTCAACTAGATGGTAGAGTGCATAGACCACTGGGCTTGGAGTCAGGAATACTAGTTTGAGACACTCACTAGTTGTGTGAACCTGGGTAATTCACTTAACTTCTCTGTGCCTCAGTTTCTTCATCTATAAAATGGGAGTAGTAGAAGTAGGAGTATTGTAGTAGTAGTAGTAGTAGTAGAAGAAGAAGAAGAAGAAGTAATAGGAGTAGGAATAATAGAGCAGTGATAAGAATAGTAGTAGTAGAAGGAGTGGGAGTAGTGCAGTAGTAGTAGTAGTAGTAGCAGCAGCAGCAGCAGTAGTAGTAGTAGTAGCAAGTACCTACTTGCCAGGGTTCTTGTGAGGAGATAATATAAGAAGTGGCTTTGAAAACCTTAAAGCCTATAAATTGCAGCTATTTCCCCCTCCTAAGATGAAGTACTATCAGAACCTTCTAAATTTTGGCATCAGAGGCAAAACCCTAGTTATTCTACTTTTTATGGCTTTAGAGAGAAGTTAAACAGGTCAATAACATAAATCATTGTTCAGTACTATATTGTTTAACATAATTAATTTGATATCATGTAATGAATAATGCTGTTGTCATTTATAATAACTACTTAATTGCTTATCTAATTATATTTGTCATAATCTAATAATAGGTCAAAACCTACGTTGTTCCTATTGATTAGTCATATACATGTCATCATAGCATCATGGGCTTGGAGCTGGAAAGGGCATTGGATGTCTCTAGTTCCTTATTTTATAGATGGGGAAACTGAGGCCCTGAGAAGTTAAGTGACTTGCTAGAGGTCACCCAGGTAGGACATGGTAAAATGGAGATTTGAAACCAACCCATTGATTCCTAATCCAGTCTGTTGGTGCTGTTTTTTGACAAGTTTATCAATCGATTTTGATTTGATAAATTAGGTCTTCATTTGTTATTTTTAAATTTTCAGTTAATCAAATTTTGCTGTTCCTTCTTGTTCTGACAATCTGCGTGATTCTGTACAAGAAAGCTTACAAGGTGTCTACACTCAAGAATGAAACAGGTAAGTAGAAAACCAACTTGACTCTGCTGTGTCCATCCCCATTAAGGTCGTTGGTTTTTTTTGTTTGTTTTTGTTGTTTTTTTTTAGTGAGGCAGTTGGGGTTAAGTGACTTGCCCAGGGTCACATAGCTAGTAAGTGTTAAGTGTCTGAGGCCGGATTTGAACTCAGGTCCTCCTGACTCCAGGGCCGGTGCTCTATCCACTGCACCATCTAGCTGCCCCAAGGTCGTTGTTATTGGCCCATGTGATGCAGTAGAAGGCATGCTGGACTTGGTGGTGGAGGACCTGGGTTCTAATTCTCTCCCTGCTCCTTACTACCCATCTGACTTTGTGCAAGTTTCTTGACCTCTCTGGGTCTCCGTTTCCTTATTTGTAGAATAAGGAGCTTGGACCAGATGACCAGTAGGTTCCCTCCCAGCTCAAAATCTATGCCCCGCTGATCCTATCTAGCTGTTTGAAGGTAGCCAATAGTATTATAAATTCCTAATTATCTCAATAAACCAATCAATAAACATTTATTAAATGCCTACTATGTACCAAGCACTATGCTAAATGCTGGGAAAACAAATTTTAAAAAAGATAGTCGTTGTCTCCAAGGAGCTTACAATCTAATAAGGAAAGGGAACGTGAAAAGCTTGCGGGGGGAGCATGGGAAGGGAAATGGATGGAGGGAGAGGAGAAGGTACCCCACACAGGAACAGTCAGATAAATCCCCAAAAGAGTGCAGCTAGGCGGGGCAGCTAGGTGGTGCAGTGGATAAAGCACTGGCCCTGGAGTCAGGAGGACCTGAGTTCAAATCCAGCCTCAGACACTTGACACTTACTAGCTGTGTGACCCTGGGCAAAAATCACTTAACCCTCATTGCCCTCCCCTCTCCCCCAAAAAAGAGTGCAGCCAGGTGAGAGATGAGATCACAGCCCCAGCTTCCAATCAGAGAGGCAGAGGGTAGTAATGAAGTGGAATCTCAAAGCTGATGAGTTATCCCAATAATTATCTGCCTCTGTTTGTGTGTGTGTGTGTGTGTGTGTGTGTGTGTGTGTGTGTGTGTGTGTGTGTGTGTGAGGCAATTGGGGCTAAGTGACTTGCCCAGGGTCACACAGCTAGTAAGTGTCAAGTGTCTGATGCCGGATTTGAACTCAGGTCTTCCTGAATCCAGGGCCAGTGCTCTATCTGCTGTACCACCTAGCTGCCCCCTGACTCTGGTTTGATGATGTTTGTGGCTGGTTCTGGCTAATGAATTCTGACTACACTTTCTAAGACTAGCCTTCGCTGACACAGTCAAGAGCCATCAAAGCTAAGCTAGAAGGAAATAGGAGAGGGGAGTTGTCTTTGACCCCCTCCTGACAAGGTCCCCCGGAAAACACTAGAATTGAGTTCGTATCTAGTCACTACAATAAAAGAAAGAGGGCCTTCAGGTTCTATGTAAGCACTCGGGTTAATCAGAGATTGAGTAAAAGGACAGGCTTTATATAACCTGGGAAAAAAAAGAAAGGACGTGCACCTAAGCCTAAGTAACTGGAAGCAATTCTGATCTCTGGTGAGTTCAACCTCCCCCGGGGATCTGAAGATCATCCAGACAGAGTACCAACCTGATGGTGAGGCCTCATCACTCATTAAGGATACCCAAGGGAGATTCAGATGACCTGGCCCCAGCTCCTCTCCGGCAAACCTTCTGTATACTATATATGATCCTGGGCTTTGGACTATCATAGATAGAATCCTAGGCACTCACCGGACTGTAGCATAACTACAGGAAATTGGAAGTTAACAGTCTTTCCCAGACAAATAACAGGAACGTTTCATGAAAACATTTGCAGACCAAATAAAAGATGAAATTGGTGGTGGTGGTGATGATAATGATGCTAATGCTGATGTGGTGGTGGTGGTGGGGTTAAGTGACTTGCCCAGGGTCACACAGCTAGTAAGTGTTAAGGGTCTGAGGCCGGATTTGAACTCAGGTACTCCTAACTCCAGGGCCAATGCTCTATCCACTGTGCCACCTAGCTGCCCCTAGTGTATAAGATCTTAAAGAACTTTAAAAACATTGTAGGCACAGTAAAATAGCCACTGTTTGTGCTAATGGAGGAGAGAGTTGCAATTAAAAAAAAAAAGTAATAAACATTTTTATTTATAGTTTTGAGTTCCAATTTTTATCCCTCCTTCCCCTCCCCCCCACCCGCAGGCAGTAAGCAATCAGATATGGGTTATACATGTGCAATTATGTAAAACATTACCATATTGGTCAGTTTGTACAAGAAAAGTTGAATAAAAGAAAAAAATGAAAGTGAAAAATAACATGCTTCAGTCTGTCCCATCAATATCAATTCTTTCTTTGGAGGTGGATAGTATGGTTCATCAATAGTCCTTTGGGATTGTCTCAGATCATTGTATTTCTGAGAATAGTCAAGTCATTCCCAGTTCTTCATCAAACAATATTGCTGTCACTGTGCACAATGTTTTCTTGGTTCTGCTCACTTCACTATACATCAGTTCATGCAAGCCTTTCCAAGCCTTTCTGCAGTCATCCTGCTTATCATTTCTTATAGCACAATGATATTCCATCACCATCATATCACTTCCCAGCTTGTTTAGCCATTCCCCAATTGATGAGCATCCCTTTGATTTCCAGTTCTTAGCCACCACAAAAAGAGCTGCTATAAATATTTTTGTACAAATAGGTCTTTTTCTCTTTTGGAGGATGTCTTTGGGATATAAATCTAGCAGAGGTATTGCTGGATCAAAGGGTGTGCTCAGTTCCATAGCCCTTTGGTCATAGTTCCAAATTGCAGAGAGTTGCAATTTAAAGAGAAGATCATTTTAAGACCATTTCTATTGGAGTGGTACATCACTGGTCACAAGAGAGGCCAGGTAAGGGAATATATGTGAATGAGGACAGGAACTGGGACTCAATCTGTGATAGATAGATAGATAGATATAGATATATGTAGATATATGTGTGTATGTGTATATGTGTAAATATGTGTGTGTGTATATATATTTTTAATTTGGGGGGGGCAGGGCAAATAGGATGAAGTGACTTGCCCAGAGTCACACAGCTAGTAAGTGTCAAGTGTCAGAGGTCGCATTTGAACTCAAGCCCTCCTGAATCCAGGGCCAGTGTGCTTTATCCACTGAGCCACCTAGCTGCCCCTGACTTATTTTTTTGTTTTTGTTTTTGTTTTTTTGATTTTTTGCGGGGCAATGGGGGTTAAGTGACTTGTCCAGGGTCACACAGCTAGTAAGTGTAAAGTGTCTGAGGCCGGATTTAAACTCAGGTCCTCCTGAATCCAGGGCCAGTGTGCTTTATCCAGTGTGCCACCTAGCTGCCCCCTACAATATGTGATTTTATTAGTGTTGGGAACTCTCAGATGAAGAATCTCTGACAAAGGAGGTCAGCACCTCTGCAATTTGGAGACTGAGAGAGTTGTAATTTAGCAAAAGTCCTTTATAAGGCCTGGAAAATCTTTCAGATTGCTTGAGTGAGAGCCAGTCATATCTTCAAAGACCAGTTAGACATTTTCCCTTGGATAATTTCCACTTGAATGGTTCCAGCATCTCAGTGTCTCTCAAACTCAGGGATGAATTAATTATAAAATCCCCAAACCAGCTCCCTCCTGAACCTGGCTATCTCAGTCCAAAACTGCACTATTTTCTTAGTCTCTCAGATTCCAAAGCTTAGAATCACCTTGAACTCATCCATCTCCCTCATCATCTTAGAAGAACTGTGGGGGCAGCTAGGTGGCGCAGTGGATAGAGCACTGGCTCTGGATTCAGGAGGACCTGAGTTCAAATCCAGCCTCAGACACATGACACTTAACTAGCTGTGTGACCCTGGGCAAGTCATTTAACCCCAATTGCCTCACCAAAAAAAAAAAAACAAAAAGAAAGAAAGAAAAGAAAAGAAATGTGGCCTAGTGGATAGAGTATTGAACTTCAAGTCAGAAACACCTAGGTTCAGATGACACCACTGACATTAGCTGTGTTAGTTTCTTGGAGCCTCAGTTTCCTCATCTATAACATGAGCAAGTTAGATAAGATTACCTTGAAGGTCTCTTCTTGCTCTTTGTCTATGCTACTTCGCTCCACTCTAGTTTAGGTCCTTTTGTTCAGTTATTTTCAGTCGTGTCTGACTCTTCATGACCCTATTTGGGGTTTTCTTTCTTTCTTTCTTTCTTTCTTTCTTTCTTTCTTTCTTTCTTTCTTTCTTTCTTTCTTTCTTTCTTTCTTTCTTTCTTTCTTTCTTTCTTTCTTTTTGGTGAGGCAATTGGGGTTGTGACTTGCCTAGGGTCACACAGCTAATAATTGTTAAGTGTCTGAGGTCGGATTTGAACTCAGATCCTCTGGAATCCAGCGCCGGTGCTCTATCCACTGTGCCACCTAGCTGCCCCTGGGGTTTTCTTGACAAAGATACTGGAATGACTTGCCATTTCCTTCTCTAGCTTATTTTACAGATGAGAAAACTGAGGCAAATAGGATGAAATGAGTTGCCCAGGGTCACACAGCTAGTAAGTTTCTGAGGTTGGATTTGAACTCAGATCTTCCTGAATCCAGGCCTGGTGCTTTGTTCCCTGTGCCTCCTAGCTGCCTAAGAGTTTAGGTCCTTATCCACTCATATCCAGATCACTGTTAACTCTCTCCTCAGCATCCCTAGTTCCCTTTTCTCCCTTTCTGAAACTATCCTTCTGCCACTGCCGAGCTAATTTTGCTTAATCATTGCAATGCATCCTTTAAATCTTGGGACAAATGTCATCTTTTACAGGAAGACTTTCCTGATCCCTCTCTCTCCTATTGTAGCTCTCCCTTCCCTCCCCCGGAAATTATCTATTTACTTTGTAAATTGTTGTATGGACATGAGTATTTATTATCTCCCCAAAAGAGTGTAAGCTTCTCGAGAGTAGGGATCATTTCAGCTTTGTCCATATGTCTCCAGTGCCTAGCCTTGTTCTTGTCACATACTAGGCACTTGCTGAGTGAGGTTGTCTACCCCAATAGAATGTAAGTTCCTTTAGGACAAGGACTATTTTGCCTTTGCCTTGGTATCTGCAATGCTTAGCATAATGCCTGGCACATAGTAGGTGCTTAATAATTGACCAATCACCTCACTCCCCTTCTGAGCAATCCCGAATGCTTATCAAGTCAAATCTCAACTCCTCTGAACCTTCTGGGGCTCTGAGCACGCTAGCCAACTATCCCACCTCAGGTCTTCAAACTCCCCAACACCCATGCTTACTTTTAGTTCAGTTGGTCTCTTCTCTGGCCAATGAAAAGACAGGGTCTGGTGCAAAGACCACTGATTTTGGAGGGAGAAAACCTGAATCCAAGTCTTTGAGGCTGTCCCACTTATTCTTTCTGTCATGATGACCAAATCCCTGAATCTTCCTGAAACTCGGTTTACTTATCTCTAAAACAAAGAAGTCAGACTAGATTAACTTAAGGTCCCTTTGGCTCTAAATCCATGATCCTATGAACTGGGGATGCTTGAAGAAGAATTAATATTATGGTGTTCAGGTATCTGATAGTCTGTCATGTGGGACAGAACTAGAGGCAATGGGTACAGAGGTCCAGAGAGGTGTACTTTGCTTCGATGTCAGGAAAAACTTACTGACAATTAGAACTATTCTAAAAGTAGAACAGACTGGTTGAAGAAGCTTTTCCTCAATATATAATAGCTAGCATTTATTAAGCACCTACTATGTGCTGGGCAATGTGCTAAGCACTTTACAAATATTGCCTTACTTTACAACCTTGGGAGATAAGTGCTATTAATATTCTTATTTAATAGATGGGGAAACTGAGGCGGACAGAGGTTAAGTGACTTCCTTGGTGTCACACAGCAAGGAAATCTCTGATGCCACATTTGAACTCTGGTCTTCCTGACCTCGGGCCTGGGGCTCGATCCACTGCATGAAGAACTTACAGATATTCAAATGGAAACTTGGATGACCACATCGAGAAGGTGGCAGAGGGAATTTTCAGTCAGCTGTGGGTGGCTAGGTGGCTGCAGAGGTCCTTACCAAGTTCAAAGTCCATGACCCAGTGAAATGATCCATAACAACCGATTTGCAGTAAATAGATACACAAAAGGTCTAGAATGTTGGTCCATATGAAATCTGCTACAAATCTGTATCCGACGTTTAAGGAAAAAACAAAACACCATATTTACGATGAAGAAGAAAAGCTCTTTAAAAACGCGTGTTGGACAATTGCAGCCTCATTCCCCGTAACTGTCTTCTTTGGACAATCTTCCTGTTGAGTCACGGTGATTAGCGCTGCTGGCCCCCATCAGCCACCCTCTGGAATTTCTGGGGACTTGTGCTTGTGCTAATACTGATTTCAATGCCAACAGATGATGCTGAAGATTCTGAGGAAATGGAAGAAGAAGAGATCCCCGTGGTGGTGTGTGCAGCTGCGGGCAGGATGGGTGCTGCCATGGCAGCCATCAACAGCATCTACAGCAACACGGATGCCAACGTCTTATTCTATGTGGTCGGTCTGAGGAACACGCTCTCCCACATCCGGTAACCAACACTTGCTTTAGAAGGGCTGGTTTGCATCTTTCAACCACTGTCCTTTCGCGAACACTGCCCCGTCTTTGGGGATTTATCATGACATAGCTGACAAGGTGCCCTGGGGTACAACTGGCAGCAAGGGGAGTATGGTGGTAATACAGGGCACCATATTGGAACAAGAGAAATTAGAGCCAGGTCATAGTATCATATGTCCATTTCCTCCTCTAAAAAATGAGGGGATTCGACTTGATGAGTTCTGAGGTCCCTCCCAGTCCTGGATCTTGGATCCTAGGATCAATAGCTGCTCGTAATGAATGCCTCTGTATATCTGGCATCATTAACTAACATTTATAAATCCCTTAAATAGAAAGCTTCTCTTCCTTCCTGGTTTTAAACATTTGGAGTGGAAGGGGATAAAGATAGCGACTGGATCTGTGATTTCATTGGCATGGGGAACTCCCCACATGAGAAAACTCTCTTTGCCAAAGCAGATCGGCCCCTTCTCTGCAAATTATGGTCAGACCAGAGATTCTTAGCCTGTAGTTAATGAATAGATTCCATGGTGTCTGTGAACTTGGATAGGAAAAATACATTACGACTTTATTTTTGGCAACTTACAACTGAAATTTAGCATTTCCTTCAAATTATTTTAAAGCATTATATGTCAAGAAGGGGCTCAGGGGTTTCACTAAGAGGTCCTTGACACAGAATGTCTAAGAACCCCTGTTTTAGCTGCTTAGATGAGCCCTGGAGAGGAACCCAACTTGCTCCAGTTTACATAGCCCTTCTATGCGGGAGGTGGGACTTGAACCCATTATCTTTAGGGCTTCAAAGCAAGTTCTCTATCTATGACGACATGTTGAATCTTTGGGAGGAAATCTATCTATTCATCTTCCTTCCTTCCTTCCTTCCCTCCCTCCCTCCTTCCTTCCTTCCTTCCCTCTTTCCTTCCCTCCTTCCTTCTTTCTTTCCTTCTCTCCCTCCTTCCTTCCTTCTTTTCTACCTTCCTTCCTTCCTTTCTTCCTTCCCTCCTTCCCTCCTTCCTTCCTCCTTTGCTCCTTCCTTTATTCCTTCCTCCATCCCTCCTTCCTTCTTTCCCTCCCTCCTTCCTTCCTTCTTTCCCTTCTTCTTTCCTTCTTTCCTTTCTTTCTTCCTTCCTTCCTTCCTGGCAATTGGGTTTAAGTGACTTACCCAGGGCCACCCATCTAGTAAATGTCTGAGGTCAGATTTGAACTCAGGTCCTTCTGATTCCTGACAGGACCAGTGCTCTATGAGGAAATCTTCCTAAAATATACTGAAAGGTCTACAATATCTTCTCTTCATTCCCAGAGCTACCACCCTACTTCAGGCATTCATCCGTTCTCACCATTTTCTCCCTTATCCAATCTATCCATTACCCAGTTGCTGAAATGATGCCCCTTGACTTTTATCACTTCTTCAGGAAATGGATTGAACAATCCAAACTAAGGGAAATCAAGTTTAAAATTGTGGAATTCAACCCAATGGTCCTCAAAGGAAAAATCAGACCAGACACGGCACGCCCTGAGTTGCTACAGCCTGTGAGTTCTGAGGGAAGCCCACTTAGAAGACCAATGCATGGAATGGGGAGGCATTCAGGGAAATGATTGGGGCTCCTCTTGGTGGTGGTGGTGATGAGGAGATTGAAGTGGGAACTACAGGAGCAGAATGTTGCATACTCTATCAGGTATAGGTTGTTGGTTAGTTGTGTGTGTGTGTGTGTGTGTGTGTGTGTGTGTGTGTGAGGCAATTGGGGTTAAGTGACTTGCCCAGGGTCATACAGCTAGTATGTGTCAAGTGTCTGAGGCCGGATTTGAACTCAGGTCATCCTGAATCCAGGGCCGGTGCTCTATCCACTGCGCCATCTAGCTGCCCCTGTTGGTTAGTTTTAATAATTTTTCTTCCATATAAGGGAAGGTTCAGCGAGGGGAAATTAGTCTAAAAACCAAAAGGCATCAATAAAATGATATTTTTTGAAACTTTATATGGGGGGAAGCGGGGCAGCTAGGTGGCATGGTGGATAGAGCACCAGCCCTGAAGTCAGGAGACCTTAGTTCAAATCCGACCTCAGACACTTAACACTTACTAGCTGTGTGACCCTGGGCAAGTCACTTAACCCCAATTGCCCCACCAAAATATATACATATATATGGGGGAAGTATCTGTGGTGATGCTATGTGGACTAAACTTTTGGGATGTGGGAGACTTTTCTGTAACACCAAGATTATGTCTGCTGTACAAAATTCTAGATCTTCTGCCAAATAATATTCACAGAACTATTAAGAAAGGTTTTTTGGGGGGCAGCTAGGTGGCACAGTGGATAAAGCCCTGGATTCAGGAGGACCTGAGTTCAAATCCAGCCTCAGACACTAGACACTCGCTAGCTGTGTGATCCTGGGCAAGTCACTTAACCTTCATTGCCCTGCCCCCCCAAAAAAGTGCTTTTAGAAAACTTAATGCCCCCCCTCAAATAGGGGCCAGCTTTTATTTATTTAATTATTTGGTTCAGATGTGTGATTTGATCGGTGTAGAAAACTCTAAATGAGAAAACTCCCTCCACCAATGCAAGTTGTCACCTTCTCTTCGTTGTCATTTAATTGTTCTTCAGTAGTGTCTGACTCTTTGTGACCCCACTTGGGGTTTTCTTGGCTAAGATACTAGAGTGGTTTGTCATTCCTTCTCCAGCTCGTTTTACAGATGAGGAAACTGGGGAAAAAAGAGTAAAGTGACTTGCCCAGGGTCACACAGCTAGTAAGTGTCTGAGGCCAGATTTGATGCCTTCCTGACTCCAGGCCAGCCACTCTTATCAACTATGGTGCTGCATAGCTGCTGCCCTTCTCTCTCTCTTTTTTTTTTTTTGGCAGGGCAATGGGGGTTAAATGACTTGCCCAGGGTCATACAGCTAGTAAGTGTCAAGTGTCTGAGGCCGGATTTGAACTCAGGTCCTCCTGAATCCAGGGCCGGTGCTTTATCCACTGCGCCACCTAGCCGCCCCTGCCCTTCTCTTAAACTTAAAATTTTAGAGTTTTCTAGAGCTACTGAGTTGTGACTTTTCCACGGTCAACACAGCCAGTTGGTGTTGGGGTGGGACTTGAACCCAGGTCTTTCTGACTTTGACACCTAGAATATTCTACTTTAAAAAAATTCCGTTTTGACCCATGAGGCATTTTTGCAGCTTTTGGAAATCAATCTCTGCCTTGGGCTTGGTTCTTTCTCCCAAAAGACCAACCTGAGTGAAGATCAAACACTTTACCTGCTGCAGCTCTCTTAACTGGAGAACAAAGAACCAAGAGTCTGAATCTACTATTTAAAGCCCTGTGCTTCTTTTTAAGACCTGACTGATAGTTCAACAAAGTGTCCAGGATCTGAGAAACACAGAAGTTGGAAGGAACCTAAGGACCATCTAGTCCAACCCCCTCTTTTTACAGGTGGGGAAACTGAGGCCAAGAGAGAAGAACTTATTTGCCTGAGGTCACGCAGATAGCATCATGGGTTTATGTATCTATGATGGAGCTGGAAGAAACCTCAGAAGCCACCTAGTCCAACCATTTCATTTTTCTAGATGATAAAACTGAGGGTAATTCCAAGGGTCACTTAGCTAGAAAGCGGCAGAACTAAGATTTGAACCCAGGTCTTTTGAATCCAGGAGCTTTTCCAGTGTGCTATATTTGTAGAGTAGTTTGTAAATCTGAAGGTACCAGATAACCACCAGCTGTCATTGTACGTATAGTTGCCATTGCTGTTATCACTTTCTCATCTCATCTCGTTTTTGATGGCTTGGTGGTGGTGTCTTAAAAATTGCACTTCAAAGAATGTTCCAAAGGACTCATGATGGAAAGGGTCTCCAAATCCAGGGGATAAAAAAGGAACTGTGGAATATGGATGCTTATTGGACCATACTATTTCTTTTGTTTTTGATGCTGTTGGGTTTCTGATTTCAGGTTTTTCCTTTGTGCTCTGATCCTTCTCATATAACATGACTAATGCAGAAATATGTTTAATGTTATTATGTATATTTAACCTATATCAGATTGCCTGCTGTCTAGGGGAGGCGGGAGGGAGGGGAGGGAGGGAGAAAAATTTGAAATTTGAAATCTTATATAAACAAATCTTAAAAACTATTTCTACATGTAACTGGAAAATAATAAATACTTTTATTCAAATTTTTTAAAATATTGAAAAAATTGCACTTCACCTGAAGAATTTTTTTCCTCATAAAAGTATTTTATTATTTTCCAGTTCCATCTAAAGATAGTTTTCAACATTTGTTTTCATAAGATTTTTAGTTCCAAATGTTTCTCCCTCCCTCCCCCCTCCCCAAGACAGAAAGCAATCTGATATAGGTTATATGTGTACAATCACATTAAACATATTTCTGAATTAGTCATGTTGTAAAAGAAGAATCAGAACACAAGGGAAAAACCTCAAAAAAGAAAAAAACAAAAACAAAACGTAGAAACAGTGCTTCAATCTGCATCTAGATACCACAGTTCTTTTTTCTTGATATGGAGAGCATTTCCCATCATGAGTTCTTTGGAATTCTTGGATCATTACACTGCTGAGAAGAGCCAAGTCTATAACAACTGATCATCGCACAATGTTGCTGTTACTGTGTACAATGTTCTCTTGGTTCTGCTCACTTCACTCAGCATCAGTCCACTTAAGGCTTTCCAGGTTTTTCTGAAATCTGCCTGCTTATCATTTCTTACAGCACAATAATATTCCATTACATTCATATACCACAATTTGTTCAGCCATTCCCCATCTGATGGGCATTCCCTTGATTTCCAGTTCTTTGTCACCACGAAGAGAGCTGCTATAAATATTTTTGTACATGTAGGTCCCTTTCCCTTTTCCATGATTTCTTTGGAATACAGACCTCATCGTGGTATTATTACTGGGTCAAAGGGTATGCATAGTCCCATAGCCCTTTGAGCATAGTTCTAAATTGTTCTCCAGAACACCTGAAGAAGTTTTACGCTTGGAAGGAAGGAAAGAAACAAGCATTCATTAAGCACTTACTATGTTTTGGGTGCTGTGCTAATCGCTTTACAATTATTAGCTTGATTGATCCTCACAACCCTGGGGCAGGGGTGGGGGGAGGTGATGTTGTTATGTTATACCCATTTGACTGATGAGGAAAGTGAGGCAAACAGAGGTTGAGTGACTTGCCCAGGGTCACACAGCTGAGTGTCTGATGCTGGATATGAACTCAGGTCCTTCTGACTCCAGGTCCAGTGCTCTATCCACTGTTCCACCTAGCTACCCTTAAGGGGGATTGGATTAGTAAGGAAATGGTAAAGCCCTGGCTGTAAATTCTGCACAGGGATGGGGCAATAATACCCATGTTTGTGCTCTTAATAGTTAATATTTGCATCGTGGCTTAAAATTTACATACATTGTTCCATTTGAACCTAACAACCCTGTAGGGTAGATATTAGTATTATCCCCATTTTATGGGAGAGGAAACTGAGGCAGAGATTAAATGACTTTCCCAGCTTGTAATTGGGGGAGAGAGGATTCGAACTCGAGGCTTCCTGACTCCAGGTCCAATCCTAGCCACTGAAGAAGCACAGTGGATTTGGACAGATGATTTGGGTTAAAACCCCAGCCCTGCCACTTACTAGCTGTATGACTTCAGGGAAATCTCTTAACCTTTGGGGGCCTCAGTTTCCTCATCCTCAAAATGAGGGGACTGGACCAGATAAACTCTTAAGTTTTTTTTTTAGCTCTACATCTCTGATCTCTATGACTTTGAACCAGATACTCTACCTCTCTGGGCCTCAGTTGCCTTATCTGTAAAATGGAGAAATTAGACTAGAGGGCCCCTAACATCCCTTCCAACCAGCAGTATGCTTTTGAATGTTTAACAACTGGCTTTTTGGGGGAGGGTGAAAATGTACATGACACATTTTATAGTTTAATGTGCATTGTTAACACTTTCTCTATCACTTTTAAAAGTCTGGGCAGTCCACAAAACAAATCTTGATTTACAACGTTCACTGATCTTCAAGGTATAAGCAATCACTTAAAAAATTTAATAGTTGGGGGCAGCTAGGTGGTGCAGTGGATAGAGCACCGGCCCTGGAGTCAGGAGGACCTGAGTTCAAATCTCAGACACTTGACACTTACTAGCTGTGTGACCCTGAGCAAGTCACTTAACCCTCAATTGCCCCCCCCCAAAAAATGTTTAAAAAAATTTAACGGTTGACTCCCAGGAGCTGGTCTGAGCTGCCTCCAGCACACCTCTGCTTCTAGTTTTAAATCTGCGATGTTCTGGGCTCTCCTGTGGATAATATGACTCTAATGACAAAGATTCCAGTGCCCAAGGAGACTTTTAAAGACTATTATCTATCTGTTAGGACCTCACTGTATTGCAGTGGGTGTAGGGAGTTTCCTTACTAAAGAGAGAGAGGTTTAGATCACAATGAGATTTCCTGATTCCTCCTTGAACCATCCAGTACAACTGAAAGACATTCAGGGATAGATAACAGCTCCTCCGGAATATTTATTTCTCTCTTTTAAATTTTCTTTCTCCTTGGGTTTTTTTTTTTTAACAGCTGAACTTTGTGCGGTTTTATCTCCCTCTACTCATCCACAAGCACGAGAAAGTCATCTACTTGGATGATGATGTCATCGTACAAGGTAACGCTGCCTGCCAAGAACCGTTGGAAGGGAGCCACTGATGAGCAAAGTGACTTCCTGGATGCACAAAGGGCTCAATTGTTGGGGCTCTTTGTGGAGAAATCCTGCCTTTGGATGGAATTTGGAAATAGGCTGAAAGTGAGGACTGTTCTCCATCCTCCAAGTCATGTAGCAGCAAGGTTTTATTCATGAGTGACAAGAATAAGGGAGCAAAAGTGTGTAGGTGGTGTGTCCCCTGAGCCCTCAGCTGCCTTTTACCTAGATAGAGGGGAGGAAAAACACTTGACCTGAAGGCAAGAGATCTTGGTCGTAGTCCTAGTTCTCCTATTTCCTAGCTGTGTGACCATGAGGCAGGTCTTTTTTTTCTTCTCAGAGCCAAAGTTGCCCCATCAATAAAGTGAGTGTGTGTGTGTGTGTGTGTGTGTGTGTGTGTGTGTGTGTGTGTGTGAGGGGGGAGTAATAAAAGCTGCACTATCTACTCTGAGAATTGGCATAATGGAGAGTGAGTTGACCTAGAAGTCAAGATTTAGATTCAAGCCCTCCTCTGACACACTTGTGTCCAATGCCCACAGAAATTCTCTAAGTCACAGATGTACATGGTTAGAGCGAGCTTCCCCATGGGGAGTCCTGAACCACCTCTGCCCTGAAACTCCTCCCCCGCAAAAAGCCTCCCAAACTACGGAGTTTGTTGAATTGTTTTGAGGACGAGGAGGACAATGCTTTATAAACCTGAAAGCGATGATGGTGATGATGGCTAACATTTATATAGTTCTTACTATGTGCTAAGCATTTTACAGTTCTTATCTCATTTGATCCTCACAACAACCCTGGGAGGCAGGTATTCTTATTATCTCTGTTTTACAGAAGAGGAAACTGAGGCAAACAGAGGTTAAATGACTTGCCCAGGGTCACACAGTTAGTAAGTATCTAAGGCTAGATTTTATTTTATTTTATTTAAAAATTTTTTTTTTGTGGGGCAATGGGGGTTAAGTGACTTGCCCAGGGTCACACAACTAGTTAAGTGTCAAATGTCTGAGGCCGGATTTGAACTCAGGTCCTCCTGAATCCAGGGCCGGTGCTTTATCCACTGCGCCACCTAGCTGCCCCTAAGGCTAGATTTTAACTCAGTCCTTCCTGATTCCAAACCCAGTGCTTTATCCACTGTGCTGAAATGTGAACTATTGTTTTCCTGAGCTCTGCATGGCCCAAGGGGGCAGGGTGAGGGGTGGGTCGTGGTGGGGATGAAGGGCATGGAATAGTGACTTAAAGTCGGAACTGATTTTATATCCCAGCTCTGATACTTATAAGCTGCCTGTCTGAGCCTCAGTTTCCTCTTTTGTAAAACAAGGAAAATAGCGCTTGCAACTGAACCTTAAGATGCCATATAAATATATGTTTGGAGGTGGGGGGAGTCCAAACCTATAATGTCACCAGACCAGGAAACTTCTTTCATCCATGGAGATTGACAACAACTCCTCAGTAATTTCCAAGTTTTGTTTTTGTTTTTTTTTTGAGAGTTGCCTGGGGACAGAAAGAGGTTAACATGTATGTGTCAGAGGTAGGATTTGAACACAGGTCTTCCTGACCCCAAGGCAGGTCTGCTACCCACTCTGCCAGGAGGCCTCTCTAAAGTTCTTGGTGTATTTTATTGTTTAAAATATATTTTATTGTTGCTCAGCATCGTCATTGCCCAACTAGGTAGATTTCTTTCTTTTTTTCAGGGTCCCTGAACCAATCACCCAATTCACTAAGCAATACGAGTCCAGTAAGGTGCTAAGTGCTAGGGATCAAAGATGCAGGTCCTCCTGAATTCAGGGCCGGTGCTTTATCTACTGTGCCACCTAGCTGCCCCCAACTGTTAAATTTAATTTTTTTTTTTTTTAGTGAGGCAATTGGGGTTAAGTGACTTGCCCAGGGTCACACAACTATTAAGTGTTAAGTGTCTGAGGCCAGATTTGAACTCAGGTACTCCTGACTCCAGGCCCGGTGCTCTATCCACTGCGCCACCTAGCTGCCCCACCCAACTGTTAAATTTATAAAGTGATTGCTTATACCCTGGAAATCAGTGAATGTTATAAATCAAGATTTGTTTTGTTGACTGCTGACCTGACTCTTTCCTCCCTCGCCCTGCACCTGGGTGGGGGATTAACATCACTGTGTCATCATCAGCCTCCTTGGGTCTTAGCTTCCCGAAGTAGCTGGATTTATTTACCTCTAAAGTCATTTGGGACTCTTGGTGTTTTCGAACCCAGGTGATATCCAAGAATTGTACGACACAAAGTTGATGCTGGGTCATGCAGCAGCTTTCTCAGATGACTGCGATTTACCTTCTACCCATGAGATGGTTAGAAGTGCAGGGATGCAGGTGAGTAGTGCTCCCTTATACTGCCGACCTTCCCAGCCTGGGCCTCTCTGGAGGTCCCTTTCTCCTTCCCCCAATGTTTGAACAGTTATTCAGAACTATAGATGGTTGGATGGATGATGAAAGGAAGGAGAAAGAAAGGAAGAGGAGGGGTAAGGGAGGAGAAGAGAGGGAGGAAGAAAATAAGGGAAAGAGGAGGCAAAGAAGGAAGGAGGAGGGAGGAAGGGAGGAAAAAAGAAAGGAAGAAGAGAAGGAAGGAGAAAAGAAGGGAGGAAAGGAGAAAAGAAGGAAAAAGAGAGGGAAGGGAGGCAGCTAGGTGGCACAGTAGATTCAGGAGGACCTGAGTTCAAATCCGGCCTCAGACACTTGACACTTACTAGCTGTGTGACCCTGGGCAAGTCACTTAACCCTCGTTGCCTTGCCAAAAAAAAAAAGAGAGAGGGAAGGAGAAAGGGAAGGAAGGAAGGAAAGGAGGGAGGGAGGCAGGCAGAGAGAGAGAGGGAAGAAAGGAAGGAAGGAAAGAGAAAGGAAAGGAGAAAAGAAAGGAAGTCAGAGGAGGTTTTTTCCTTGGTCAGACCACACACAAAATACTCTGTTCAGTTCTGAGCCCCCATTTCAGGAAGGACTTTGACAAGCTGTTGTAGATCCAGCTAGGGAATATAAAATGCTGGACCAGGGGCAGACCACTTCACCCCTGAGGCTGAACTACTTGGAACCAGTCTCATACAGTCATTGTGAGAAAAGTCCTTTGTAAACTTAAAGGTTCACTAGAGGTGTAAGTTATTATTTAAAAGAGCCAGCCTATCCATTTCATGATATCAGCAGTGAAACATGGGTGGGGGTAAATTATGGTGCCAGGAGGGAAGAGATGTCATATCCCTTGTGCCTCATAACTTCAATAATTTTCCTGCTCAGCCTGGCTTATTAGGAAAAACCCATATTCCTTTGTAGAACACATACATGGGATTTCTGGACTACCGAAAGAAGGCCATCAAAGACCTTGGCATCAGCCCCGGTACCTGTTCTTTTAATCCTGGTGTGATCGTTGCCAACATGACCGAATGGAAACACCAGCGTATCACCAAGCAGCTAGAGAAGTGGATGCAAAGAAATGTGGAGTATGTGTGGGCCTTTTTCATCCCAGAGTGCAAAACTACTCAGTTCATTTTCCATTTATTAGATAATTTTCATAGGATGTAATGAGGGGTTTGGATTAAATGACTTCAAAGGTTTCCACTAGCTCAAGCACTTTCTGAGTCTACAAAATGGGTAATAAACTGAAGTAAATATACAAATACTCTAAATCGGAGGAATTAGAAATCCTGAAATTAGGCTAATAAGCAGCTTAGGAAATGATCTTGGGCAAATTACTTAATGTTTGTGGGTCTTATCTGTTAAATGAGGGGTTTGGACTAGCTGCCTTCTAACTCTAGATCTATGTTTGTTTGTTTTTTTGGTGAAGCAATTGGGGTTAAGTGACTTGCCCAGGGTCACACAGCTACTTAAGTGTCAAGTGTCTGAGGTCGGATTTGAACTCAGGTCCTCCTGACTCCAGGGATGGTGCTCTATCCACTGCACCACCTAGCTGCCCCAATCTATGTTTTTTTTTGTTTTTTGTGGGGCAATGGGGGTTAAGTGACTTGCCCAGGGTCACACAGCTACTTAAGTGTCAAGTGTCTGAGGCCGGATTTGAACTCAGGTCCTCCTGACTCCAGGGCCGGTGCTTTATCCACTGTGCCACCTAGCCGCCTCTATGTTTTTTTTAATAGAAATAAATTAAAGAATTTATGTTTTAAGATTATTGGGGAATGGGGGCAGCTAAGTGGTGCAATGGATAAAGCACCGGCCCTGGATTCAGGAGGACCTTAGTTCAAATCTGGCCTCAGACACTTGACACTTACTAGCTGTGTGACCCTGGGCAAGTCACTTAACCCTCATTCCCTGCCCCGCCCCCCCCCAAAAAAAGGAGTGTTGGGAATAACGGCTCCCAGGAATATGTGGATTCAAGTCCTTGGATCCAGGCTGTGTGACCCTGTCTCTTCAAGACTAAGTTGTAGAGAAGGTACCAACCTGTAGTGGGAGGAGCTTCCTCATATGTGAAAAATCACAGGTCCAGTCTCCACTCCTAAACCACTGGAACCAGCTCCTGGATGTTTTTTTGCTTTTTTTTTTTGTCTTTTTAAAGACAAGAATGACAGGTAGACAAAGTGCTTCCCTCATAAGTCCATGATGTAAGGAGAAAATGAGTCCTCTAGCACACCGGGTGGACCCCACTGGGGCAAACCTAAATATAGGATAGGCAGGCACGGATGGGTTACGATATTGAGATTACAAATCCTTTTGAGTATTTGTGACTTGGGCACACGAAAGAGAAATAGAAGCTTGAGAAATACTGAAATCTGAGGATATTCATTAGAAAAATGTGTTTGTTGTGATTGTCAAGTCATTTAACGCGGCAGCACTTGCTTAAATGCCAGATTTCACGCGTTCTCCGAGATGGCAAATTTGTTTTGTTTCAGGTAAACAAGTTAACTTTCTTCTGAGCTTGTGAACCTCCAGGTTTCATGTAATAATTTCCTGTTTTTTCCCCCCTAGGGAGAACCTCTACAGCAGCTCCCTGGGGGGTGGAGTGGCCACCTCCCCAATGCTCATCGTGTTTTATGGGAAACATTCCCACATCAATCCAATGTGGCACATCAGGCATCTGGGTAAGCTGGACTCGACAGCACTGAGGGGAAGGAGCGAGTTCTCAGTGTAACACAGAAGTGCCAATTGTCCTGAATCCATCCAAACCAAACACACCCGAGCGTGTATGTGTATATGTATGCATATATACAGATAATACATATGCATACACAGTCTCTCTAAGTTACAATCCAATCTCTAATGTAGGTAGTAGCACAGGTTTTGAGCAAGACCTGAGTTTGTTTTTGTTTTTTTTTTTGGTGGGGCAATGGGGGTTAAGTGACTTGCCCAGGGTCACACAGCTAGTAAATGTCAAGTGTCTGAGGCCGGATTTGAGCTCAGGTCCTCCTGAATCCAGGGCCAGTGCTCTATCCACTGCGCCACCTAGCTGCCCCAAGACCTGAGTTTGAATTCTGACTCAGATACTGTGTGACTGTGTGCAAGTCACATCACCTGCTTGCCCCAGTTTCCTCATCTGTAAAATGAAAAAACACTTCCTGCCCATGGTTGTTGTGAGCATCAAACAAGATGACACATAAAGTGAAGATGCTACTGTTATCATTCTGATGGTTACTACCTATGTGGCTCATGGCAAATCGCCTCCATTGCCTTGGTTTCCTCTCCTGTAAACTGAGGGGGCTGGACGAGATGGTCCTTTCTAGCCCTCGATAGAGGGCGCTAATCATCCTCTTTCCCTCAGAGCAGCTCAGAGGCAAATCTTAGGTATAAACAAGACCCCCCCAGAGCTTTCTTGACTCTCTCACATTACTGAATTAATGGCTCCGTTTGGCCGTGCCCTATTTTCTCTCCATATCAAATTGACTGACAGCTAGTTTGCATTTTAAAACGCCTGCTAATGGGATGCTTCTCTCCCTTTTTTCCCAAACATACTGAAGGCTGGAGTGCAGATGCCAGATATTCTGAGCACTTTCTTCAGGAGGCTAAATTACTTCACTGGAATGGAAGGCACAAGCCTTGGGACTTCCCTAGTGTCCACCCTGACCTCTGGGAAAGCTGGTTCATTCCTGACCCTTCTGGAAAATTCAAGCTCAATCGTGGCGGTAGCTGATACAAGGACACATGCAGCGTGCTCCCTCTTGCTGCACAACCCTGTGAATGATTTTTACGAGCATTTTTCAACACATGAGTCACGATTCACCTTCATCTGACGAAGAAGGCCTTTGAGACTGGTACTATGGGCTACAGAAATGGATTTACTTGGTTTTTTTCCTCCAAAGTACTCCCTTAGGGAAAAAATCAAGATTGTATAACAACCTGGTTGAAAAGAAATTGGTATGTTGGAATATTAATATTCAGTTACTTAGCTTGACCTTCAAAGACAAACATCTTCATGGATTAATAAAATTAGAAAATTAAAAATTTCTAATCCTCTGTTTAAGACTTCACGCCAAAGATGAGGCTTTTTACTTTCTAACTTATGAGTCTCCAGCCTTCCCAAGAACAATTATGCTTAAAATATTTTAATGGTTTCTGGATTGTCTCAATTTGGGGGAAGGTGTAATGTACCTTTTTTTTTTTGGTGAGGCAATTGGGGTTAAGTGACTTGCCCAGGATTACACAGCTAGTGTCTGAGGTCGGATTTGAACTCAGGTCCTCCTGATTCCATGGCCGGTGCTTTATCCACTGCGCCACCTAACTGCCCGTTAAGTGCCATTTAATACATTTTCAATTAAGTAGAGGTGGTTGTTGGGGTTTTTTTTAACCAAAACTGAAGATGCAAAAAGGTGAAGAAAATGTTAAAATCTCACACAAGAAGAAGACAACAGAGAGGTAGAATTCCTCTATTTTTACTGTCAAAATTGGCATACTCCTGAAAGAATTTAAAACCTCTTCCATTACTATTTCATGAAAAAGCTCCAGACCACCATAGATAAGACAATTTAACAGCCACTACTGACTTCCCGTTTGTCATGAAAATGCTGTTCTCACATGGTTAGATTATTTCCAATACTCACTTCTATAGCAGGTATATGACAAAATCCAAAGACTGTATTTCCCTCCCCTTTAAATTAAAAACAAAACTATTGTAAAGCTACAATAGTTACATACTATAGTGGTACCTAATCACATGCTTTACATAGTTTCTGTGAAAATATAATTGATTCCTACGAATCCCTGATGCAAGGCACTTGTGAGCACCTGCAGGAGAATGTCCTTGTAAACGGTCATACAGTACATCATTTTAAATAACAAAGAACAAAGATTTTTCACACAGTTTGACCTAAACTCAAGGGAACAAAGGAGAAAGTTTCCACCACAGCCCACAGCAAAAAAAGCAGGATCTGCTTCACAATATAGATCTTTAACCAGCTAATACAAAGAGAGAGTTAAGCCACATGACTCCCTGAAAACAACAACTATAAAGCATCATAAATATTTCATATTTAAAAAGCCACACACTATTTGAATATAAAAGCATGGTAAGAGCACTGGACAGGGGCAGGACATTTGGGTTCTTACTTCTGCCATTAACACTTACCCTTGTCGGGTTTCAGTTTCCCCATCAACAAAATTAGGAAGCTGAACTAGCAGACCTCTCCAAGGCCTCTTCCAGCTCTGACTTTTCCATGATTTAGTATTCTGACCATGTCAGAATGTAACAAAATAATAAAAGTGGCATCAATGAATGGGGTGACACCCACAAGACAAAGGCATTATGGGTCATCTGTAGCACCACGGAGACTGTATGCTAGAAAACCCTAAGACACAGAATCAAAATACCCTTTTTGTGGACCCTCACCAACGGACATTCTTGCCAAAGAGATGAGTTACGGTGGAGAAAGGGAATGAAAACTGCTGGCTTATTAGATAGGACCAGCAGGGGAAATCATATTCTATTAGACACCACATTTTATGCATGTTTCAAGTATGAAAAGCACCTTATATGAAGCTCCTCAAAACAACGTTTTGAGTAACGCCTCGTTCCGTCACTCACTACACGGAAAGACGAGGTAGGCACCTAGACAGAAAGGTCATTGCCTCCCAACTACATACCTCTGTTCTTCCTCACAAGTAAAAATCTGCCAAGTGACAAATGAACCACTGAAAACACAATTTTCCATGGCCTGCCCACATTCCCCAGAGCTGACTGCGTGCACGCCCGCTCCAGGGGATGGCCAGCTGCCGAGGGAAAGCGGCTGGCTATGACCCAAGGTCTGGACCCAGGCAACTTCCTTACCAAGAAATGCCAATTGCAGGCACATGGGGAAGGGGCCACTTTGGGGAAAGAAATAACTCAGGATTCCCCCACTGGCACAACTGGAAAGTCCCGAAACCCATGCTCCACAGACACTGGGCAAGGAGTCCCATGTCCACACAAAAACTGTGACACATTTGTGTGTCTGTACCCGTGACAATCATGCACAGAATGTGCTTTTCAGGCATAAGAAGGACTCTGGGATTTCCTGCCATATGCAGATTTAAGAAAGGAGTATAAATATACAGGCTGTTCCCCCACCCTCCCCCAAAAATACAGAGTACAAGCAACTCCCAAGAGAATAATTTGTTCAAAAGTGAGACTACAGTTTGTCAAAAACTGTAAACAATGGCACACGTTAAATAGAAAAACACATACAAAAGGATCGACATTTACTTTCAAACTCTCTAGCTCATAAAGTTAATCCTGACACACACACGGGCTACCAGAAAAGAACACGAGGGGTAAAAGCCTAAAAAACGCTTCAGCTGTGAGCTGAGGCGCCCTGCTAAACAGCTGTAGGAGAAGTGCGGTGTGCAGGAAGAGCTTCGAGAGGCCGTCCTCACAGGCAGCTGCCGTCTTGTTCTGGGGTCCCAAAGGGACTGAAGGAAGGCAGAATCTGGTCTGCAAATGACTGTGTCATCCACTGATCACTCGAAATGTCCCCGAAAGTGGGTTCTCCACATAAGGCAGCATTATTTGTTCCTAGGCAGGGAAAAAAGAAATTCAGTATTAGTTTATTTTGCGTAAAAGACTGAGATGAGAGGAGAATGAGAATGATGGCCAAGAGGTTTCTGGAAACAGGGTTTACCAGAGCTGCCGCCATAAGGGGGAATTCCATTTTTAATTATTTAAAATAAAATCATTAAAAAAATTGTTCAGGGTGGGAAATCATTAAAATGTTGTGGGGATTATTCTGAATTACAGTAACTGAGAAGACTCTTTTTTCTGATTACACATTAAATTAATAGTGTCTGCCTCTGCCACCACTAATCCAATAACTTAGAATAACACAGTAACTATTTTTTCCAAGAGAGGACAAGAGGAATCCTGGAGGACAAATTCCCTTCATCACCACAAACTGAAGCCCATCTAAGACTTACTAGACAAGGTCTAGGGAGTCTGCCTGAGACACAGAAGCAAGTGATAGCCCCAGGGTGTAGGAAGCACCACATGTGTGAGTGAGAGAGTGAGCGCTATCCCAAGTTCTACACTCTCTGCATGATACCCTGCTGCTTCCTCAACATGGTAAAAATGATGATGTGATCACAGCCTGGAAAAACAGCAGAGCCATTATTGTTACATGGCTCAGGAAGGGAAGCCTCACTCTACCTGTCCCATCCAAAGAGAAGGCACACGGCTGCTCAACATCACAGGCCTTTTCACAGTAAGCGCCTCCATACGCTGCCTCGTAGCCTGGATCATACTTTTCTTCCTTGACAGCCATCTTCTTTGCGTCCTCTGTTAAAAGAAAAACAAATGAAAACTCCTTCTGAACATTAGTTTGAAACTGGTTACTCATGGAAGTTAGACATGAAAACCATTACCCAGTAATTCACCTCTGCAGATAACCCTAGAACATTTGTGATAACCTCAAACGACTAAGGTGGTACTTTATAAGAACAGAGAAGAAATAACTTCAAAGATGTTTTCGCCACTTTATTTGTAATTTGAAAAGTAAGGTATAATGTTTCTTAGTCCCAACCCCACTCCTCCCCGCCACATTAAAAAACAAAACCCTAAACCAACAACATCTCTAGGAGAAGGGTTCTTAACCTGGTACCTGTGAACATGGTTTTTAAAAATATCTATTTAGAAAAAAAAAAATCTATGTAGGGGCAGCTAGGTGGCACAGTGGATAGAGCACCGGCCCTGGAGTCAGGAGTACCTGAGTTCAAATCCGACCTCAGACACTTGACACTCACTAGCTGTGTGACCTTGGACAAGTCACTTAACCCCAAGTGCCTCACCCCCCCAAAAACCACAACAACAAAAATCTATTAAAATATGTATATATTTTAATAACTGTATTTTATTAGAATTAATTTATTTCCCAATCCTATACATTCCATTTTATTTAAAAAAAAAACACCATTATTTTGAGGTGTCCTTTAGACTTCATGAGATAGCAATGATTCCAAAAAAGCTAAGAGGTGATGACCCCCTGTTTTAGGGAAGTCTGAGAGCTCTGAGGGCCTAGGGGGAGAGAGGGGAGTGCAAGAGGAGGAGACAAAACCTTCAACAGAAATGGTTCGAGTCAAATGGCCCTTAGGGGACTGGGCTGGCACCATGGAAGCCACACCATCTCTGCCTGGCTATATGAGACCACACAACAGTAACATACCTTGGGCAAGCTGCAAATCAAATGTATATTGCACCTCCTGCACGTCCGAATTTGGTACGATGCCCTTCAGCTGATCTCTCAAATCTCTCAGTTTGATATAATAGTGAACTTTATCTTGTGCCCGTGGGAACTGAGCACATCTTGCACTTGATGATGGCATGACATAGCAGAGCTACAAAAGGAGACATTTAGAGTGAGAGAAGGACCCAGAATAGGACATTCCCCCAGAGCCTGGCTACTCCCAACTCCAATGCACGAGGCCCAGAGAGGCCAAGGGATCTGCCCACTCAACTGGACAGGGGGGAAAGGTCCCAGAAGCCAGGTTTCCTGGCTCCCAGGCAGATGTGCTTGCTGTAAAGCAAATTCAGATCAATCAATCAAGCATTTATTAAGCTTTGAGTATGTGTAGGGCACAATGCTAGATAGTGGGTGTACAGATACAAAAGTCTCTCTACCCTCAAGTAGAATATATCTATATTCTTTAAGGAGAGAGATTGTGTGTGTGCGAGTGCGTGTGCATGTATACCCTGTGAAAAGGTAGATCACTGCTTGTTAAAAGAAATAAAGTAAGGGCAGCTAGGTGGTGCAGTGGATAAAACACTGGCCCTCGATTCAGAAGGACCTGAGTTCAAAGCCAGCCTCAGACATGTGACACTTACTAGCTGTGTAACCCTGGGCAAGTCACTTAACCCCCACTGCCCCACCAAAAAAACAAAAACAAAAACACCCAACCAACAAAAGAAATAAAGTAGGCATTTCTCTACAGACAGATCACAAAATTAATATGATTAATTATGTAAATTAACATTATCATTAACAAAATCCATTGATTAAAGGCAGGCCTATAATTATGTATTTGTTTGTCCTTAATTTCTACACTGAAAACAGGAACCATATTTTATTTGTACTTCTATCTTCCCTTGAGGCAGCTGGGTGGTTCAGTAGATAGAGCACTGGGCTTAGAATCAGGAAGACTCATCTTCCTAAATTCTAATCTGGCCTCAAACACTATCTGTGTGACCCTGGGCAAGTCACTGAACCTGTTTGCCTCAGTTTCCTCATCTGTAAAAAGAGCTAGAGCAGGAAATGATAAATCACTCCAGTATCTTTGGAAAGAAAGCCCAAATGGGGTCATGGAGAGTTGGACATGACTGAAAACAACCGACCAATAAATATTTCTTTGAACGCTGCACTGTAGAGTATAAGCCTGATAAAAATATGTAGGATAAATTAATTCATAAAATGAAACTATTTAGAACATTATACTTCCTCCTTCATTTAAAAATATATTTCTAAGGGGCAGCTAGGTGGCACAGTGGATAGAGCAACGGCCCTGGATTCAGGAGGACCTGAGTTCAAATCCGGCCTCAGACACTTAACACTTAACTAGCTGTGTGACCCTGGGCAAGTCACTTAACCCCAATTGCCTCAAAAATAAGATAAAATTTAAAAAAATATATAGAGATATATTTCTAGTGCCACAATAATTTTGCTCCATTTTCTTTACTACCTTGTCAGTAAGAGATAATATGCTTACATTTTACAAGTATGTCTCTTTCTTTCTGGTTGCTACAGTACCTACAGGGCCTAATTAATTTGCCTAACACTGTTCCCCATTTCTTAGGTCAAATAGATACTATTCAGCAAAATAAACAAATGCATGTGTCATAGTGACCCAACTATGGGCCGAACTGTTTCTTCCCTAAAAGTGGTTTATATAAAATAGGAACGTGTTCTATGTGTGCTGTGACTACAGTATATCTATTTGTTCATTTCAGAGAGACTGCATCTTAAAGGCATAGCCTTTACTTAGACCAATGTGCTATTTTTCTTCATCATCAATGACTACAAGCCAGAGGAAGGAGAAAGCCTGACTTGACTACAAATCTTTCATTTCTATCCAAAGTTAGTTTGCTAACAAATGCACTTTGGGGAACTTACAGTTTCTGTGTCTGGGACTTTATGGGGCTGAAGTCCAAATTCCAGCTTCTTAACTTTTACTCCGAAGACTTCTTTACTAAAAATTTCATAAATACCTAAAATGAAACAAAGCCATATATGTTTGACATGCAGAACTGGGGGAAATAGCAACAACAAAGGATAAGCTCGAGTACAAAGAAAAAAACCCTTACATTTTCCATTGAAAACTGCTATTCGAGGTTGGTACTTCTGTAGTTTCTGTACCAAAATGCGTCCTCCTTCTCGAAACTCTTTACTAAAATGGGATAACAACACAGTCAAGAGATACGCTCTCTGAGCAGAGTTTTGGAATTCTAACAAGAACAGTAACAAGATTATGATTCTGTAACAACACAGACAACAATAACGCCACGGAAAGTGGAAGCCAAGAAGGGAACTGCCCTACCTTGAAAGATCCTTGCTGCCGGGGGTGGTCCTTTCAACCATATTTGTAAAGCCGATCCCATACTTTACTGGCAAAGTATGGTCATCCATATGATTTAACTGGACTTCACTCAGCCCAGACATGAAGAGACACTTCCCTATAACAAAAGAGTTGGGGGGGGGGGGAAGGTGTGATTTTTAACTTCAAGGTGAAAGGTCTTCTGAGATAAGGAGAATTTCTAGTCTCTGTTCCACATTGCATCCTTCAGAAGATATAGCAAGAAAACAAAAACAAAGAACCAAATCACTAAATCCCTTCTCACTAATAAGTCGAAGACACAGGCAGATTACTTACTACCGGGCAATAGGAGCAGAATATGCTTTTTCACTAATGGCTACCCAGAGGACAGGTGGGCCAGTTGGGCCCTGTGAGGGAGCATGCAAGCATGTGCTGGGCAAGTCGGGTCTTCACCAGCAGTACATTGGCCCAGTCTTCCCTCAGACCTTGGTGGTGACAGCCGTCGGGATGGCAGGACTCCACGTCCCACCAGACCTGCTCCCAGCCCAGTCCAGCCCCTGCCACCTTCATGGAAGGGAGAAATCACTGTGGAGAAGAGACCCACCTTCCTCTCACGGCCAAAGGTAACACTTGCTGACCAAATGCTAGATAGTCACAGGAGCCCCAAGAGTGGCAGGGCACCCCCCCCTTACTCCAACCACAGATCCTGCTTCTGGCCCCACCCTCACAGCCATCATTTGAGGAAGAAGGGGCCAGCCATCCCCAGCAAGTGCCACCCTGAGGGCAGGCAAGTGGCCTGGCTGAGGCCACAAGGTGCTTTGCAGGAAAGACAGGAGGCAGCATGTGCCAGCAAAGTCAAATCATCACTAAAGCCTTGACCATCATCTCCCTTCAGACCCCAATGGAGAAAGTCTAGGACCCTGAGCCCAAGAGCCTTGCGGACATGGATGCTTCCAGCCTAGTGCCCTCAACCATGAAACATCATGTGGAAATGCAGCCTAGGGACTGCTGCTCCTGGCGCTATGGCCATGGCAGACGCAGAAAAGGACATCATCTGATCCAGGGAAATGCCATTCGAGAAGAGGCCTGACCATCAACTATACCTGGTACCCTGAGGAGCATGGGACCTTCTATCTGATTGGCAGCAGAAGCCTTCCATATGAATTGTCTCTGCATTTATAATGGGAGCTCCCAGAAAGCAGCAACTGTCAGACTTTCCCATTTGTATCCGCAGCCCTTGGGGTAATGCTTGAACCAGAGCAAACACTTAATAAATGCTTTATTCATTCAACTGACAGGCAACCCTGAAGCTCTCATAAAAAAATAACTTTTATGCTACAATTGAAAACTAGACTAGACAGCAGCCTCAAAAGTATGAATCGAAGATGATCAGCATTCTTCACATTTGAGATTTTTAAAATGATGCCCTAGAATTTAGGGCCTCAAACATGTCCTCCTATTTTGTCTACTGGGTGATGATATGGACACCAGTCCATTTCTCCGTTGTGGCTCCATATTTCTTGGTAGCTATTACAGAGCTAGCAGTTAATGCCCTATAACCACAGTGTGGACCATGAGTCTGGACCGGCTGAGCTAAAATGGGGAAGTGTCAGTTGTGACTGGAGCATCATCAGGTCTTCTGTAACTACTCTATCACTAAATATTTTTAAGTCTGGAAACGTGGTGGCCTGATCCATCTGATTCATGATTAAAGATGGTAACTGCCACGTCCCCATCAAATACCCAGAGATAAAGGCAAATCAAATCACATGGGAGAGGTATGAATTCCTTGGATAAGAAGAGCACTTGAACTTGTAATTTGATGACTTTAGAGGTGGCTGTCACAGGTCTTGGGGTTCAAGTCCTGCCTTAGACACCTAAGAAGTGTGTGACAACAGGCAGGGAACTCTGGAAGGTTCTGAGCTACAGACAAGCATCAGACGAGGAAGTTTTCACATGAAATGACAAGTCCAAGATTTTTCTGAAGAAGTTTGGTAGGGGTACTTAGCTATACTTCTTCCTGCTAAGCCGCCATCTTGACTTCAGCTTCTCTGAAAAGAGACCCGAGCCATCTGTCCTTTTGGGCACAACTCTGTTGGTGTTTTGCTTTTACTCACAGTGAGAATGTCGATATGGATTCGGCTCCTCTAATATTGTATTGACTGTCTAGTCACTGGACAGAAACTATGCATTAAGAGTAAGGATGCAGTAAAATAGCTCTTTGTAGTCATTCTCAGGATGGTCTGGCTTGTAGCATCCTTGGCCCAACCTTTCCACCATCCAACTACTTTTGCTCCAGAAGCAGAGGGTGGGGCTACTCAGGACTAGGGGATGGTTTATTTATTTACAAATTTTATGGCTGACCAAATCCCCCAAAAGTCATTACCTGGTGACCCTCCAACCAGTGATGAGTCCCTTTACATGAATGAGGCTGATCTGTGACAGCAGACACAATCCCTCAGTGAGCTCATTCTTTCTAGCTGGGTAGAACCAGACTGCTGATACAGTCTTATAAACCTCAGTGTCAGCAATGTGCCAGGCTAAGGCAAAAAAAACCCCAAAAGCTAATAATATGGGGCAGCTAGGTGGCACAGTGGATAAAGGCCCTGGATTCAGGAGGACCTGAGTTCAAATACAACCTTGGACACTTGACACTTACTAGCTGTATGACCCTGGGTAAGTCACTTAACCCTCATTGCCCTGCAAAAAAAAAAAAAAAAAGAAAGAAAGAAAGAAAGAAAAAGCTAATGATGATTAAATGATTAAATCTTAGTAAGAGAACAACTTACAAAAATGGTTTCCAGGTCCTGGGTAATGATGTCCTTTGTATGCTGCCATCAGTCCTGGGTTTATGCCAATCTAGAAAGCAAGATATTTAGAAATTTTAAGTTACCAAGATGTGATCTATTGGGGGGAAAAAAAGGTAATCAAAACTTCTTTTCCACAGTTAATTTATTAAAAGACAAATTTAAGTGTGATTAACAATACTTTTTTTTAAAACAATATATACTTTTAAATAATTTCCTAGTCTTGGTTTGAGGAATTAATTTCATTTTAGGAAGAAAAAAAAATCTCTTGTCCTAAATTATTTTTTCAATTTGGATCAATTACATCGCATACCTTTCAGCTAAAGGAGTGAGGTTAAGCACAAATAGAAATGGCAGCCATACTAAGGAATCCCTGTGGGCTGCATAATGACTGAGTTTTCAAATGTAATGTTCTCTATTGTATTTTTATTTATTTTGTTAACTATTTTCCAATTATCATTTTTTTTTTTTTTTGGTAGGGCAATGAGGGTTAAGTGACTTGCCCAGGGTCACACAGCTAGTGTCAAGTGTCTGAGGCCGGATTTGAACTCGGGTCCTTCTGAATCCAGGACCAGTGCTTTATCCACTGCGCCACCTAGCTGCCCCCTCCAATTATCATTTTAATCAGGATAGGGCACACTCTGGAATATGGGGGAAATGTGCCTGACACCTTTAACCCTAAATGCAAGATTCTAGAGTTCTTTAAAAAAGTGTTCATGAAAAACTCAAATTTCTGTGCAATGTGGCACAGAGGAGTTCAAAGTAATAGTGACCAGAAAAGAAATCAATGCCCTTTGTAAAAAGTGGCACCATTTGTTGGGAAAGAGCACTGGATGTGGCACCAGAAGACTCCAGTTCAAGTCCTGTTTCTGACATAAAATACAGGACCTTGAACATGTCACTCACTCTCTCTGAGCCTCAGTTTTCCCATCTGTAAAACTGAGAAAACCTCACAGGGTTTTCTTGTGGCCAAAAAGTTTTGTTTACCATAAAGTACTATGGAAATGTGGGCTAGAAATAGTATGACACACAAGTGTGTCACATTTCATAACAGATGTTTTCTAAATGCTCACAAAACCCCAACTCAAATACTCTGTCGGAGACTGAAATCAAATGATAAGAAAAAGGGCCACTTAATGCTGGGTTCTGGCTTTATGCGCAGTCCCTACCTCGTGGCTCAGTGCCCATCCCATTTATGCTGTTGTCACCCTCTGCTCGGTTTATTAAAACTCAAGGAAGTGAGATGTTAGCAATGTGCTATGAAAGGTGGTCAAAAGGTGGTACATGGAGCAGGTGGAGAAAGAAAAAACAGAAGGGGAGTGGGGCTAAGAGGGAGCTGTCTGGACAACGCTCATTAACAGCTATGCTTTGTTCTCTTTATCTTTTACCTCTCCTAGTAGTAAAACTTTTTCAAAAGGAAAACTGGACACTAAGAGCCAAGTGGCCTCTTGCAATGTAACCTTCAACAGCTCAGAAGTTGATGCTTAAAATCTCCAAATGGGACACTTGGAAAGGAATCTTTTCCATCAAAGTGCCATTGCATCTCCAAAGAGGCCCGTCCCCTGAAAAAAAAAAATCAGTCTGCTATGTAAAGTTTTATGAAGATGCTGACTTACAATGACAATGTCCAGGTTGAAGGTCAAAATATCAGGCAGGGTCTTAGTCAGAAGCTCAGCTTCTGAGACCCCATTAAAACGATCCACTTTCCTTTTCACTTTGAAAGTGTCTGTAATTTTTTCTTGTTTCCCTTTGGATTTTGCTGACTTGGCTGCTCTGGGGGGTCGAGCGGGTTTTTTCGGCTCTGGCTTTTTTGGCTCTGATGATCTGGTTCTTCTTTTTCTTCCCTTTTCTTCTGAAAGATTGAAATGATTTAGGTTGTGGATATCTGGGATTTCTATCACAGAGGATGGTATTCAGTGCTTACCGTATACAGGCCCTCTATTAAGTCGTTGTGGACTTTAAAACGCCAGCAACTCAGGCTAGAGGTCTAGTAAAAGGGATCTATAAATAGCACTGAAAAGCCAGCACAGGGTAGTTTAGCACAGTTGCATCACACCACTTTATACCAGGATGGAGAAGTCTGCAGATTGAGGGGTGAGGCAGGAGTCAAGTGAGCAAGGCCCTTCACTGAATGAAATGCTCTGCCCAAGGGACTCATTTACCAATCAGGAGGCCACTCTCAGCTGCCAGTGGGTCCCATTCCCTCCAAATCCCTATGTTCATTTTGCATAGAAGCTGAATTTTCTTATATGTGAACATGCTGTATCTGGCCAGTAGAATGTAGGCTCCTGGAGGGTAAGCACTGTCTCCTTTCTCTACCTCTATCCCCAGAGCCTAGCAAAGTACCTGCCATATAACAGGCATTTGATTGGTTCACAGTAATAAACCCAAATCTTCAGGAAAATATTTTCTGATCCAATATACTTGATAAGAATAAGAAATATTTAAAAGAAAGATTTCCCTTCAGAAAGTTAATTAAAAAAAAATTGCTATGCATAAGCAAGTAAGCTTAAGTCAGTAGTCACTTTTGTGGAACAGTATCTCCTTTTCCAATAATACCAGAAAAATGTGGTGTTACTCTAATAAACTGATAGTCTATAAGTATATGAGTCATTCCCCAATATTTTCCCAAAGGATATGAACAGACTGTTTTTCGATGAAGAAATCAAAATGGTATACAACCATATTTTAAAATGCTCTAAATTTTTAAAAAATGCCCTAAATCACTATTGATTAGAGAAATGTAAATTCAAACAATTGTGGGAGAGATTGGCTAAAATGATGGAAGAGGAAATGACAAGTGTTAGAGGGGATATGGAAAAACAGGGACACTAATTCATGGCTGGAAGAACTGGGAACTGATTCAACCATTTTGGAGAGCAATCTGGAATTATGCCCAAAGAGTTTTAAATTGTGTATACCTTTTGAACCAGCAACACCACTATCAGGTCTATTTCCTAAAAAGATTAGGAAAAAATGAAAAAATATTCTATAAGTTTTAAACTATAGCAGTTCTCTTTGTGGTGGCAAAGAACCAGGAATTGAGGGGATGCCTATGAACTGGGAAATGGCTGATCGAGTTTTAGTATATGATTGCATTGGAATACTATTGTGCTATAAGAAATCCGCTGGTTGATTTTATCTTTTTAAAAATTTTATTATTTTCCAGTTACATATTACATATAAGGATAGTTTTCAGCATTTGTTTTCACTGGATTTTTAGTTCCAAATTTTTTTTCCTCCCCCCCTCCCTTCCCCAAGACAGAAAGCAGTCTGATATAGGTTGTATATGTACAATCACATTAAACATATTTCTGCATTAGTCATCTTGTGAAAGAAGAATAAGAACACAAAGGAAAAACCTCAAACAAGAAGGAAAAAAAAAACAGTCCAAAAGTAGAAACAGTATGGTTCAATCTGCATTCATAATCCACAGTTCTTTTTTCTGGATGTTGAGAACATTTTCTATCAGGAGTTCTTTGAAACTGTTTTGGATCGTTGCACTGCTGAGAGGAGCCAAGTCTATCCCCATTATTCATCACACAGTGTTGCTGTTACCGTGTACAATGTTCTCCCGGTTCTGCTCCTCTCAGTCAGCATCAGGTCATATAAGCCCTTCCAGGTTTCTCTGAACTCCTCCTGCTCATTGTTTCTTACAGCACAATAGTATTCCATTACATTCATGTACCACAATTTGTTTAGCCATTCCCCTATTGATGGGCATTCCCTTGATTTCCAATTCTTTGACACCACAAAGAGCTGCTATAAATATTTTTGTACATGTGGGTCCTTTTCCCTTTTCTATGGTCTCTCTGGAATACAGTGCTAAGTTGATTTTAGAAAAACACAGAAAGACTTGCATGAAATAATGAAGAGTGAAATGAACAGAACCAGGAGAATGCAGTACATAGTAACCACAATACTGCTCAAAGAACAACTTTGACTAAGTAACTTTGCATATTACAAATACTCAGATCAACTACAAAGGACTTATGATGCAAGATACTATCCATATCCAGAGAAAGAACAATAGTTCTTTAAACAGAAGTATGTTTAGCATGTTTATATGTGTGTGTGTGTTTGTCTGATGGTAGCTTTCTCAAGGGGAGGGAAGGAAAAAAAAAACAAAAAGTACACAGCAGAGAACAAAGAAAACTTAGAAGGAAGCACAGAAAAGCAGGGCAGCTTTGAAAATGATGTGTGGTATTTATGACATAGTTTTTTCAAAAAAGTAAACAGTGTGAAATGTAAATTCATGGTTTTATATGGAATCTTCTTTTGTGCTATGTACATGGGAATGTTCTTTTTTTTCTTTTTGTTTTTAAGTTTAAAATGGGTTTTAAAAAGAAAGAAAAAAGTGAATTCTGGAAAGTAAAGAATCAAGCAGAAATAGATATGCTTAAGCTAAGTTCTAAGAACTTTTTTTAATATCTTATTTTGTCACAATGTAAGAGCAAACTTTTATTTTCTTTACACAGAAATGAACTCACTAATATCCTTTCAGAGAACAGCCATAAATAATTTTTTTTTTTTGGTGAGGCAATTGGGGTCAAGTGACTTGCCCAGGGTCACACAGCTAGTAAGTGTCAAGTGTCTGAGGCTGAATTTGAACTCAGGTCCTCCTGAATCCAGGGCCAATGCTTTATCCACTGTGCCACTTAACTGCCCCAGCCATAAATAAAGTGAGTTCTGGTTGTTGTTGTTTTTTTTTTTTAAATATTACAGAATGGTGGTGTAATATATCACTCTTAAATTTCTAGCCAATTAACTATTTTGCAGCAAGTATAAAGGGAAAATAGTAACAAGTCATGAAAAAATGTCCTATAAAGACAAACAGGATGAAGGATACTTAAAAAGACCAATCAACTACATATTTTCTAAAAGTAAAAAAGTCTGGTCAATTACAATCTCACTTAAATTATCAATGCATCCAAAACTACCTTGAACAGGTTCCGGGTCAAATACTGGGACTGGAATTTCTGGCAGAGCTGGTTGTTCATTCATAAGTTCCATGTTGGGAGCTGCAGCCATCATTGGATAGAATGGAAACTGGTAAAATGCTTGAATTTGCTCAAAAGAGTATCTTGAAAAAGAAAAAGTGAATAAGAAAATATATCTTCATTATATATTCAAACTATTTTATTAAATAAGAAGTTATAATGAGACCACCGCATACTATTTTGTAACCAGATTTTACATCTTTGTTTCAGTAAGAGCACTTAAGGGATAGAGAGACAGTAAGACCCAGAAAGTTAGCAACAGCCAAGTGCCTTCAAAGAAAGCTATGCTTACAGTTCCAGGTGGATCTGGTTGGCTACCATAATACTAAAGATGTCTATAACCTCTACTCAATATTCAACTTGTTTCAATATTTAATCATACCAGTAGAAAAATGTTCTGATAAATGATGTAACACTGTTATAGGTTATGATAAAATCACTTAACATCTCTATTCAAATATTTAATCGCCCCAATGTTCTATATAAGTGATTAACTGTAAAAAAAGGAATTAAACAGAATTGCTGCTAGCTCTCTTAGGTTTGGTTGATCAACTATGTGGTAAGAACAGTACACCTAAACTTCAGGACCAACTTCCTAGTGGCTAAATAGGCCTTTGAAGGTTGAATCTGAAAAAAATGTAAGAGACTAACAATGAACAGAGTGTTTATTAACAAGAGCTGCTGGAAATACACTTACAACCATTGAGGGTGAGACCATGGGAAGGAATTAGTACTCTCCTACAAAATATCCCAATTTACTCTTGGAGGTTACTGGTACAGGTGTGTCCTATTTAGGACAACCTGGAAAATGAAAATTCAAACTTAAGAATGATTAACTAAGAAGTAATTAATTTACTAGCTGTGTGACCCCGGGAAAGTCACTTAATGTTCATTGCCCCGAAAAAAAAAAAAGAAAGAAAGAAAAAAAAGAAATACTACTGCTATATATAGCTCTTCTCCATATAGCTCTTCTATTATTGTATTTTAAATAGATTTTATTCAGGCCTTTTGGTCTTTATATTAGTTATTTTATTATTCTTACCTCCAGATCGAACCATGACTTGTGATAAAGAAGAAACAATTAAGCAAAAGTATCCAGTAGTGACTTCACCTAACAATGAACACAACATTCTGTCTCAGTAGTTACCCCCCACCCCCTATCTCCCTGACATGAAAGTGGACATACCTACTCTCTGGGACTATTAGTCTGGTATTATCAAGTAGTCAGTCATTATAGCATAAATATCATCAATACCATTTTCATATACATCCTGTTTTAGGTACTTCAATATAAGCACGGTGTATCATTTTCATTTGCAGAAAAGAAGCAGATCCTACTGTAAAATGAACTTCAATAATTAACAGGAAGCACACCTGAAATCGTAAGTCAACAAAGATATATGATTTAACCCATACCTAGGAATGAGGTCCTGGAATTTATTTTTCTATTAATTACAGGCTAAATTCTTAAGCATTATGACTCCTGCTTTTAACACTGATTTTGAAAAATTCTCTAGAACACTTTAAGAGCTGAGCAAGTATGCCAAATAGAATTGAATCTTCCTTGACTGGGCTTTCACAAAACTCCAATGACATCATCCTGGAAAAGAGCACTCTAAATGGAAAAAAGGCTATGGGCTAGGAGCAAGGAGAGCTGGGTTCTGCCCCTACCTGGTTGTGGCACATCATTTAACAGGAAGATTCTATCTTTTTTTTTTTTTAGTGAGGCAATTGGGGTTAAGTGACTTGCCCAGGGTCACACAGCTAGTAAGTGTTAAGTGTCTGAGGCTGGATTTGAACTCAGGTCCTCCTGACTCCAGGGCTGGTGCTCTATCCACTGCGCCACCCAGCTGCCCCAGATTCTGCTATCTTATTGGTAAATTGAAAGGGTTTGCAATAGCCAGGCTGCAAGATCTTTTTCAGCACTAACATTTTATAGTTCTATACAGCGTGCATAAAGGTGCACTTCAAAAGATCTGTATCTCAATCTTGGCTCTTCTACTTATTGCTACCTATCTCTGAACCGTAGCCTCAAAATATCTTCCACCTCTCAATCCTGTCATTTATCAAGTCCTGTGATTTAAATGGTCTGGGTGTTGTGGTTTGTTCTTCATTCTCCAAGGGGATCATGATGTCATGACTTGCAGTGAACTGGTTTTAAGTGAGGGAGGGATGTGCAAAGTCACCAGACACTCTCTCCTCCAGAGCCAACTAGGTCCAGGGGCAAGATATACATCGGGATGACTGGAGATGGCCCTGGATGTTTGAGGCAATCAGGGTTAAGTGACTTGCCCAAGGTCAGACAGCTAGTAAGTGTCTGAAGTCAGATTTGAGCTCAGTTGCTCCTGACTCCAGGGCCTGTACTCTATTCTAGCTGCCCCAATGGTCTGAGTACTCCTGTAAAAGGAGTATTGGTGGGGGCAGCTAGGTGCTACAGTGGATAAAGCACTGGCCCTGGATTCAGGAGGTCCTGAGTTCAAATGTGACCTAGACCCATAACACTTACTAGCAGTGTGACCCTGAGCAAGTCACTTAACCCTCATTGCCCTGCTCCCCCCCCTCCAAAACCCCAAAACAACACATCTATATTTCCCTGATCCTGGGGAAAAAACCCTCACATATTTCTAATAAAAGGAGTATTGGTAAACAATAGATAACAATTTATTTCTGACTGAATAGATAATCCTCAGGACTTGATGCAACTGAAAAATGTATCATATTTGGAAAGGAACCAGCAGCCAACCTGGTGATGAGCATCTTCAGGTATAGCTAGACTGGTCCGCTGACTACGGACACAAAAGTATATTACCAGATCATATTCAAAAGTCTTTTAAACTTCTTAGGATCCACTAAAGCTAATAATCCAGAGGTGCAGCCTTGGAAGAACTGGGGATCCCCTCTAGGCCACAATGAGGCAACAGAGTACAACGTTAATAGAAGATGGACAATAAGATGCTGGTGCTATTTTATTTGATCCTAGATAGGATTCAGAGCTAGAAGGGACTTTTAGATATCACCTACTCCAATTGTGCAGATCAAGAAACTGAGGTTCAGAAATAGTAAGTGACTTGCCCACGGTCACAAAGCTAGTAAATATTGGAGGTGGGATTTGAAAGCAGGTACTCAAACCAAATAGAGTCCTCTTTCCAGCTTAAATCATCTGCTTTCAGGAACAGGAGTGTTGGTATCCAGTGTCAGCTCTCTGGGTACAAATACAGGACTGAAGGAAAACCAGGTAGGAAACCCCACGGGGAAAAGGCTTTTTCTTTGCTGAGGACACTGAAAGGCAAATGGGTCACTGCTTATTAATATTCTCTAGGTCATTTGGGGGGGCAGCCATTTCCATGTCATTGGTAGCATCTTAGAGCAAGAGTAGGAAACTCAAAGGGGAAGGAGAAATGAAGAGTGGGCAGGAGCAAACTGTAAAACATGACCAACCAACCAAGTTGGGCACAGGATATCCTTAGAGAGATGCATGAGAGCCAAGAGAGAGGCAGGAGAGAATGCCATTCCACAACCCATATGCAGTACTGATAGTCATACAATGTGAAGAGATTTAAAGATAGGCCCCAGCATGTTAGATGGAGACCCTATAAAAGATTATGGATCCCTCAATTATGGGTAAGAGGTGTATTCTTTTTTTTTTTTTTCAGTGAGGCAGTTGGGGTTAAGTGACTTGCCCAGGGTCACACAGCTAGTAAGTGTTAAGTGTCTGAGGCTGGATTTGAACTCAGGTCCTCCTGACTCCAGGGCCGGTGCTCTATCCACTGCGCCACCTAGCTGCCCCAAGAGGTGTATTCTTAACCAAGCCAGAGAGAGAGAGAGAGAGGCAATTACAAAAGACAAAATAGATAACTTTGATTACTTGAAACTGAAAGGCTTCTGCACCGACAATATTAATGCATCTACAATAAGAAAGGAAATGGTTGAATGGGAAATTCTTTCTATCAAATTTCTCTGGTTTGGACTCGGCACCCAAGATATATAAATAATTAATGCACACAAATATAAAAAGAGTAGTAGCTATTTCCCAATAGATAAATGGTCAAAGGATATGACCAAAAGGTTTTCAAAAAGAACTGCAAAGTATTCACAATCACATGAAAGAATACTCCAAATCACTAATAATAAGAGATCCCTGAAGTTTTGCCTCACACCCTTCAAACTGGTAAAGAAGACAAAAACCAGGAAGAGTCAAATGTTGGAGGGGTTGAGGGGAGAAAGGTACACTAATACATTGTTGGTGGAGCTGTGACATGTGTACCAAAATGTGTACAACCATTTTGGAAAGCAATTTGGAGTTATGCAAATAAAGTGACTAAAATGTCCATATCCTTTAATATTCATTAACTGGGATTAGCCCCCAAGGAAATCACTGATGACATAAAAGTCCGAATATATTCCGAAATATTTATAGTAGCACCTTTTGTGATAGATAAGAAGAGGAAACAAAGTAGATGCCCATCAATCTGGGAATGGCTAATAGAATTTAAGCCTATTAGAAATGTGTTTGGGGGCAGCTAGGTGGCACAGTGGATAGAGCACCGGCCCTGGATTCAGGAGGACCCGAGTTCAAATCTGACCTCAGATACTTAACACTTACTGGCTGTGTGACCCTGGGCAAGTCACTTAACCCCAATTGCCTCACCCCCCCCCCAAAAAAAAAGAAGAAGAAGAAAAGAAATGTTTGATGAATACAGAGAAGCATGGAAAGATCATGGTAAACTGATGAAGAGTGAAATAAACAAAGCCAAGAAGACAATCCACACAGTAACTACAACAATGCAAATGCAAAGAAAGGCTGACCACATGCCAGAGAATCATAAACAATACTACAAGGATTAAGCAGGGCTTAAATAAAGAGAAACGAGAAGTCATCTCCTCGAACCCATCCCCGTTGTGGAGGTGCACAGGTGCCACCCATTGAATGTTTTTGGACTTTTTCAATGTATCTATAAATTGTGTTGATTTTTTCTCTCTCTCCTCTGGGAGAAGGAAGGGAAGAGACACTGGGATAAGCAAGCAAGCAAGCATGAGTATATGCACTGCTGAAGAAAATGAGGATGAAGATGGCTCCTGATCAACACTTTCAGAGAAAGCCCGTATGTCAATAGGGGACTGAATATGTTATTACTGCCAAACAGTTCTGGCATAAGATTCCCAATACAGGGCAGCTAGGTGGCGCAGTGGATAAAGCACCGACCCTGGATTCAGAAGGACCTGAGTTCAAATCCGGCCTCAGACACTTAACACTTACTAGCTGTGTGACCCTGGGCAAGTCACTTAACCTCCACTGACCCGCCAAAAAAAAAAAAAGATTCCCAATACAACCAACCCTGAACATCTGGGTCTACCAGAGACACTCCAACTTCTGTTGCTTTAAGGTTACCAAGCACTTTCTTCACAACAGTCCTTCATGATAGGTTGTACAAGTACATTGTCCCTAGCGGGCAGGTATAACCTATAGATCAGGAGAAGTGCCCTCTCCAGGGCAAACAGCTTTTAATTAAAGAGTAGAGCTGGTGTTTGAACTGAGACCATTTCACTCTAAATGGGCCTCCTCCTTCACTACTGCCCTCTACAATCTCTCATCTTGCTCTTGCAGCTTCTGTCAGTGGAAACAGTGCTGCATCTTCGTTCAAATACTGCCTCTGTTGTTTGCCACTTGTGTGACCCTCAGCAAGTCAGTTAAGGTATCTGAGCCTCAGTTTCCTCAACTGTAAAACGAGAGCACTGGAACAGAGGGCTACTGAGGTCCCTTGGGCTCCAGAGCTAGATTTCTCTTTCCGTGCTTGTCTTGAATCAGGCTTCGTGAAGCTCTGATCCTAGGTTAGTCCTGAAGCAGAGGGGATGGCCACGTCCCTCCCTGACTCAGACTGCCTTGCATGACACTTTTTAGTCTCTTCCCAATGTGGCTCCAATAGTCTTCCCAGGCCTTCTGCACACCATTCCTTTTCTTGAGCTGTACAGTGGGGCTTCTTAAACTTTCCACTCCTGACTCCTTTTTGCCTGAGAAATTTTTACGTGACCCCACATATACAGGTATACAGAGACTCTGTTGCCAAATTTTTCGGGACCCCCACATTAAATTATGCTACTCCTTATGGAGTTGAGACCTAGTTTAAGAAGCTAGGCAGAGGTACCTTCCCTCCCTTTAAAGCTCAGTTCAGGTGCTGCTTCCTACACAGGTTGTCCCCAAAATCTTAATGCTGTTTTCTGTTATTAAAAGTTTTGAGGACACCATGAGTAAGTCCTTTCCTGATCAGTCAATAAGTATTTATTAATCACCTATTATGTGCCCAGGTACAGTGTTCAGTGCTGGGGGGAATACCAAAAAAGGCAAAAGCTAGTGCCTGTCCTCAAGGAGTTCACACTTTAATGAGGGAAACAAATATACACAAACTAGCTATGTATAGGATAAACAGGAAATAATGAAGAGGGATTGGGAATGGCTTCTTACAGAAGGTGAGCATTTTTGGCTGGGATTTTAAGGAAACCAGAGAAGCCAGGAGGCAGAGATAAGAAGGGAGAACACTAAATGCAGGAGACACTGCCAGGGAAAATGCCAAGAGCCTAGAGATGGGTTTCAGGGAACTGGAAGGAGAACATTGTCAAGTGGATCGAAGAATACACCAGAGGAGTAGGGGGTGAGTCCCCTCCCTTCCCTTCCCATTCCCCCCTCCCCCGCAACTGCTTTGTATAATAGCAGGCACCTAGATCAGGGTTAGGGCAGTTGGGTGGTCAAGTAGATACCTGGAATCAGGAAGACCAGAGTTCAAATCCAACCTCAGACAGTTACTAGCTGTGTGACCCTGGGCAAGTTACTTAACCCTATCTGCCTTGGTTGAACTGGAGGAGATTAGCAAACCACTCCAGTCTATCAGCCAAGAAAACCCTTCAAACAGGGTCACAAAAAGACTGGACTTGACCTAACAACAAAGATAAGGGCTCTCTGGTATTTATTCACCTCTTTATGGGGATACACCAGCAACAATTTAACAACAATTCTACAGGCTTGTGGTGAAGGTTGTAGCCTAAAGTCAGAGCAGGGTGGGGGAATGATTTAACTGCTAAGTGTTTTCCTCTTAAATAGCATCTTAAGGAGCCTTTGGTGAAATGAGTTTGCTAACCCACAAAATAACAAAATCACAGGCCCCTCCTAATCTCTACCAGTCAATGGCTATCAATTAACTAGGCTTTAAAGTCTGCAAAGTGCTTTTCACACAAGGTGTTCCAGAATTCTTAATACACCTTTAAGCTATTTATACCTTAAGCAAATGAAGCTTAAAGCAGCACCAAGGCCTTTGGAACAACCATTATTTGATCACTTACAAGATCCTCACAAGACCCAGTGGAACAGGTGCTATTATTATTCCCATTTGAAAAAATCAGGAAACTCAATCAGAGGGAGGTAAGTACTTTGAAGGTAATGGCTGTTTTAGGGCAATAAGCATTTTTAAAGCTTAAATTAAGTTTAAAAGCTTCTTGTTTATTCTTGCCTGATTCTTCATGATCCTGTGGAAAATGCAGTCCCGGGAGTTTTCTTGGCTAAGATATTGCAGTTGGTTTGCCTTCTCTAGTGTATTAAGGCAAATAGAGGTTAAGTGACTTGTCCAGGGTCACACTGCTTGTGTCTGAGGCCCCATTTGAACTCGGGTCTTCCTAACTCCAGGCCCACTGAGGCACCTAGCTGCTTCCAATTAAACTTTTAATATTTAAAGGCTTAAGTCAAGATATATTTAGGCGCTTGGATTAAATTTAAAAGCTTAAGTTAAACTGATTGTAAAAGCAAGTTAAATTTAAAAGCTTAATCAATATTAAATTTTAAATGTTAAGTTAAATTGAATTTAAACGCTTAATTTAATTTCGCAGTTTAAATTTAATTTTTAAAAAACTACGTACCGGGCACTGCGCTAAGAGCTGGAGACACAAAGAAACGCAAAACTCCTCCCTGCCCTCAAAGAGCCCGGAGTCTAATGGGGGAGACAACATGCACATATTAGACACGAGCTGGGACCCGGAAATGGCAGATCATCAACTGGGAGATCGGGAAAGGCTGCTGGCGCCAGTCTTACTCCGTCCGCATCCTCAGGCGCCTAGCAGAGGTTGACACCTAGTAGGAGCTTTAACAAAAGCCGGCTAATGGCTGAGAAGAGACCAGCGGGGGTGGGGATGTAAGGGGGGAGGGGGCCAGACTGCGAGGCTCCCGGGGGGAAGGGCCAGGCGCCTGCGCACGCGCGCGGCCTCCGCCTTTGTACCAGGATGCGGGGCATTTAAAGACCGTCTCGTGCGCCTGCGCCTGCGCCAGGTGGGGGCGAAGGGGCGGGGGGAGTGTGAGGCGGGGGGGGGAGTACGGGCTGGAGGCTGGGGGGCGGCAGCCCTCCCCTCGCCAAGCCCCGAGACGTACCTGCTCAGGTCCTCGGCTTCCATTCCCCGCCGCCCTTCCAGCTGGCGGTTACCCCTCTTAACCAACGAGCTGCCGATCCCCTGCCGAGCCGAAGGGCACCGTCACAGGCCGGGACGGACCGAGAGATGGATGGATGGAGGGAAGGAGACGACAGGCTCAGAATAGAACCTAAAGCTTCTACTCCGCCTCCTAGAGCGCCCCACCCCCTCCTCTTTGCCGCTCCTCTCCGCTGTCGTCAAACTCTCCGCTCCTTCCTTCCGGCGCCCCGCAGCCAATCCGCGAGCGGCTTGTGTGACACGTGGTGCGAGAAGCCCGCTAATCGGCTTCACTCTGGGGTGGTTGTCTTAGTAGCTTTGCCGCAAGGCTTTTCGGGGCAGAGAAAAAGGGGAGGGAGGAGGCAGGGGGAAGGGCGTGACGTCAGCGTCTCTTTGCCTCTCTGGGCTGGACCTGTTTGACCCCGGGCGAAGCGTTGGGTTCCTAGCACCTACCTGGTTAATTAGCCTTCCCAGGGGCGCCTACGCAGGCAGAACAAACTGGAGAATTTGATGCCGTTCGGATCGTGCGTCATCTAAAAAAAAAAAAGCTAAACCTCCAGTGCCAAATTAAAAATAATTACAATTTATATAGTGCTAGATGGGGCAGTGGATAGAACGCTGGACCTGGAACCGAGAAAATCTGAATTTACACACGGCTTCAGACGCTTAGGTGCTGGGTGACCGTGGGCGAGTCTCTTAATCTTTGTTTGCCTCGGTTTACTCCTCTGTAAAATGGAGACACAAATAGCACCTAACCCTCAGGGTTGTGAGTACAGAATGAGATATTAGTGAAGCGCACAAAGCACTATATACTGTAAATGTCAGTTACAAGGGAAGAAACTGATACACTCAAAAGGTAATTCATAGTAACAAAGAGCAGGAAGGGACGTCAATGGGGATATTCATCCAAGATGGTCATTTTAAAATCGAGGAAACTGAAGACCAGAAAGGCCAACCCCCCCCCCCCCGTCCCCCAGAAAACCTCGTTAATTAATGCCACAGTCAGCGATATTTGAAATCCCCTGGAGAAAGGGGGAGTTGTCATAGTGACGGCATCGTGTACAACAGGCCAAATCAGCTTGAGCTCTGTTCTTTTTGACAGGTTAAAAAACTAGTTAGTTGATCAGGCGAATGCTATGGCTATAGTTTACCTAGATTTTGGCAAAGCATTTGTTGTTTTTAAATTTATTTTTAACATTCATTAATTTTTTAAAATTCCAAATTCTCTCTCCCTCCAGCCTCTCCCCCATCTATGGAGAAAGCAAGCAATATATCAATTCCATTACACCTTTGAAATCATTAGCAAAGCATTTAATAATGTATCTCATACTATTCTCACGGAGAAGATGGGAAGGTGTAGATTAGATGATAATACAGTTAGGTGGATTGAGAACTGGTTGAATGGTCAGACTCAGTTGTTAATGGTTCTATCTTAACTTGGCCAGAGGTCTCAAAAGGCATGTCCCAGAGTTCTATGCTGGACCTTGTGTTGTTTGACATTTTTAATTAATGACTTGCATAAAGACAGATGATACTCTCATCACATTTGCAAAATGACTGAAAATTGGAAGAATAGCTAACAATGGATACAGAGTCAGAATCCAAAGATTTTGGCAGGCTAGAACACTGGACTGAATCTCATAAAATGGAATTCCACAGGGATAAATTGAGGCAAAAAAAATCAACTTCATAAGTACAGGATGGAGGAGCTGTTTTTAGGGAGCAGTTTTGTTTTGTTTTTTTAAGAGCTGAGGGTTTTAGTACATTTAATATGAGTCAGCAGTGGGATGTAGCAGGCAAAAAAAAAAAGTCTATTCCTGGAATAAGAAGGTAATAGTTATTCTATACTCTGCTTTGGAATACTTTACCACATCTGGAGTACCGTGTTCAGTTGTGATAACAAAAACAATAATAGCATTTATATAGTACTTTAAAGTTTGCAAAGTGCTTCGAATGTTATCTCATTTGATCTTTACAACAACCCTGGGAGTTAAGTGCTTTTATAATTCCCAGTTTACAAATGAGGAAACTGAGGCTGAAAGCAGTTAAGTAATATGCATAGGGTCACAGTTAGGATGTGTTTGGTGTAGGACTTGAACTCAGGTTTTCTCCAAGTTCAGCATTTTATCGCAAATTTTTGTGTTATGTGAGGTGAGGGATGGGATCAGAAGTGGCAGACTGGAATAGAGAGAGAGCTGTGCTGACCAGGCCAGCCTGATTGTTTTTGTTTTCAGTTCTGTAGGATGAAAGGGCCCTCTCTCCTAGTAAGGAAGAGCTGAAATATGTAAACCTCTGGGAGGATAAGGATGCTGTTAGAGTCTCTGGTGCACCTTGATATCTGCTCCAAGATATAGCCCAGCCCATAAGTAGAGCTTCTGAGGCATTGTGACATTCCCAAGACAAAATATTACACTGAGATGTTATAAGAAGGGGGCCCCACGAAATGAGGAAAACCCTTTGCATGATTTTTCTTTGTTTACTCTGTCCTATAAAAAGCCAACAGTTTCTTTGCTTTGGAGAGGTTAAGATCTTAGTATCTCTCTTCCAGCAAGTTGCTCTATTGCAATAAACCAAATCCTACTTTTATCTAAATTAGGTGCGAGTTTAATTCTTTAACTGAGGATATCCAAGACCTCCCCCCCCCTTATGTGTTGCACACGTGGGTTATATGGGGAGTCATGTATTTGCCTAAATTGAGCTCCAGGGAAAGCAGGAACAGATATCTCTGGAGTCTCCTCTCCCCCACCCCCTTCCCCAATCCTCCAAGGGAGACTGATTCTGCCAAGAAGGGAAGCAGGGGCTGGCCACTTTGTTCTCCTTAGAGAAAGCGTACTGGCCTAAAATGATACATATCTTTCTCCCCCACCTAAATATCGCTAGTCTAGGGAAAATAATGTTTAGCTTAAAGCTGAACTTCTGATCACCATTCCATAATTGGGAAGGGGGTATACCAAACTATAAATATCCAAATACCAGTTTCACAAAGGTCCCATGTAACAAATAGTATATAAACCCAATTATCCAAGCCAACAGCAAACAAATCATGTAAGTTATGCAGATGAGAACAATACAGAGAATGAATGAGCCATCTTCCCACTGGAAATGAGACCTCTTGGCTCAGCCAAGAGATAGAGTCCCTAATCATACCCAAGGGGGCATTTCCAAGAAGTCCCTAGCGTGACAAGCCGGGGATAAGGGCGTGATTGAGGAGCCGGCTTCCCACCACGTCGGCTTCTCCCAGGGTCTCCGACATCCTGCTCCTGGATCGGGCGCAAGGCCTCGGAGAAGCAATTTTCGCCGGCTGCAAGGGTCTTCAGCAAATAGGTTTTTAGCTGTGGGCACCACGGTTTAAGGATATCGATAAACCGGAAAGCGACTAGAAATGGGCACTCCGGAGGGTGAGGGGCCTTGATGATGGGAGGAACTGGGGACGATGTTGGCCGGCTTCGAGTAGCTGAAAGCCTGTCCCATGGCCCTGTGCATAATGGGCAGGGGTTTCCAAAAAATGCACTTTTAGGTTTGCTAGGTGGGGAAGGACCCCCCCCCCCCAATGATGATGGAGAGCCTTGAGAGGGTCACCCCCATTGAAAGCGATGAAGGCTTATGGTTAAAGTACGTTGTTAGATGGCACACTGGACAGAGCGCCCGGCCTGAAGTCGGTTAGAACTGAGTTCAAATCCGACCTCGGGCGCTTACTGTCGCTTAACCCCGTTGGCCTCAGTTTACTCATCCATCCAAAGAAATGGCAAAGCACTCCAGTATCTCTGCCTGGGGGGGGGGGTCACAAAGAGTCGGCGCGACTGAGAAGGGCCACACGCTAACAAAGCTCCAGGGGTACCCCCGAGCCCCTTCTAGTTCTCCCAGGGAGCTTCCCCGGGGTGTTGCTCACGTGCTTGAGCGTATGCAGGGCGGAACCGGAAGCAGCAGCCTAAAGCCCCGCCCTGGATGCGGGCCTAGCGGCCTCGCGCCCTTTGGCCCTTTGGAAACCGTGGCCTGGGGCCGATTACAAGCCGCCCTGGTGCGCTGGCTAGGGATCGGGCGCGCCGCGGGGCTGACTCCCAGTTGCTGCGCGCGCAGCCCCGGCCCCCCCCCCCCACCCCTGCGCCGACTGACTCTTCGAGGGTGCGCGCGCAGCCCTAGACCCTTCTGCCTGGCCTTTTCCTCTCTGTACCCAGGGTCTCCTTAGGGGTGCGCGCGCAGCCGCCGAGCTCCCGCTCGGGCTGCAGCCGGTGCCCAGGTTCTGCCTGTGAGTTGCACGTGTTGCAAGCAGCCCTGCGGGGAAGCCGGGAGGGATGCCTGGGACCGAGGCCTGGAAGGCTCCGCATTTGGGCTGACCGTGATCCTGCAGCCGGCTCCCGGGAGCTGCATTCCCAAGCCCGGCGGGTCTCCCGAGCAGCCGTTGCTTAGCACCCCGTAGGCTCTTAATGCCGATCTTAATCGATTGATCAGTCGATTGGAAGTGGGTGCGCAGCCAGAAGCCCCCGTTGCGGGGGCGCCTGTCCCCGGCTTGCGTCTTAGTTCCTCTCCCTTGTCTCTGCAGGTCCGAGCCCCCCAGCTCGCCATGCCCGCGGGCGTGTCGTGGCCCACCTACCTGAAAATGGTCGTAGCCAGCATGGGGGCCATGCTGGCGGGGGCAGAAGTGGTGCACAGGTACTACCGACCCGATCTGGTGAGTGAGGGTCCCTGGCAGTGGGCTTGGGGGCGGCGCTTTTGTTCCTGGAGCATTTCAGTCAACAGACATTTACTTAGCACCTTCTAAGCCCTTGGTGCCAATTGTAAGAGTCAGTCTGTCCTAAAGCACCTACTGTGTGCCAGGCACTGGGGATATGAGGAGGCACAAGACAGCCCCCTCCCTCAAGGAGCTCACAGTCCAATGAGTTAGAACCAGAACCCAGTTCTATCCCTTTATTCTTCCAAACTACACTTAAGTATTTGTAGGCGAAATAATATGTGTAATGTAGGTAAGGTGTTTTGCACATTTTAAAGGGCTCTGTGAAGTACCTGTTACCCACTGGATTTGTAGGCAGTCTCTGCCTTGTCATTGTAGTCTGAGGCATAACATTGATGTCTGTGGTTTCTTTTCAGACCATACCTGAAATCCCCCCAAAACGTGGTGAACTCAAAACAGAGCTTCTGGGGTTGAAAGCCGGAGATGAGCAAGATCAGATTTCTCAGCAGCAGTGATCCAGACTGTGATGTTGGGACTCTTACTCTATTTTTATACATATGAACAGTCATTTTGCTTGTTCTGATGCAGTGAGGGTTCTCTATGAACATTAATAAATTCAGGTGTAATTGAGGTTTGACTTATGTGACCTGAGAATTGTTTAAATGAACTCTTCCCAGCCTTTGGAATATAGTCTGGGAGCTATTTAATTTGGTCCTGGGTATTATGTTATTGGTCCTCTTCAAGAACGAAGGACAAACAACAACACTGTAAATTACATGTAAAACATGTTGGAATTAAAACTCTTCTGCTGACTTCTCAGTAGTTGACTTTGTAAAAAAAAATATTTTTATTATGGACTTTAAACATTTTAATGTACAAAGAACAAATATAGGAATGTGTATATAGAAACTCTTAATCTCTGTCTCAATTTCTCTGTTTGCAAAATGGACATTACGGTTGCATTTACCTCACTGGGTTAGTGTGTCAAAGGACATAACGTGCAAAACACTATATAAATTATTATTATTATTATTGTTATATTATTATTTGCGGGGCAATGAGGGTTAAGTGACTTGCCCAAGTTCACACAGCTAGTGTCAAGTGTCTGAGGTCAAATTTTAATTCAGGTCCTCCTGAATCCAAGGCCAATGCTTTATCCACCTTGAATTCTTTAGAAGGGATTTTATGTTAAACTTTTTACCAAGGTGATCACCAGTGCTAAGCATAGAGGGATGGTGGTTCTAAGATTTGTTTTTCATGACCCCAAAACCTTTCTTGTTTGTCATATTACGGCATCAATCTTATATTTTCACATAGCTGAGCAACAGTACAAGAATGGAGTTCTATGCAAGGGGCAGCTGGATGGTATAATGGATATAGGACTGACCTTGGAGTCAGGAAGACCCAGGTTCACCTCTTTTCTCATATGTTTGCTAAGTGAGTTGTTGTTCAGTCATGTCCAATTTCATGACCCCCTTGGGGGTTTTTCTTGCCAAAGATACTGGAGTGATTTGCTGTTTCCTTCTTCGGCCCATTTGACAGATGAGGAAACTGAGGCAAACGGGGTTCAGTGATTTGCTAGGGTCACATAGCTAGTAAGTGTCTGAGGCTGGATTTGAACTCAGGTCTTCCTGACTTCAGGCCTGGCATTCTATCTACGTTGCCACCTAGCCATCCCTGCTAATTGTGTGCCCGTGAGTAAACCACTCGGCCTCTTTCATCTGCAAAATGGGGGTGATAATGGCATCTACCTTTGTGAGAAACTAAGGGAAAGTGCTTTTCAAGCTTTAAAGTGCTAAATAAATGTTGGCTATTTGTCAATAAATGTTTATTAAGTGCCTAGTGGACGCCAAGCACTGTGCCAAGCAATGGGAATATGAAAAAGGGGAAAAGACAGTCCCTGTCCCAACCAGCTCAAAATCTGATAGGAGAGACAACATGCCAACAACGATGTACAAAGAAGCCATAGACAGGATGACTTGGAGATAATCAGCAGATCGATGGCACTAGAATTAAGGGATATTGGGCAACTAGGTGGTGCCAAAGTACATGGAGCACCAGGCCTGGAGTCAGGAAGACCTGAGTTCAAATCGAGCCTCAGACATTAGCTGTGTGACCTTGGGCAGGTCACTGAAGTCTGTTTCTCTCAGTTTCCTCATCGGTAAAATAAGCTGGAGAAGAAATAACAACAAACCACTTCAGTATCTTTGCTAAGAAAATCCAAACTGGAGTGACTGAGAGTCAGACGCTGCTTCCTGTAGAAGGCAGGACTTTAATAGGGATTTGAAGGAGGTCAGGGAAGTCAGAGACGAAGAGAGAGAGCGGGACAAGCAGAGAAAATGTCTGGAGCAGAGAGATGGAGTGTCTTGTTCATGGAACAGCCAAGAGACCAGTGTCACCAGATCGAAGAGAATGTGTAAGGGAGTAAGGTAAGGTGTAAGAAACTGGAAAGGGAGGAGGGGGCTGGCTTATAAAGAGCTTTGAATGCCCAACAGAGAATCTTGTATTTGTTCCTGAAGGCAATAGGGAGCCACCGGAGCTTAGTGAGGGGAGCAGGATGGAGTGATTGGACCTTGGCTTTAGAAAAATCACTTTAGTGGATTGGAGTGGTAAGATGGAAGGAGCACTGGACTGGATTCAGAGGTGAGCTGGGGCTCAGCACCAGGTAGGCGGGGACCTCTAGAAGTCTGCTTTGTTCAGAAGTATCTCGGGGCCACGTTCTACCGATGAGAAATTCTCTCGGGTTACATAGCTGCTATTTTAAAATTCCCCTTGGGTGAATGACTTGAATCAGATAATTAGAAAGATACCCAGGTCACCGGAGAAGTGGTGGGTTCCTGTGAAAGACCAGGGGTCCTTAGAGCACCGTGTGCTCCTGGGATGGGATAGCCAAAGCAGCTGTACTGCTCTTGGTCTTCAGTGTCCTACAACGTTCTGCACAGTTCAGCTGTGTCTTATACATTCCCTGCCCAGGGTCCTCTCTGGAAGATGTTGCTCAGCTCTGGGTTCTGTGTTTTAGGAGAGGCATCGACACATCTTGAGGATAAGGACAAGGATGAAGAAGGGGCCCCCAAACCATGTCCAGATGCTGTGGAAAGAGTGATTGTTCAAATTGTAGCTAAAGGACCTTGTGATTCTCTGTGCCTCAGTTTCCCTATTTGTAAAATGAAGGGGCTGGGCTGGCTGACCTTGAAGTTTCCTTCTGGCTCTAGAACTAATGGTCTGGGGAACTTGGGTTACTTAGCAGGAAACTTAGGGGAGACAGGGGAGTTAGTTGTCTTCGGGTGTTGTGAAATAGTCTAATCTAGTCAGATAAGACAACATATCGCGGCTAGGGGGCACCATAGTGCACAGAGCAGTAGGCGTACATTCAGGAAGACTCGTCTCTCTGAGTTCAAATCCAACCTCAGATACTTACTAGCTGTGTGACCCTGGGCAAGTCACTTCACCCTGTTTGCCTCAGTTTCCTTACCTGTAAAATGAGGCAGAGGAGGAAATGTCAAACCCCTCCAGTATCTCTGCCTAGAAAACCCCAAAGGGGTCACAAAGTCAAGCACAACTGAAAACAAAAATCCAGTACATATGAAATAACCTTGGAAGAGATGGCACTAGCATCTGGAGAGGGGGGTGGTTTAGGGTGGTGCTAAGTGGGGGACCAGGAAAGGCCTCTTGTAGAAGGTGGGCTTTGAGCCGAATACAGCCATTTATATTAGAATATCAAATTCAATCAATGCTTATTAAGCACCTACTCTAGTTGATACTAAGAAAAAAATGTCAGTTGTCAAAGTATACTTTGCTGCCTGGGGAGAAAGGGTGGATTTCCCCTTTCATTCTTTGGGGGTCTCAAAACAGAGGGTGGATCACTTCTTGTTGGGTATGTATTTATTGGACTAGAGATCTCTTCCTTTTCTTCCCTCCAGTTTTTTTTTTTTTTAGTGAGGCAATTGGGGTTAAGTGACTTGCCTAGGGTCACACAGCTAGTAATTGTCAAGTGTCTGAGGCCGGATTTGAACTCAGGTCCTCCTGACTCCAGGGCCGGTGCTCTATCCACTGCGCCACCTAGCTGCCCCTTCCCTCCAGTTTTAATGACGTACTTTTGCTTTTATATTTCATTTAGAGTTTACTCCCAAGAGGTCTCTTGTAGCAAAGTGAAACAATTAATTAACACTAATAATAGTGACCTCAGCTGAAAGGCAGCATTCCTCATATACAGCTATTAAAAAATGAACAGAAATGTATTTAATTTCCTTAGAAATTAACTTTTTAAAATGAACAGAAATGTATTTAATTTCCTCCAACCCCCCTGCCCCAACAGGGGGCGGGGAAGGAGGGGGAATCCACTCAATGAATATTCAGTCAGGCTGAACAAATTCCCTCAATAGCTGTATCTAAGAATATTTGCCTCACTCTGCACCTCGAAGCCATCATTCAGATGTATGCATCCCGGGGGCGGCTAGGTGGCGCAGTGGATAAATCACCAGCCCTGGATTCAGGAGTACCTGAGTTCAAATCCGGCCTCAGACACTTGACAATTACTAGCTATGTGACCCTGGGCAAGTCACTTAACCCCCATTGCCCCGCCAAAAAACAAAAAACAGATGTATGCATCCATTGGCCCTCTGGAATCATGAATCGTTATTCTGGTGGCCATTGTTTTTACAGTTTTTATGTGTTTGAGTCATTGTCAGTTCCTTTCCTGGGCCTGTTCATTGCATTCCTCATCAGGTTATGTTTTGAAAATTGTTCATTTTTATATTGATGCAATAACTTGTTGTCTCTGCTGCCTTTATTCAGCATTAGTTTTTATCTTTTCAGGTCTTTATGAAATCAACCCATTTCATTTTTTATGATACAGTGGCACTCCCAACACATCCCAGTCATATACAACTTTTAGCCATTGCTTGCTTAATCAATGGGTTTCGAATTTATGACAATAGACTGCTGTGTTTTTGGTACATCTAGGACTGTTTCTTCTTTCATCTTTTAGGGACTAGGCCTAGTAGTGGTCAGCAGGGTCAAAGGGCATTCACTGCTTAAAATCTGTGTACAATTTAAAAATGCTTTCCATAATAGTTATGCCCATTCAACAGCATTATCACTTTGCCTACTTTCCCAGTTTAATGGTTTCCTTATCATTTTTGCCAATCTACAAATGCATTTAATTTACATTTCTCTAATATGTAGTGGTTTGGAACATTTTTTAGTGAGTTAGCATGGGTTTCTTTCCTTGATAACTCCCTGATCTTATTCTTAGACCATTTATTGGTGAAAATATCCATTCTTATAAATTTAAATCAGTTCCTTTATCTTGGAAATGAGCCCTTTATCAGAGATTCAACCCAAAGATTTTTCCCCCAGTTGTTTCCCCTTCAATTTCTCTGTATATCTAATTTTTTCCATGTTTCTCTAATTTGTTTATGATGTGAGTTAACATCTACATCATCTACTCATTTGAAGCTTGTCTTTTTTTAAGGTGTTCTATGTCTAATTTTCCCATTTTCCTGTCTATTTTTCTCAAACCGAGGTCTTTGTGTTTATCAAATACAAGGATAAAAGCAAAGGCTGCTTCCGAATCCTTTTCCCCTAGAAATTACACAAAACTCAACATGTTTCTTTCCATCTATGGAATACCTTTTTACTTGTTTCAATCTTATTCTAAAGGGGACTTCTTTGACTATTTTTTAAAGGACCCCTGCTCCTTTGTCACGGCTCAGTTGGTTTCTTTCCACTCCTTCCAAATTGTTGCTTTTAGATTTTCTTAAGTTTTACATTGTAAACCTTTCAAAGGCAAAATGGTTAGGCCTTATTTAATCTTTTGAGGTCTCTGTACCCATCAGTGCCATATCCCTAGTATGTATGGACATCTAGTTAACTAAATATACTATTGCATAATATGCACTTGTATCAAGCTTTTCCTATATAAAGAAAATTCCCTGAAATTGTTCTGCCTTAGAAATCAAGGGGGTAGAGGGCAGCTAGGTGGCGCAGTGGATAGAGCACCGGCCCTGGAATCAGGAGTACCTGAGTTCAAATCTGGCCTCAGACACTTAACACTTACTAGCTAGCTGTGTGACCCTGGGCAAGTCACTTAACCCCAACTGCCTCACTAAAAAAAAAAAAAGAAAGAAATCAAGGGGGTAGATAATAAAAACACATGGTATTTGGGAATTTTTTTATTTTTTGTACACATGACAAGAATTTACACCAAATAGTTAAATAGTACAAATTTACATTCATGAGGAATGTTAAAAAAAAAATTCAACTAAAAAAAAAATCCCAAAAACAAAACCAAACAAAAACCTGCTTCTTCTTGTGACCCACAATCCTGACGTTTTTACAGTGAAGGGGGTAAAAAACAAAAACAAAAAAAAATATTCCAAGCCTCCCCAAACAGAACAATTTTAATTCACATTTTCTCTCTACACTGGACACAGTGGATTCCAATGGTGAGAGTTACAATTCATCTTTTCCACTTGGAGATTTCTGTAAAGACAAAACAGAACAGTCCATGTCATATTCAGATCAGCTAACTACATAAATGATAGCTTTCCTGTGTTTTATTGCAATAACATGAGATTTTATTGGCATTATATAAAAGAAAAAGTTGATGGGCAGCTAGGTGGCACAGTGGATAGAGCACAAGCTGTGTGACCCTGAGCAAGTCACTTGACCAAGACTTCCCCCTCCTCCCAGCAAAAAAAGAAAAAAGAAAAGAAAAAAGAGAGTTGGCAGCTCTGAAGCTACATTTTGCTGCTTTTGACAACAAAATGACAAATCCTCAGGTAGGGCCATAGCAATTACAACTAAATACGCTAAATCCAAGTTCTGTCCTCGAGCTCTCATTCTTACCAACAGCTGCCAGTTTGCTGCTTCTATTGAACCTGACCATCTCTCACACCTGCCTTCCTCCACCCACAGACACTACTGCCATCTCCCCACACCCCAACCCAAGCTGTCCATATCACTGCCCTTAAGCAAAGATCATTGGATCCCCCTCTCCCTCAAACTCTCCTGGCTCCCTATTGCCGCTAGGATAAAACAAAAACTCATTTTAGGGCTTTCTACAGTCCCCTTCCAGCCTGGCCCATACTCATCTCCCCAGCCCCCAATCCTCCCAACTGGTACTCTGGCTCAAGTGACCTTTTTGCCCTTGATCCTCCATTTCCTGCCTCAGTGCCCTTCAACAGAAGGCCTTTTCCTGTCTCACTTTCTGCAACAGAGATCTGATCACATCCCCTTCGATGCCCCAAACCCCCAGCTGCCTTCTACTCATTCTAGGGTCCAACAGAAATCTCTTCCCTCGGCTCCTTTCTGTCTCCAGTCCCATCTTAGCTTCCCCTCCTGCCTCTTCTTGGCACCCCTGGGCATCCTTCAGCCTCAGACCAAGGGTCACCTTCTTTATAAAGCTTCTCCCCAACTACACACCTCCCCCCACTCTTGTTCGGGTCTCCTGACGAGGGCAGGCCTCAGCCGGAGGCATCCCCTGATCCAGAAAGGGCCTGCTCTCAAGTCTAAACCCAATAGGCAGGGCCACAGCCTGAATCTAGAACAGGACCTAGCACTAGCACCAGTTCTCTGCACGTACTTTCTTTGTTTCTTCCTCTTCCTCTGCATCCATGTCAACTTCTTCGTCATCTTCTGGTTTGGAATCTTCTGATGTGTCTTCTGTTGTGTCATCGTCCTGCTCTTCTTCAGGCTCTTCTTCCACCTTGGGGATAAATTTTTATAAGCAACAGGTAACAATAACCACTCCAACCCCTCTCACCATGACCTTTCAGCTTCAGTGAGCTGGGCCTGGAGTCAGGAAGACCTGAATTCAAATCCAGCTTAAGACACTAGCTGTGTGACTCTGGGCAAGCGCTTAACCCACTTGCTTCAGTTTCCCCATCTGTAAAATGGGGATAATAGATAGTGCTCTCCTCCTAGGGTTGTTGGGAAGATCACATGAGATAATCATTGTAAAGCATGTAGCACAGTGCTTGGCATGCTAGAGGCACCATATAAATGTTATTTTACAGAATTCAGACAGCACATTTGGGCTACCAACAACAGCAGGAAGAGGAAGCACAAGAGCCAAGTACAGACCCACTCAGTTTCTGCCATGTACTAGGTACTAGCCACGTGGCCTGAACCTGACTTTTCCTCATCTGTAAAGTAGGGATAAGTTCAATCTGGGCACTCCTGAGCCCACTGGGCTGTTAGGACTCTTTTCTGAATATAGAATCAGTCGCCAGGGATCCTAGAGATAAACCAGAGGCACAATTCCCTTCCACAACCTCCCAGAAGGGTTCCCCCAATACCCCTTCCTTGAAGGTATCTAGTATGGAGCTCACTACCCCGAGTCAGACACGGGCAGCAGACACCAAGGGATGGGGTGGGGGGAGAATTCTGTAATGCTGAGATTAACCCGATCCCTCCATGTCTGCTCAACTGAGTTTGTCAACATCCCTTCCTAAATAGCACAGCATCCAGAACTCAACCCAGCACTGTCCAGATCAGGTGTTTTCAACCTAAGGCCAACGCCCCCAGAAAGGTAGGCAGAGCTCATCAGAGCAGAGCAGCCATGAGGCCATTCACAAGCTTGACTTCTAGAAAGGCCCAAGCTGACACAAGCACGAAATAGGAAAGCCTCAAGTATAAAGCAACAAAGACTGACACCCTGGAAATTAACAACCAAAAAAAGTCCTTGGTATCTCTGGCTCTAGAAAAATGGGAATCCACTCTAGTGAGTGGCAACGGTGGAGATCACCCCCGAGGGGGAAAAGCTGGCAGCCTTCACATCTTATCATTCCTGCCTCATCTAAGAGGGAACTTTGGCTTGGAACACACGCAGGATGATGTTGAATCTCCTGACCTGAAACGGCACCCAGCAAAATGATTTCTACGGGCTGAGAAACTGAAGGGTTACACAAACTCTAGGAAAGAAGACTAGGTAGGGTAGATGGATAGAGCACCGGCCCTGGAATCAGGAGTACCTGAGTTCAAATCTGGCCTCAGACACTTAACACTGAAAAAAGGCTAACCATCAGCTGTAATTTCCTTTCACTACCACACACATCTATTCTAACATCTGCATCAAGAAGTACCCCAAATCTCAGTGTGCTAAGGAAGGAGAGCTGGAATTCGGTTAACTTGGAAGAAGGGAAAGGACAGACCTTTGCGTCAGGGTCGATGTTCAGACTTAAACGAAGCATCCTTTCGATCCTGTCGCCGTATTCTTTGGTGTTTGGCAGAAGGTATCCTGACCTCAGTGTCGCTGTTTCAAACAGAACCACTGCGAGGTCTAAAACTGTTCTGTCATCTTCATCTTCCTGATTCAGAAAGAGACAAGATTTTGTCACCATTAACGAGGAAGCAAACGAGTGAAGTTGAAGACTGAGGAAGAGAAGGCGCCTGTTCACTTACTTTAACCCGTCGGAGCATGTCCTTGATCAGTGGATGTCTTGGATTGATTTCAAGCGTTTTCTTCTGGCTGGCATAGTAACTGTCAAAGATAAAGGGAAGAAATAGGAACACCTTCCCTCCCGCATCCACAGCCTTAAAACTCTTCATTTTTCTTTTTCTACTTCCCAGATAACAGGGAAATGTCACTTTCTTATTACTGCCTTGGTAAGGGCAAACAAGGACAAGATGAAAAGGTGAGAGGTCGTATAGAGTCACACCTGACTTGAGGGAGTCAGGAAGGAGAGGCGGCTGTGCCCAGTCTGACAATTAGATGCCCAGCCCAGCAGCAGTGGCCCATGTGCCTGCAGGTCTAGCTTGTGCACCCACCCAGCCAGCCGCCTAACACCAATCTTAAGAAGCCCCAGGGGCCTCTAAGGAGGCTGCACTTACTTTGCAGAAATGTCCATGCCAGTCTGATAAGCCTGGGCTTTCATGATCCTCTCCATGTTGCCAGACCAGCCGTACTGGCTGGCCACAAGAGCACAGGGAGATTCAGTCAGACGCTGGGAAATCACAGCCTTTTCAATCTTAAGGAAAGAGGTGCCAAATGTTAGAGTCTCAAAGATGACACTGTATTTACTGTATTGTTTATAATAAATAGTTGCTGAGGAGCAGCTGCCTATCCCAAGAGTTCCCTATACCAATGGAATCATAGGTCCAGCAAATGAGCAAGGTATCAAGGATGGACAATTCCTGCATGAAGAAAGAGGACCAAGTAACTGTGGGAAATGCCACACACAGGGAAAACATTTTAGGAGGGAGAGGATAATTAAGGGCTTTGGAATTAAATTTGGAGGGGTGGGAGTTTAGGAAAGGCATGTAGTGAGGGATACCCAAGCCGAGATGAGGGAGTCCAGGTGCTGGGCTAGCTGGGGCAGGCGCACACCACAACCACCACAATGATTTTCCAGGGGCTACCTTGTCCTTAAGAGCTTTCTCCTTCATCCATTCAAGCAGGGGCTCAAACTCCTTCTCCACGGCAGCTCGGCTTTCCTTGGTTTTCTCGCTTTCATCAAACTTCACTCCCTCCTTGGCAACGTTCTGGAATCTCTTCCCATCAAACTCTGGGAGAGCCTGGATGCAGTACTCATCGACGGGCTCTGTCAGGTAGATCACCTCATAGCCCTTCTTCAGAAGCCTCTCAACAAAAGGGGAGGATTCGGCCTGCAAAGCCAACAGACTTCACAGTAAGACATCTCTCTGATATTCCTTCAAAGCAGTTCCCCCAAATTTTGGTCTCCAGACCCCTTTACACTCAAAGATAATCGAGGGCCTCAAGAGCTTTTGCTTATGTCGATTTTTAATCAATTAAAAATTATGTCAGATTTTAAATGAATAAATTTTGAAACATTTAATTCATTAAAAATGATAAATGTTATTACATGTTAACATAAATATCATTATGGGGAAAACCACTAGATTTTCCAAAATAAAACTGAACAAAAATAAAAAAATGTCATTTTTATATATTTTTGTATACTGTTATTATCTGGTTTGATAGAAGATAGCTGGATTCTCATCTAAATTTGTATTTTCAATCTGCAGTGATTCTTTTGCATTTAAGTATATGAAGACAATCTGACCTCACAGCCATGTAGTTGGAAAAGGGAGAGGCACTAACAAGCCAATGCCATCTTAGTATAGTGAAAATGGCTTTGACTTAGAGGCCCTCTAAGAGTCCAGCTTGAGAAGTGTTGCTTCAGAATATAAATTGTACTGTTACCCAATAATCACACAGCTACATCATCTATCATGAGTCTGAATTCTTCAGCCACATTCTTACCTCCTTCCTGCTAGACCCTGCCATGAAGTAGATTTTATCCTGTTTCTCTTTCATTCTTTCCACATACTGGTCTAGACTGGTAAGGTCACTTTCATGATGGGAAGACTGAAACCTAAGCAGTTTAGCAAGGCGAGTACGATTGGAATGGTCTTCAATCACCCCAAGTTTGATGTTAGTGCCAAATTCTTTCCAAAAAGTTTTGTTGTATTTTTCTTCAGTAATCTTCTTGATCATATCAAGGGTTTTACGGACCAGTTTCTTCCTAATAACCTAGAAAATTCAAGGGTTAAGAGACAGGTTAGCAGAGATAAGACTTTCACTTAAATAAGATTCCAGGCAAGACATGTGATTCAACTTATAGTTAACAAGGTATTCTTTACAAGGAATAGGTTACAAGGTAGTATTTACCTTTAGCTATTGATACACAGTCTGTGGGTCTGGGACCCCCATGGGACCCCTTTTCTCAGACTCTCATGTTTTTAAATGCTTAGAATACATAGGACCACAAAGGAAAACAGAAGACACTGAAATTGTTAGGCATACCCCTACCCCCAAATTCACAGACCTCTGGTTAAGGACCCTCTCCTGCAGGAGGGCCCCAGGACACACACAGGAAGATGGCCACCTTAAACTGAGCGGGGCCCCAGCAGGGACAGGAACTTCCTCCTCCTCTGCTGCCACAGCTTAGGGTTTCCTTCTTTGTCTTTCTGCTACCTGCCCACCCCAGAAAGGCTGAAGTCTAATTCTCTGGAACGGAGGTAAGACCCTTCATTATCATTCACTTTCCCTGCAAGACTTAGGTTTAAGAAGCCCACCCTGCTCTTTATGATTCCTTGGCTCAGAAACATTATGGACTAAAGGGGGTCTTTGTGGGCAGTCTAGACACCTAGGTTTCAGTGTTGTAGCTTTTGTGCTTAGAGAACTCAGGTCCCAAACAATGGAGAGATGTTACTTGCCCAGGGATTCCTGTCGTTCCTGACAGTTGTGGTGCATTATCTGAAAGCCCACAAGTGGTTCTACTTTGACTGCCACTCCTCACACACGTGCTCTTTTCCTGACCACAGGAGACCCTTTCAAGGTTTCTCCAGGAATTCTTTATGGTTCTAAAATAAGATCCTCTTAAAAAATCCAAGTGGAAATTGATCCAATTAGTAAAAATAAAATTGAAAACCCACCCAAGACTTTTACCTTATTCAAACTTACTTGGAAAACCATGGGGAAAGGTATCAGTCTTAAGCACATTACTTTAAGACATAATGAGTTCTCAAGAACCAAGGAAAGCCTCAGATTTGAAAACTCAGTTCCAGGCTTCACCGGTGGACACATGGCAAATCAGTGAGATTTTTATGATGCATGGCTGGACAGATGGCTCAGTAAAGCTTCAAAAGCTCACCTTAAGCAATTTGTGTTGTTGAAGAGTTTCTCGGGACACATTCAGAGGAAGGTCATCAGAATCCACCTAAGTAAGAAAGTTAATCAGTGATCAAGCTATACACATACCACCAACTAAAAGCATCATCAGGACACCAAAGAAAGGAATCTTAATATACTTACAACACCCTTAATAAAATTAAGGTACTTCGGCATCATATCATGGAAATCATCTGTGATGAATACTCTGCGTACATATAGCTATAAGAGAGCCAAAACAAAATTATAATTGGAAAATTACATGTCATACAGAATTTTAAACTTGAAGACAACATACTGAAACAAAATTAAAAACAAAGCCCAAACCTTAATGTAGTCACTCTTCTTTGACCCGTACTCATCAAATAAGCCACGTGGAGCAGAAGTGGGAACAAACAGGATTGACTTGAACGTCACTTCTCCTTCCGCAGTGAAGTGGATAAAAGTCATGGGATCATCACTCTCCTGTGAAGAGAGGCTACTTTACTATTTCAACACATCCAAGGAAACAATATGAAAGCTCAAACTTTTCCCACAAAGAATAGGCATTCAAATCAGGGCTCATCCACCACGGGCGAGCAAGCCGCTGAGAGGCCAAGTCTCGTTTCTGAGTTCAGGACTAAAAACAAACAGTAAATGCTTTTGTAAATGGCCTTCAGTACTTTGTTACATAGCTCATTATACTGTTAAAACTGTTACCTCTTCTCGTAACAGGGGAAGTACATAGATAAGTTCCAGCTAGGTAGGACAGAAGAGAAGATGTGAAGGAATAACCACAGCCCCTTCCTTTGCAGGAGGCAAAAGGAGCATGGATACCCGTGAAGGAATGAAAAGATAAAGGCTGCCTCTCCAGGTTGGAAGGATGAAGTCAAGGGAAAGGATGGAGGAGCAGGAGGCTGACCAGGGAGAAGAGCAAACTTTTAGAAGACCATCAAAACAGGGCAGGGAGGAGATGAAAATGAGACCAAGCAGGAATTTTTAAAAACCTGTGTTTTTAATGAACACAAAGATCTTTCTCCTTAATTTAGAATTTATTTTGGTTAAATGGCTGAACAAGACCTAACATTATTTAGGATTAATAGGACAAAAATGGAAAGATGAGTTATAAGATTACATGGAAAGTATTTTAAGTACAAACCCTATGAGAATAATGGAAATGATTAATACAAAATGATTCAAGTCAAGTTAGAAATAGATCAATGAGAAATTCAAGTGTTTTTTAGGAGAGATTAACAGATGAAACTCATTACACAGCACAGACAGATGGTCCAGAAAAATAAAGCCCATTTCCCAGAGCTAATTACACTCAGTAACAATTTCAGTGTTATGATACACCCAATGACCCTTTCTTTGTCCTACAATCCAACCTGTATCTTTATACCAGCTCACCTTTGAAAATGATTTGTAGAATGCTTTGTATTCATCTTCTTCTACTTCTTTTGATGGTCTCTGCCATATCGGTTTGATGTCATTCATTAGCTCCCAATCCCAAACAGTTTTTTCAACCTAAATTTGTAGACATGATTGTTAGAAATACTTCCTCATGTCCTTACACACATACATTAAGGAGCTATGTAAGCCCAGGTTATTTCATATAAGCTTTCCCAACCCGTTTCTTCACCTTAAAATGGAGAGATCACTTGCACATATACCTACTTCCCAGGGTTGTCTATAAAAGCTTTCCTTATAACTCACAAGTGGTTGGGCTAATGACAACTGTTTTAACAATGGCCATACAGAACTTCCTTCAAGCTTGAATATGATACAACTCTACCACCTGAATGACCCTGAGAAAGTCAGGTGAGAAGCACCACCTGGGTCTCCAGTGCTCCCTGCAGAGCAGGAAGATGACACTGGGCCTAGAAGAACTTCTGGAACCTCAGTCTAAAAGGGCAGACTTGCCTTTTTAGTCTTGGGTTTCTTCTCCTCCTCATCTTCCACTGCAGCTTCATCATCTACTTCTTCTTTTTCCTTAGCCGCCTCTTCGTCTTCAATGGGCTCTTCTACTGTTTCGGTCTGAAAAGACCCAAAGGCAGAGCTCAAGCAGGGTTTTCTAAACCATGTCCTTGTGGGACCCTCATCTGAAGACTGGTTTTGGTTCTCTGACAACGTTCATTCCATGGCCAAGCTCAGTACAAGTCACTCCATAACACTAAAAAGAGACTGCTCCTGCTCTGACACCCTTTGCTCTTTCCAGGCCGAAGCAGTTAAGCTTCACAGACCAATTGTTATATTATATAGTATATCGTGTTATATTAATTACATTATATTTAAATTTTAAAATACATTTGCAGTCAGAAGCAGGAATCAAGTCTAGGCTCACTTATCTGTGAAGACTTAGAAAGGCAAAAATGGTGACTCCTTTCCCACAGAGCAGAGCACAGTACACTGGATGGAGGGTATTGGGAGGGGAGGTTTGTTGCATGAATTCCATAGCAAAAGTAGATTTACCTTGCTGCTCCACAGGTATATAGGGAAGTTAATAAACTGTGAATATTTCTTGACAAGGTTTTTAATGGTATCCAGTTCAAGATAATCAGATGCCTCTTCCTTTAAAGCCAGACTTCAAAGAAGAAAGAAAAAAAAGGTTCATTTAGAAAAAAGATAAAATCAGTAGAAACGGTTGATTTAGTTGTACTTTTTACTCTTCACTTTTCCCAAGGAGCATGGCAATGAAAATACCTTGCCAAATCTCTCTAAATTCAAGAAGCTCTTGGTGTGCTGATTCTGGGTACAAAGGAAGTGAGATGGAGTGGGGAGATAAGGGAAAAACCATTCCCCAAACAGGTTCTAAATTTCATGACTATGCTGGTCCCTTGGGAGTTTTAGGGAAGCCTTTTGCTTCCCTAAAGGATGAAGACCTTTGCTTAAACTGCAAAGTCTTCTAAAGACAGGATAGTTTCCAGGTGTAATTAATGAAATCACTGGCCTTCGGCTTTTAGTAGCAAGGGTTACCATTTAAGAATAGTAGTGGTGCCTCCCCTGCTCCCTAACATAGCCTAAGAGGTAGTATCATTGTTACAGGGTTAGAGACAAAGTGGTTTCCCCTCCAAAAAAAAAAAAAGGCAACAAGAGATTCCCCATTTGTCATGTACACAGATTAACCCAAGTTGTTACTTTCTTTTTGCCAAGGACTGTATGTAAACTGAGGGGTTCCAAGTGTTATGAAAAATAAAAGCTGGAAACTAAGGACCCCCAAATTACCCAGGTTTAAGAAAAAAAAAAGGCAGTCACTTCTTTGCTCAAATACAGCGTTCTTATTTGCTTGGCCAACAGGCATCAAGAGACTGCCGTGTGCTAGGCACTTGGAGTAGACAAGAGAATGAAAATGTTCCCTGCTCTCCAGGGGCTTTGGTTCCATGAGGGAAAAGTAACACGTACACATGCCCAGATGTAGAGAACAAAAGCCAGGGGAGTTACTTTGGGAAGGGAGCTCTGAGAAGCGAGAACAGCTCACAGACAAAGCCATGCTGAGCTGAGCTTCTTCCAACTGTTTTTCTTGTTGGAGAATAACCAAGTCTTTAACTGAAAAGTCCACCAACTACCAACATGTGATCACCTAGAGAGGGGTCAGATTTTTTTTTTTGCAGTAAAGGGCCAGGTATGTATAGAAATCACACCATCATGTGTTTGTTTCAACTTTTCAAACCCTGTATTAACAGTTGTTAAAGCCTGACACAACCAGGCCCCAATCCACGCTGGCTGGACATCCCTCCCCGCTGCAGCCCTTTGGCCAGCTGCACCTGCACCATGACCACTTGCTATTTCGATTTTAGTTTTGTCCCACCAGCCTGGGATGCTCAAATTCTTTTGCTCCCATTAGATGCAGCTCAAGAATCATCCTTTGCACAAAGCTGTTCTTGATTTCCCCCAACTGTCAGAGCTCTTCTTCCCAAATCACCTTGTATTTAATGACTATGTACGTTTCTATGTATGCAGTAGATGGTCTACGTGTACCTGTCTCCCTGTCAAAACACAAGTTTATGTGAGTAGGAATTGTTTCATTCCTTACACCTGGATCTCCAACATCCAGCACAATGCACCTAACACTTCACAAATGCTTGTTGCCAAACAATAAAAATGACCGAAGCCATTAAGCCTAGTGACGGGTGATTGAAGATTATTATCAAACCTGACAGATGAAGACATAGCCTCATCTTTTAAAAGCATAATAATAAAGCAGCCCACATCAATGCTGCATTCTTAAGCTTATGAAGCACTACCATGAGAACCCCACAAGGTAGAAAGGTAAGTCCCTAACGCCCAAACACCAGAAGTGCAGACAATTATGAGCAAATACAGCACAATAGGAAATGTGACACTTACGTTATGGTGGTGCCTCTTCCCAGAGTGTCTCCTCTTGGGTCAGCGATGACAGAAAATTCATTGGAATCAGATTCCCAGATGTGCTGGGAATCATTATTATGTTTCGACGTAACAATGACCCTATCTGCTACAAGGAAGGCAGAATAGAAACCTACACCAAACTGGCCAATCAACTCTGAAGTTGACTGACCATCCCTCTGTGCCTCAGTCATTTTGTTTAAGAATTCACTTGTGCCAGACTTCGCTATGGTACCAAGGTTTTTAACTAATTCTTCCCTGGTCATGCCAACACCAGTGTCTGTAACATGCAGCAGGTTCTTCTCCTTATCACACTACAATCAAAAGAAGGACAAGATGTTGAAACCTGTAAGATGCTGAACACCAAAGCAAATTGTACAACCTAAGCCTGGGCTAGTACTTCCTACCAGGGCCAGCTGAAATGAAGATTCAAGGACCAAGGATCAAAACGTGTTGCTATATTAGAAAACAATCAGTAAAAAAGATTTTGAAGTGGGCAAGTGCTTTCCCTTTTAAAAAACTGAAGTATACTAACATTTGATATACTCCGTATAGTACTAATATATTTAGCATTAACTTTAATTTATGATGACTCAGGTTTTTATTGTACTCCAAGGTCACTATCTATTAACGTTCATATTAACTACCACAGGATATACATATAGGTACATACACACCCATTATGTTCTCCCTCCCTAAGTGATGGCAACATGGGGAAAAACAAAGTATACTGGGAGGGAAGGAGAGAATCAGCAACATTAATAATGATTCTCCAAGTACTGACTGATCTCATTTCTAGAAATCTTTTCATTTTAAGCGTTCACTGGTCTTACGATTGAGCTTACCTTAATTTTGACGGTTAGTTCTTCATTTCCAGAAAGAGCATTTTCATCAGTCAGTGAAATTAGCCTTATTTTATCTAAGGCATCAGAAGCATTTGAAATCAGTTCTCTCAGGAAAATCTACAATAATTGGAAAGAGAGGGCCCAGATAAAATACGCCTTTAAAAATCCGACTTAAGACCCACTTCACTTCTGTCCAAGGATCCTAAAGAGCTATTCAAGTCTTGTATCTAACTACTCTTATTGAGATTTCCTCTGGTAAACCTTTGTTCTCTTAATACTTGACTTGAGAAACCATAGTCCACTTATCTGGTATCTACCTTTTTTCTGTGATAGGGTAAGTTTAAACACGATTGATCTTAACCAGATTCCCAATCACTAGTTCAAGGTAACAAAATGATACACAGTTGGGAAAGGGTAGGAGGGTTAGCACTGTTTTTAAATGATTTTTACTACCTTTCTGTACTGTGGAGATGGGGGAGGGGAGAGGGAGAAGCCCAGAAGAGATCTTGTACCATGAGCTTCATATTAAGGGGTGATCCGTACAATTCTTACCTCCTTATTTTTGTACAAAGAATTGATGATAAGTTTCATCATTCTGTTCACTTCTGCTTGGAAAGCAAATTTCTCAGATTTTTCTCTAAGTTCCTTTATTTGGGATGCATTCAATCCATCTAATTGAATAGCTTCTTCTTCTCTATGGACAGAGAAAAAGAAAATGTTACGATACAGTAAAATAAGTGTGAGCAAAGTAGTACAAGAACCACAGTGTTTAATATGATGGTGGGAACACAGCCAGTGTTTGTAAGCTGATGACCCTTTTCCTTCACCCATAAATAAGGCTAAAATCGAAGTCCTTTAAACAAACATTGCTTTCTCTCTACTATTATGTTGTATCTATAATGCACACTAATAAACAGTTTGTGTAACTAACCTCAGCTTTAGAAACAAGCCACCTACACAACTTTTCCCCTTTCCTGTAATCTGCTCATCTGCACACTTTCCTCAGTTTGGTTCCTAAACTAACACTACACTATTTGACTGTTAACAGTGCTCTTGTAGTATCCTTTGGCTGTTCAGTTTCCTCAATGCTAGAATCTTGTCTGTGTTGTATTAGAAAGCATACATAAATATGTGGGTCTGAGGGTGGAAATGTACTCCTAGGTTCTACCTATTTCCACCCTGTGCTTTCTAATAAAAAGACCATGTATGTCATCATTACATATCCACACCCAACACACAAGAAAAAACCAATGACCACTTCTCTGATTTAATTTATCCCTGACATTTACTTTTTTTGTTTGTTTTGGTTTTTAGTGAGGCAACTGGGGTTAAGTGACTTGCCCAGGGTCACACAGCTAGTGAGTGTTAAGTGTCTGAGGCCGGATTTGAACTCAGGTACTCCTGACTCCAGGGCCAGTGCTCTATCCTCTGCACCACCTAGCTGCCCCTGACATTTACTTTTGATATCCAGGGGTCAGTTTTACTTGGATGAACTCTGTTCTAATGTCTCACAAACCTGTTGCCCATCTTGATCTTCAGTTCTATCAGAGCAGCTAAAAGGAAGCTAAGAGGTAAATTCTTAACACGTGAAAATAAAATTAAACCTGTCTTGCTTGTGCCTTTGGGGGGGACCAGAATCATTTGAATTTCGTTCAGCTATCTGACAGCAGATTTCAGATCCCTTTTCCTTTTTGAGACCAGAGAGCACCACCACCATCTGGGCCTGTGCAGTAACTCATTATGACAGTTTCAGATCAGCACCAACCTCTGGACCACTTCATCATCTGTGCGAGAGCCTTCTCTGCTTTTACCAAGATCCTCTTCCACTGTAGCTTCCACATCCAGCTGGTCGTCTGCTTTAACTGATCCTAAGGGAAAACAACATTCCTGGGTGAGACAACTGTCTTCCCAGTCATATGGAGCACACGAGCCAACAGGGGGCCAAGGGTAGTGTGGGAAGGGAAGGGGTGGGGCCCCGAAGCCTCGTGAACATGGGCTGAACCCCAAAGTCAGCTTCTGGTTCAAGGGTTGGGGCTAAATAAAAGGATGACCAGCTCCTCTGCCTCAGCCCTTTTCCCCAGAGAGAGATTCGTTAATTCTCTACTTGGAAAGCAATGGGTTCAAGTGCCAGCCAGAATCCTTGGTATCTGTGGCCACGACCATACCCTGGCCCTTCTCTGAGCTACTCCTCAGTCTCTAAACTGGGCAGTCCCGCTGGCAGCTCACCCCTCAGAGTTGGTGAGACCCAAAAGGACAGCGCAGATACAAGCCCCTTGGCAAGCCTCACAAGGCTAGGTAGCTTGACCGGTCACTTCATGGCCCTAACTGTGAGCATCTCCTATCAATGGGGAGGAACGGCCCTTCTGAGAGGCCAAGCAGAGGAACCCAATAAAAGTCCTCAAGGGCCAGACAGCCCAACTGAGGACCCAGGGAGGCAAAGGGACTGGGCTGAAGATCACCCAGGGAGGAGGACTTTGAGAGGACCGCAGGCAGATAGCCCAACCTCCTCATTTTAGAGATGCCGAGATTGAATTCCGCTCCTCTGCCTCCAAAGCCAGCCTTCTTTCCTCTGTACCTTGTTTAGAGCCAAGACTAGAACCCAGCTCTGCCTTCTGCCCTGTCTGTGCGACAGGAGACCCTGAGGGCAGGGATGCTTTCACCAGGACCTCAACCTCACTCCCTCTCAGGATGCACAAGACATCCATCCACCCACCTCCTGACTGTGGGCATCATTCTCTCTCATCCCATGCCTGCAGGACTCCCCCTCCTTGTCTCCTTGAGGTCCCACTTAGAATCCCACCCCCACCCCCTTAACTCCAGTAGCTCCCTTCTATCTAGTGACCAGATTCTAACGATAGGGTCATATGATGTTAGGCTGTGAATACAAATAGCAACATTAGACTGGGGTCCTGTCCATATATCACACGGTATGTGTGTGGGGGGGGGCTTCTTGAAAGCCAGTACCCTTTTTCCTCCCCTCCTTGGTACTTTAGGGCGGTGCCTGGCACGTAGTAGGTGCTTCCCAAACGCTAGCTGACCAAGTAGAGACAAGAAGGGTTCCTGATCGGGGTAGGGATTTTTTTTTTGGGGGGAGGGGGGAACAGAAGCCACTCCGGCACACAGTAGGCCCGTTAAGCGCTCGCGGGCGGCCGCGTCCACAACCTGGTGGCCCGGTCCTCTTTTCTTTGGTGAAAAAAGCCGGGGGGGCTTGGCCCCCCGGGAGGCTATTTAATAAGCACGCTAACTGACCGCGCCGCCTTTACAAAAAGTGAGTCGGCGCTGGGGGCCGGGGGAGGAGAGGGACAAGAGGCGGCCGGGACCGACCCGCTGCCCTCCGGCCGCCTCTGTCCACGTGGTCGTGCCCGTTTTACGGACGGGGAAACCGAGGCCCTCCGCACGGCCATGCCCATCTCAGCGGCGGGGAATCGAAGACAAGGCCTTTGGAGGGCGCAGGCGGCTGAGCTCGGGCGGACAAAGCGCCCCGGGCGCGGGCCCCGGGGGACGCGCTGGGATGGGGTGGGTGTCGCGGGGCCGCGGCGCGGGCCGCGGAACCTTCCAGAAGGCCGGGCCCCCTCCTCCTCCTCCTCGTCCTCACTCACCGCAGGCCAGCAGCAGGACGCAGAGGCCCAGCAGCCACAGGGCCTTCATCGCGGCGGCTGCGCGCGGTCAACTCCGGCACGGCGCGTCAGGCTCCTGCTCACGGCCTCGTCCTCCGTCCGCCTCCCCCGGCGGGGCTCCGCTCCTCACACACCGAGCTGCTACGGCTGCGGCGGCGGCGGCGGCGGAACAGAGGGCAGCGACAGCGACGCGATCCGCCCACCACCCCCCTAGCCCGGCCGCTCTCTTTTCTCCCCCCACTCCCTGCGGGCGGGGGACGGGAAACACGAACCGACCAATAACGTCGCACCACGCACACCGCGTGGCCAATGGGAAGCAGCGGTGGGGGGAGGAGGCGGCGGTCCGCCAATGACAGCCCTCCAGGTGAGGGGCCCGAGGACAGAAGCGTGGCTCCGGCTGATTGGCCCACGCGAGCTACGTCTCACCCGGCCAATCACCAGCCTCCGCGGGCCCCTAGCTTGGGCGGCTCCGACATCGGAGGGAGGTCGACCAATGAGCACCAGCTTAGGCACTCCTTCTCCCCCCCCCCACCCCCCCACCCCCGCTTAGGGTGAAGTCGTGCTCCGGAAGCACTTCTGGATCCTTCCTCGACAGCGTTTACTCCGTTACTAGGGGAAACGGTGTCCATGGCAACACGTTCTTCGCTTTTCCTCCCCCGAAGAATACGTTGAGAGTCGTATAAGGCTCCTAGTTCGGCAAGTCCCAAGTAAGCCCTCCCCCAGTTGCCGCAGGCTACTCGGGCGGGTGGCTTCTCGGGAAACAGGAATTTCAGGAGTTTTGGGGCATCTTGTGCCCCAAAGAGACTGAGGAGGAGAGGTGGGGGCGGGGCGAGGCCGGGCACCCCGCGAGAAACTACATATCCCAGCATGCAATGTCCCCAGAACTACAACTAGGTGCATGCCGGGAAAGCGCTTGGGCTTGCCTCCTGGGCCAGCCATGTGCGTACTTTTAACTTGTCGTAGTCTTGCTGGCGGTCTGGATCCCCCAGTCTCTCTAAGTCTGTTCCCGCCCCCCCCCCCCACCGCCCCTTTCCCCAATCAATGGCCCTCGGGAGCCTGGATTGGAGGAGGGGCGAAGAAATATGAAGTTTGCAGTAACCTCCCTCCTGTTACCCCCAGCCTGAACCTTAGTCATAGATAGGAAGCTGGGAGGGACCTCTCAGGCCGTTTACTCTCACCTCCCCATTTGACAAATGAGGAAACTGAGGCCTAGAAAGGGTAGATGACATAGGAGCATAGATCCAGGGCTGGAAGAAACCCCAGAAGTCATCTAATCAGGTGCCCCTGATTTGACAGCCAGAGGAAACTGAGGCCCAGAGAGGATAAATGACCTATTAGGAGATGTAATCGATCCAGGGCTGGAGGGGACCTCAGAGGTCATCTAATCTAGCACCAGTCATTTGACAGCTAGAGGAAACTGAGGCCCAGAGCCGTTCAGCGGCAGAGCTCCTTTAAAGGGGGCGCCGCTGGGTAACCTCCATCTCATTTCCTCCCACAGCATGTAGGGAGCCCCTGCTGTCCAAGCTGCTTCATGTCCCCTGGCCGGAAGCCTGTGACACCCTCCCAGGTTCGCTTTGAAGGAGAGGGCTTGTGACCTTCCCTCCCATCTCAGGGAAATTCTGTGCTTGTGAGCCGTCCCGGGCTCATCACCTCAGGTACAAAGGCCTTACCTGGAAAGCAGCCATCCCCTGGGTAAATAAGTTTGGATTGAACCCTCTGGGGAGCCTGAAGCCCCAGTGTTCTGCAGATGGTCCGATTTGTCCCTCCCTCCTGGGCATGGTTATGGGGTATGGAAGTGGGAATGACCGAGGGGAGGGGGCTTCCCAGCAGTCAGACCCGCGGACAGTGTGAGCAGAACTGTCCAAGTTAGATGACACAAAAAGAGGAAAACGAGTCTCGAATGAGTGGTCAAAGGAAGCACCTGCAGAACATTTGAAAGCAAAACTGACTGCAAATGAGGTAGTATTAACTGTTCTGTATCTGGTAAGTGAAACACTCGGAGAGTTTTCAGTGAGACCAAAAATACCGGGGCTGCTTATTTGCTACAAAAGTGCCTTTCCTGGATAGGAACCTAAGTGAGGGGAAAAGATCTTTGGTTTCTCCTTGGAAGCATTTTATACATTCCTAGTCTTAGGTAACAAATCAGATGATCAATCAATATTTATAATCACCTACTATGTGTCGAGCGCTGTGCTAAATTCCCAGAGATACAAGGAGAGGCAAAAGATAATCCCTGCCCTCAAGAAGTTTGCTATCTAATCTACAAACAAATTATACAAAGCAAGCTATATACAGGATAAATAGGACACGATGGAGCTTTATCTAGATTTAAAATATATTTATTTTCCACATATTATATATTACCCACATACATATTTCTGGGACCTCCCCCACCTCGTTTTTCTTTTTTTTATCAACACCTTCGTTTTATTTTTGCAAGCTATCACCTATGTGGATCCTTGGAGGCCAACAAGCTTTTCAGTGTTTGTCTTACAAGTCATAATCTTTGACACTTCCCTTATTAGAATGCCAGTTAGCTCACCTGCTTGCGGTTCCTCCTGTTTGCTTAGTGCCATAAACTGTTTTTACATCTGCCTGGATTAGCTGTATTTGTTATTAGTGGGCAAACCTACTTTAAAAAGTCACAAGCCCTTTTAAAGCCTCTATGCTTCTCCCTTTGCTGGTTACATTTTTTAAAAGTTTTATTCATATCTTTTATGTTCCAATCATTTCTGAATATTCCCTTTCTCTCTCCACCCAGCTAGCCTTCCTCTCCCTTATAACAAGATTCAAAAACAAGAAAACAGTCCAGCAAGATTAACCAACACATAGACTATATCTGAGGGCATATGCAAAAGGAGGGTTACATTTTAATCATTTTGATCTGGTTCATATGGAATGCAAACAATGGCTTAGTAGCTTTTCTTAGAGAGGACTGTTAAATAAACAAGTGGATATTAGGAATGAATTTTTAAAAAACAACCAGCAGAGCAGAAACTAATACTTTATGGCAAGTCTACCAAAGATGATGTTGAGTTATATTCTGTGCCTAGTCCAGTTTACAGGCTTCAGCATGCATAAAAATGCATGTGTATCACTTGGTAACAATCATCAAATTTCCTCTTGGATGGAGCTCAGAAGGGAGAGATCAGTGTATTTTTTGAAGTTTTGAGGGCTTAAATTAGGGCCTTATGACATAAGGAGATGGAGGAAGAAGAGAATGTCTTTTATTCCTAGAATCTATCCTTGGGGGTGAACTCCCTTGAGCTGTTAAATTTCACAATCTTTTCTCATTTTCAAAAACTACACGTTCTTTGAAAGGCCTCCCTCTCTTCCCCTCCCCCCATTTTTTTCTGTGTATTTTCTCTCTCTCTACCCAGCCACTAGCATCATCGAGCTAAATGGGGTTAGAAGGTGGAGCGTGGAGATAAGATCAGTATTTCCTTGGTCATCTTTTCTAGACAGATAAGTTTGTCTACAGTACACCGATGCAACATTTCTGTTCCAGACTCTCATTGAGACAGCCAGTGTATGATGACTTTTGGTAGGAGTTAGAAGACTAAGTGGCTAAGGGGGAGCTGAAAGTGAAATAAATAAAGAAATCCTTGGCTTGCCCTACTTCTGAAAGAGTGTGGACCTTTTTTTTAGGGTATGAAATAGGGTCTTCTCCAAAAAAAAAGAAGAAAAAAGAAATAGGGTCTTTACAGTTTCAATTCTTTTCCCTACAGACTTCTATATTCATTGTTAATACCATACAATGATGGTCGATAATTTATGATGATAACCTTAAGTCAAAATGGGATCCCGAAGTGCTTGCAGAATAATTAAGGATTAAATTGAGGTTCAGGATAATTTTAGTATTAGGTATATTCTTTTGTATTTAAATTTTTTTTTTAAATTAGCAGTTTGGGGGCAGCTAGGTGGCGCAGTGGATAGAGCACCGGCCCTGGATTCAGGAGGACTTGGGTTCAAATCTGGCCTCAGACCCTTGACACTTACTAGCTATGTGACCCTGGGCAAGTCACTTAACCCCAATTGCCTCCCCCCCTCAAAAAAAAATTAGCAGTTGGTGTATAGCATATTGATTCATTTGAAGTTGAGCCCACCTTTCAAATGAAATTCACCTAGCTGTTCCCACTGCTATTCTGGATACAGAGGTCTGCTTTAATTCAATGCTTATTTACTAATTATGAAAGACAGGAGGGACTTGTGATTTCCTTGGCATAGGGAGCTCTCTCTGCTAATGCAGGTCTGCATATTCTCTGCAATTTAAGAGTCTTAGGTGCCCCAGTGGTTCAGTGAGACCTATCACTTAACTAGTAGGTGTTAGTGGGAGGCATTTGGATCCTTGGTCTCCGCTTGCTCTCTCTCTGTCTCTCTGTCTCTCTCTGTCTCTCTCTGCCTCTCTCTGCCTCTGTCTCTGTCTCTCTGTCTCTCTCTCAATTATGCCCTACTGCCTCTCACTTTTAAACAGATAGCACTTTATTATTAGGCATCATCTTTGAGATCAGCAGTGCCAGGCTGGCTCGTTTGGTTGATTCTCTGAAGCCCAGTAGTAGGTTGTTAAGTTTAAACAGTAACATCTTGACAGCTGCAAATCCTTTCTGTGATGTTAAAGAAACCGTCTGACATAAATTGCAAATAATCTATCACTTAACCCCTCCACCATCCTCCTCACCCCCAAGTTACAGTCTTCAGTGCAAGGACTGAGGGTCAGTAAACAGGCACCCAGATTCCCAGCAAGTTGAGAGGAGTCAGAAAACAAGACTCACCCTGTGCCAGGCACCCAATGAGCTACAAAGAAAGGCAAAACCAGTCTCTGCCGTCCGGGAGCTCACCTCCTAGGGGGTACAATAGCATTTAAATAACCAGGTACATACAAGACATCTGTAGTTTGGATGGAAGGCAGGCTGAAAGGGGCATTGACAGCTGGGGGACTATTAAAGCGGGGGTGGGGTTTGAGCAGAGACTTGAAGGAATCCAAGGAAACTAAGCGAAGGGGAGGGGTCAGGGCATTCCAGAATGGGGGCCAGCCTGGGGAGTAGGCAGAGTCCTTGGCTTTCTGACCACCCTGCAGTTTTCTCGCTGGCTCCAGACACGGGCTCGTAGACTTCACCCATAGCCTGTCCCTTGGGCTTCTCTCGGCTTCCTTTCCTGTATCTCACAAGGTTCTGTGACCTCTCGTGTGGTCCTGGATGGAACAAACCACTTTCTGTAGTTTTCATTGGATATCTTAGTCATCCTTCAGTTTGGTGCAAACATCAGGGTTTTGCTGGAGTGGGCGGGGGAGAAGGGGGCCTTCTGAACAGGTGGACTTTTCCCCAGAGTCGTCTCTAATGCCGAGTTCTTGACAAAAGATAAAACTTCATGATATGCAGCTGGAAAAGGGACTTGAGCTATTCTGAAATAGGCCATTGTCTTCTGCTGGTTCTTTCCAGCCCTGGTAATTCAGACAGAGAAGGCAGAATGATCATGTGAACAATAAGAGAGTCCCCAGGCAGGGAGGTCCAGAAGTCTGTCTGTGGAGAGGTCTGATCGGCAGGTCACGTCCATGCCCCAGGTCGCTTCCAGAGAGAGGGGAGCAGGATTCTGTTTCGAGGTCCCAGTGACCTGGTTTCAGATGGTCAGGGTGTGTTTCCCTGTAATAGTATCTTTTATCTAAAACCAACCAACAGAAACACCCCACGGTCAACAAGAAACACTGTTCACATCTTTGTATTCGTTCTTATGGTGTGCTATGTTCACGTTCCTCTTTGCAAAAAAGCAGACCCCAGGGTGTGGCTTGAAAATTCTTATCAATGACGAAATCATTGAAATGTATCCTTCGGCTATTAAATGATTCCACACTTCACAGATTGTTATGAAAAGCAGGGTTATAAATATTATCCTAATAACATTTATGCAGTTAAGCACTTCACACATGTGATCTCATTTTATCCCTGGGATGTAGGTGCTGGTATTATCTTTATTTTACAGATGAAGAAACTGAGGTAGACAGATGCCCAAAGTTTATACAGCAGGGGAGTGTCTGAGATAGGATTTGAACTCAGGCCTTCCTGACTCCAGGCCCAGTTCTCCATCCACTGCCCCACCTACCTGCCTCTAAATATAGATATCATAACTGACCCATGCATATAAATGCATATATGTGTGCGTATGTATGTATATACATTTAAATTTATGTTTAAACTTTAATGTGTGTATGTATATATGTATGCATATATATTTACATTTATATTTAAACTTTAATGTGTGTATGTATATATGTCTATATATTTACATTTATATTTAAACTTTAATGTGTATATATGTATATTATATATATATATATATATATATTTACATTTATATTTAAACTTAAAAGTGTCTGGGGCAGCTGTGTGGTGAAGTGAATAGAGCAACGGGCCTAGAGTCAAGAAGGACCTGAGTTCAAATGTGACCTTGGACATTTACTAGCCATGTGACTCTGGGCAAGTCACTTCACCCTGTTTGCCTCCGTTTTCTCATCTATAAAATGAGTTGGAGAAGGAAATGGCCAACCACTCCAGTATCTCTGCCAAGAAAACCCCCAATGGGGTCACAGAGAGTTGGATACGACTGAAAAGATTGAACCAGTGTCCAGGGCGCTAGCACTAATAGCGATAAGGTGCTCATTGTGTCCGCTCTATTTAGCCCAAGCAAATCATGAGGTCCAGATCTCCTGGCCAGCAGAGGATGACCCTTTAGTCCTTCCAGTTTCAGGATGATTCTGTCTGTGGTTATTTTGTCCCTTGGAAAGCTACGGTTGTGGTGACCTAGCCTATTGAACAGCCAGATCTTGTCTCAGGAACTCTCGACCTTTCAAACTTAGGAAGTCGCGGGAAGTGCTGGAAATGTCCATTTTTAGACTCTTCCAGTGCTGGCGGAAGAAACGAGGACAGGGACACAGATTCATCTGGGCAAACACAGCTCCCTAGTACCTATTGCATGTGGCTGCTATTGTCACTGGGAAGAAGGGGGAATCCCCTCCCCCATCCCTTTGCTGGAAGTCCAAGAGAAAGGAAGCATGAGATGGATCTTAAGAGAAGCAGAGTAGTTTTGAGCCCCTTTGGGCTGCCCATGAAGGTGCTTAATAAAGGGTTGTTGTAATGGAATTGTAGTATAAAACCTTTGACGTGCCAATGAAATATGGGTAGAGATATATGGACAATTAATTTGAGATGCATTTCTCTGCCTTTGAGCAGTACCTGAATTGCAGGTATAGTACCTAAAATATCATAGCCTCATATACTGAGCCTCACACGACCAAATTCGTAAAGAAATAGCAATGAAAGGATGGCGAAATCTCTTAATTAAAAATGTAACGGGGGCTGCTAGGTGGCACAGTGGATAAAGCACCAGCCCTGGATTCAGGAGGACCTGAGTTAAAATCTGGTCTCAGACACTTGACACTTACTAGCTGTGTGACCCTGGGCAAGTCACTTAACCCTCATTGCCCCGCAAAAACAAACAAACAAAAATGTAACATTAAAGTGCTATGGGTGTTCTGCGTTCCCTTCACTGAACTGGTGGGGAGTCAATCACTTACCCTTGCCCCGCTGAAAGTTAATGACTTGATTCTAGTCCTATGCCTTAGTCAGGTGAGAACAGTCATTTAAAGGCCTATACATTTCAATCATCGGTAATTTATGAACCTTGGTCTTAGTTATGGGGAAGAGTCCTGAGAGACCCAGAAAGCACATTTGCATTAGTCTAGTCCTGTCCCGTGGGTTGCCTTTAAACTAACAGGCCAGTTCAGAACCCATTCACGTGAGCATTTGGTAGTTAGTGACTTGACTGGAGGCCAAGCCCCAGAGAAGGTTCTGCTGGGGGTGGGAAGGAAGGAGAAAAGCTGCAGCTTCCTCCTTGCTTGGAGGGTCGGAGGATTTGGACTTTTGATGTCAGGGTCCTAGCAGCCTCCCTGGAGTAGCGGTGTTGGTATCAGGAGTCAGGAACAAATTAGGTGCCTGGATTCTAGAAGGAGCCTGACCGAAAAGCTGCATCGTGCTCGAGGGGAAATTCAGGCGTGCCTGGGAAAGGGGAGGGATGATTTCCAGACGCCCCCCAGAGCTAGGAGTTACCCCTTTGTCACATGTGTTCTCCGAGCCTGAGTCCACTTTCCTCTGAATTGTCCGTTACAGACTCTTGAGGGGGTCATTTAGTGCCAAGTATATCACCCTTGAAAATACCTGTTTCTAAAAGCTAAGTCTGTCTGGCAAAGAGATGGGAATGCTCAAAATCTATTAACTTGTGTAAGGGGCATTTTCTTTCTGTTCATCCTCTTAGCAATTCAGCTTTATCTGTGGGAACAGACAAAACATTACAAACATGGAACTGTATTGAAGGAAGATCTGCATTCATAAAATCTAGAAAACAAAATGCTCCCACAGTGAAGAGAATTATATGGTTGTCATAATAAACAAGATAGACATCTACCAACTTGGAACTGCATCCATTAGTGGTACCATCACCACTGGGAAGAGAACTTCTGTTACATTTATTTCAAATTCCACACTTGCTGTGGCTGGAGATGAAGTAGGTTGTTTGACTAAAATGTCTATGAATTTAAGACTCCTGAAAACCAAGGGAAAGACAGACTGCTTTGAAATACCAGAGCACCCTATTATTGTCACAGAACCAAGGGATAGTTTCATTAGAATTGGAGACATCGTCCAATACAGGAAGTAAATACTAAAACCAGGCTGGCGGGGCAGCTAGGTGGCGCAGTGGATAGAGCACTGGCCTTGGATTCAGGAGTACCTGAGTTCAAATCCGACCTCAGACACTTGACTTACTAGCTGTGTGACCCTGGGCAAGTCACTTAACCCCCATTGCCCAGCAAAAAAACAAAAACAAAAAACAAACCAGGCTGGCCTTGTGCCTTGGAGTGTGGCTGGACAGAGTTGTGGAGGCCAGAGTTCAGCCTTTAGGAGGCAGAAAGCCGAGTGAGTCAAGAAAATAAAATTGGAAGGTTTACTAGAAAAAAGGAAAGTACAAAACACTGAATAAATCTTTAAAAATTAAAACAAAAAGTCAGTGTTAACTGTGAGATGATTGGATAGATGTAGGGACTTGGGCAAAATACAAAGGGAAGTAGATTTCACGGAAAATAGACTTCCATTCAGGTACAGGCTGGGCTGGAAGACTGGTAAGGCCCTATCCAAATCTGATAGTCCGAAATCTCTCTGGCACCTGGTGACTTCGACTTTGCATCCAGCACCAAGCCTGAGGATGTGGCTTGCACGTGACCTTTGCCATTAATGTGACTTTCAAACATCCCAGTTTTGCTTAGGAAAAAGAAGACAGAGGCCTCTCTTTCCTCTGTTCTCACAGCAATCACAGATTGAGAGTTGGAAGAAACCGTTAAAACTCATCTAGTCTAAACTCTTTTTTTACAGACTTGCTGAAGGTTATAGATAAGTAACTGAGCTAGGATTTGAATGCAGGTCCTTTGGCCCTGTGAGAAAATTAGTATTAATAATGGATTTTTTGGAACCCAGATATCAGTTCTTCCTCTCCCAAAGTCAGTTCTTGAGAAACTTCATTAAATCTCATCTGGCACAAACCCAAGGGAACAAAGGGAATGGAAATAGATTCTTTTGTCTAGATGGGTGTTGGAATTGAGCAACACCTAGATAATGGATTTTTACTTAAGCAACTTCAGTGAAAGTCTTTTGCTTTCTTTTCCTTCAAGTCATCCGTAGAGTTCATTTTAAGGTAGCCCACTTTCAAGTCCTGTCAACCAATAGAGTTGAGTGATGCTGACTAATTAGCTTTGTTTGATGTATAATGACCCAATTAGCTTTGATCAATGTATAATGACCCATTGCTACCAAAAGAGGGTTAAAAACCTGTGGTAAAAAAACGCCACTTGAGGACTTCCGGGTTGTCTTCTGAGCTTCTCTTGGCTCCCTGGGACCAGAAGCATGGGTCACTTGGGGCTCTTCTCCTGCCCGAGCTAACTGCCATGTGGAAGCTCTCTCCCTGCTTTCTTTACCACCAGCCTGAGACCGTGAGAAGTTAGGGAGACACATGCTCAATCCTTTACTGGGATAATATTGATGAATTGATATATGCTCACCCCAAAATGGGGTCTATAGTGAATTAATTTCAACAACCACTGCCCCAGTTACAGCATTAGCTCTTTTCATTATTCTGGGTTGCCTTTCTTACTCCCCCAAATCACACACAAACCATTTTAAAGTTATTTTATGGAAATAACATCTAAAGCTATGGGGAGAGATAAAGGAAGAGAAAATAACAAATAGGGAAAATAAGATCACGGCTAATTGTGGTCTTCAAGGCACAGCGACCTAGGAATAACTTCATCTTAGCGGATTTTATGGCATAAAAAAACTTTAGGGGCAGCTAGGTGGCACAGTGGATAGAGCACCGGCCCTGGAGTCAGGAGGACCTGAGTTCAAATCCAGCCTCAGACACTTAACACTTACTAGCTGTGTGACCCTGGGACAAGTCACTTAACCCCAATTGCCTCACTTTAAAAAAACAAACAAAAACAAACTTTAGTTCTTTTCCACATTAAAAATGTAATATCCCTTTGGAGAAGTGACCTTGTATTTAACATGTCCAGTCCAGAACTCAGATCTGGGGCATAAGTGATTTCCGGATGGAACTGCGTTATGCCTCATTCTCTCATCCAAACGCCCAGAGACCAAACCTTCATTTTCTTTCCTTTCTCCTGCTCCCTCTTCTTGCAGGCCTTCTACTTAAGGGTCATTCATGTCCAAGGCCCAATTTTCGTTCCCTGGCACAGTGCTCCCTCAATTCATCGTGCCTCATTCAGAAGGAAGTGGAATCCACAGTTCTTTCCCTTTTTTCTCTCCCTCCCCTAAACAGACCTTAGGGTGAGGCAATTGGGCATAAGCAGAATCCATAATTCATGTGGAATTATGCCTGATTTGAATTTCAGTCCTTCTCTCGCCTCCTGAAGCACAAAGGCTATGTTAGATAATTTCTCAAAGGGGATGTTGCATTTTTAATGTGACAGAGAACTAGGGTTGTTTTCGGTAATAAAATGAGCCAGGTTTAAGTTATTCATATCACAGAATCATAGGATTTTATCGAAGCCAGCCTTATTGCACAGAAGAGCAGAGTTCAGAGAGGTCAAGGCAGAGACGGTGGTCAGTTAGCACCAATGCTTGGGTCTCCCGACTTTTGACCCAGTTCCTTTTTTCAGTGTAGCATCACTCCAAGGGCGGGAGATTGAGCTTTAAAAATACACAGTAAGGAGCAGCTAGGTGGCGCAGTGGATAAAGCGCTGGCTCTGGATTCAGGAGGACCTGAGTTCAAATGCTGCCTCAGACACTTGACACTTACTAGCTGTGTGACCCTGGGCAAGTCATTTGGTAGTTAGTGACTTTTGCCCCGCAAAACAAAACAAAAAAACAAAAACAGTGAGCCCAGCAGTGTGTCCCAATAGCCTCCTGCTTCTTGCTGGGAGGAGGGGGTGATACTTCAGTATCTCTTGTCTGGGACCTTCATTGGAATTTATTTCCATTTATTTACTTATTTAGTTATTCATCCATCCATCCATCCATCCATCCATCCATCCATCCATCCATCCATCCATCCATCCATCCATCCATCCATCTATCTATCTATCTATCTATCTATCTATCTATCTATCTATCTATCTATCTATCTATCTATCTATTTGCAGGGCAATGAGGGTTAAGTGACTTGCCCAGGGTCACACAGTAAGTGTCAAGTGTCTGAAGCTGTATTTGAACTCAGGTCCTCCTGAATCCGGGGCTGGTGCTTTATCCACTTAGCTGCCTCTTTTTTTTTTTTTTTTTGGACCCAGCGGGCACTTTTATTGGCTCTGTACACGTGCTCCCGGCTCCTCCCAGCTCCCCCCAGCACCCCCCAACCCCCTCAGGCTTTGGCGGCTGCCTGGGTCACCCCCAGCGCTGTGAGCTGCTGAATCTTCTGGCTCATCATCTCCATGATAGCTTGCTTCATGGCATGCTTCTTCTGCAAAGCTGGCTGAATTTTTTCCATCTGCTTAGTGAGGAAGTCAGTCTTCCTCTTGAAGAAATCTTTAGCATCATCAGCTGACTTCTCCACATAGTAGCCAGTTCCTACATCAATGAGAACATGTTCCACATCATGTAACTTCCCAGGTACCTACATAGAACTGGTCAATGGGACGAGTAATTCTTTCCCCTTGTTGCTCTTGTTCAGCACATTCAGACACTCCTTGGCCTCCACGTATTTGGTCTGTACAACCTTGAGCTGCGCGATGGATGAGGAGAAAAACTCCACCTCCTGGTCCAGCTGGTTCTTGAGCAGCTCCAGCTGCGGCAGCGACAACTCCGTGATGTTCACTGACTGCTCCATGTTGGGAGGCTGGACCTTAGCTGCCTCTTAATTGGGTTTTCAAAGGTCCCCCCCAACCCCAGATTTTTTCATTTGCATTGTTGCCATTAGTATACGTTGTTCTAACGGTTCTCTTTGGTTTGCTCTTCTCAATTTCATGAAAATCTTGTTTTTCCGAATTTTGTCAATCCTTACTATGCAATCCTATTCTTGAGTCCTTCTACCCTTCTTGTCCTGGCTTGTCCGTGGCTTGGCCAACCCCAAGCCTCCATTATCCCCATCAATGACCTCCTCTTCTCCTAGAGAAAGTCTGGCAGATGAACTCCCTTGGTCCATTGCAGATTTATGTTATCGGATCTCAACTGGGCATTCAAAGGTCAAGGGGTCTTTTTAGTCTTCCTTCATTCTATTCCCTCAAGCAGCTATTCCAAAACTTTACCGATCCTCAGTCTTCCTACCCTAGCCAGCCTTCTTTCCCCTTCAACAGAACCTCCTCAGACTTTATTGAGGAAATCACATTCCCAGAAGTTTTTGTCAGATAGTGAGTTCTTGTCCCCAAAGTTGGAGACTTTGGGCTTATCAAACACTAGATGGCTGTGGTCATTTGCTACTGTGGCTTTTGTACTTGATCTGTTCCACTGATGCACTGCTCTGTTTCTTAGCCAGGACCAGATTATTTGAATGATTACCACTTTATAATATAGTTTGAGATGTGGTACAGCTAGGCCACCTTCCTTCACATTTTAAAAATTAATTCTCTTTATATTCTTGACTTTTTGTTCTTCCAGGTGATTTTTAATTTTTTAATTTTTTTACTGAAGAAATAGAGAGCATTTGCTCTGAGCTCCTCTTCTCCCCCTGCTCAGCATGGAAAAGCTCTCTGAGATCGTCCCCCATCCTCATTTCCGTAGATCTCTTTGACGAAGCCACACTTTCCTGGCTCAAGCCTATAGTCCTACTTGTCCCCTTGAATCTCCACCTTTCCTGTGGGTTCAATGCCCACCACTGGGAGAGGATGCCTAAATCTATACATCGAGCCCCAGACTTCCCCCTGAGTGCCTGTCCTGCCTCTAGAGGTTCTGCAGGCATCTCAACGTGTCTAAAACCATTTTTTTCCACATTCTTTTTTCCCAAACCCGTCTCTCACCCTAACTTTTCTATTTCTGTTTTTCAGTTACCGAGCCAGGTTCACCACCTCAGAGTCATCCCTGGTGCTTCCCTCCTCCATCCCCTACATCCAATCAGTTGCCAAGTCTTGCTTATTCCCCCATCACCACACCCTTTCCATCCACACCCTTCTCTCTGTTCACACAATCGCCTCCCTTATGGATTAAATCCCGATAATTTCCTCACTGGACTCTGTGCCTCAATTCTTCTCCAGTCCCTCTGCTCAGCTGATAAAGTGATATTTCTAAAGCACAGGTTTGACTAGGTCACTCCTCTCTTCAAGAAGCCCCAATGGCTCCCTGCTTCCTCCAAGAGAAAATCCCAACTCCCGTGGTTGGCCTTCAAAACTTACCTTTTCAGGCTTAGTACAAACGTGTTACACCCCTTTACACATCCTGGGATCCAGCCTTGCTGTTCCTTACGTGCAACCTTCCATTCTGTCTGTCTGTGCCTGTCTCCTATGCCTGCCTACGCCCTCCCTCTCACAGTGGCCTCTTGCAGTCTCCACCTTCCTGCGAAGTTTAGCTCAAAGCCTTCTTTGAGATCGGAGATCTGCCCTGATCTCCGGCTGAGCCTCCTCCCTGCCTCCCTCCCCTCAAACTGTATTTCCTTTGTATGTATTTTATTTTATTTATTTTTGTAAATATTGGACCTCCTCGAGGGCATCTTCTGTTTTGTTCGTATCCTCAGCTTCTAGACACGATCCTTGGCACTTAGTAAACGTTTGCGGGACTGATGATATTTTCCCATTACATATATTTGTTTTGTTTTGTTTTCGTTTTAGCTGTGTAACCTTGGGCTGGCCTAGGCATGCCCAGTTTGCCAGAGGTGGAGTGGACTGCTTCCCCTACTTCGGTGAGTGGGCCAGCTGCCTTTAATAGGATGCCTTTTGTCTTTAAAGTAGGTGAGCTCTTTTAGTCCCTTTCCTGCCATTGTTTCTGCTCTTTTTGGATATTATGAACTGAATCAGTGAGAAGGGAAGGCAAATCCTTCCCTTTTCTTGTCTTTTACCAACTTGATCTTTGGGATACAGACCTAGTAGTGGTATTGCTAGGTTAAAGGGGATGGATGGTTTTATATAGCCTTTTGTGCATCGTTTTAATTTGTTCTTCAGAATGGTTGCACTAGTTCATGACTCCACCAAATGTTCACTAGTGTAGCTATTTTCACTCATCTTCTCCAACATTTGTCATTTCTGAGAGGTGTGAGATGGCATTCATTTGCATTTCTCTAATCAATAGATTCCCTAAATCAAGAGAATTTTTTCTTATGATCATAGATAGCTTTAATTTCTTTTCTTTCATTTCTTTTTAAAAATAGTATTTTATGGGGGCAGCTAGGTGGTGCAGTGGATAGAGCACCGGACCTGAATTCAGGAGGGCCTGGGTTCAAATCCGGCCTCAGACACTTAACACTTACTAGCTGTGTGACCCTGGGCAAGTCACTTAACCCCAATTACCTCACTAAAAAAACCCAGTATTTTATTTTCCCCCCAATTACATGTAAAGACAATTTTTGTTAATCATTTTTACAAGATTTTGAGTTGCAAATGTTTCTCCCTCCCTCCCCCGCCCCTTCCTAAAATGGTAGGCAATTTGATATAGGTTATATATGTGCTATCATGTAAAACATATTTCCAAATTAGTCACAATTGTGACAGAAGAAACATCAAAAGAAAAAATACGAAAAAGAATAAAGTGAAGAAAGTATGCTTCAGTGTGCATTCAGAGTTCCTCAGTTCTTTATCTGCATGTGGATAACACTTTCCTTTATGAGTCCTTTGTACTTGTTGTGGATCATTGTGTTGTTGGGAAGAGCTGAGTCATTTGTAGTTGATCATCACACAGTGTTGCTATTATTGTGTACAATGTTCTCCTGGTTCTGCTCATTTCACTCAGCATCAGTTCATGTAAGCCTTTCCAGGTTTTTCTGAAATCTGCCTGCTCATCATTTCTTATTATACAGTAGTATTCCATTATACTCATATGCCATGGCTTATTCAGCCATTCCTCATTGATGGGCATCCCCTCAGTTTCCAATATTTTGCCACTGCAAAGAAAGCTGCTATAAGTATTTTTGCACACCTAGGTCCTTTTCCCTTTTTAATGATTTCTTTGGGATACAGACCAAGTAGGGGTATTGCTGGATCAAAGGGTATGCATAGTTTGGTTGCCCTTTGGGCGTAGTTTCAAATTGCTTTCCAGAATAGTTGGATCAGTTCACAACTCCACCAGCAGTGTATTAGTGTCCCAAGTTTCCCACATCCTCTCCAATATTTATCATTTACCATTTTTGTCATATTAGTCAAGCTGATAGGTATGAGGTGTTACCTCAGAGCTGTTTTAATTTGTGTTTCTTTAATCAAAAGTGATTTAAAGCACTCCTTCATATGCCTACAGAAAGCTTTGATTTCTTCATCTGAAAACTGCCTTTTCATACCCTTTGACATTTATCAAGTGTGTCTTTGGTTTCTAATCCATTCTGCTATCTGCTTCTATTTGATGGGTGAGCTCATCACATTCATATTCATCGTTATGAATACCTTGTACTTCCCTCTATTCCATTTTCTTCAGTTCATTCTTCTCTCTGACTTTTTATCCTGTCCCTCCTCAAAAGTCTGTTTTGCTTCTAACCACCACTTCCCTTCATCTGCCCTTCCTTTTATCATCTCCCCTGTTTCTCTAATCTCCTTCTCCTCCTATTTTCCTGTTGGGTAAGATAAATTTCTATACACAACAGTGTGTGTGTGTGTTGTATCTAATTAGCATTTTTCTTTGAGGCTTTGGTTATAGCTATTTTCAATTCTGGTCCTTTTCTGAGTTTACGTCTTGTTTTTTTTTTTTTTTTCTGCCACGTTAGGCACTTTTTACGCTCATGTTCCCTTTTTTGTTGTTTCCTTATTTTTCCAGCCTACGTCTTGACTTTGCATTTTATGTTAACATTGGGCTCTCCTCTGTAGGGAGGCACTGTCCTAAGCTTTGGGTTTTTTTGTGCCTCTGGTTTCAGAGCAAGTTGGGGTGGTTGGGAGGGCCTACAAGTTTTTGCTGTTTCTAATGTGGTGTGAAGCTGGGACAGGTATGATCATTATCCTTAGCAAGTAGCCTGTGGCCCTGGGAACTTAAAGGACTTCCTTATTCATGGTTCTGCAGCTAGTATATGCCACAGGTCTCTAATCTAAGTCTTCCCAACTCTAAAGTATACCCTTGGGGCAGCTAGGTGGCGCAGTGGATAGAGCACCGGCCCTGGATTCAGGAGGACCTGAGTTCAAATTCGGCCTCAAACACTTAACACTTACTAGCTGTGTGACCCTGGGCAAGTCACTTAACCCCAGTTGCCTCACAAAAACAAACAAAAAACCAAAACAAAAATAAAGTATGCCCTCTACCCACTGTGAAATACTGTCTTATATAGCTGTATTGCACATTTATCTATTATAGTTTTTCAGCAGTTCTCTAATCAATGTGCACTCACTTGGTTTTTTGTTCTTTGCTGGCAGAAAGAGTACTGCTATGAACATTTGGGGATATATCGGACCTTAGTTTCTATCTTTGATGTCTTTGGGTATTTTTCCACTATTGGAATGGCTGGGTCAAAGGGTGTGGACACTTTTCTTTCCTAAGTGCTGCCTGGAAAGCCTGGGCATCAGCAACGTGATGCCAGTTTTTAATATAACCACCTGGGGCAGCTAGGTGGCGTAGTGGATAGAGCACCGGCCCTGGAGTCAGGAGTACCTGAGTTCAAATCCAGCCTCAGACACTTAACACTTACTAGCTGTGTGACCCTGGGCAAGTCACTTAACCCCAATTGCCTCACTAAAAAAATATATATATATATATAACCACCTGAGTTATCAAGGAGTGGACCCAAAAGAACTGGACCAGAGCTCATGCCTGCCTTTTGAATTCAGAAATTTGGAAGCACCAGCTTCTTCCCACATATTCCTGAGAGGGGAGGACTTCTAGTCCAGGGTTACATAATGGTGATAAATGTTGACGTTCCTGTGTTCCTCTGAGATCTAAATAAAACATGATGAATCTTAATTCTAACTCCATGCTAAAATACTGATAATTCAGGAAGGGATTCCTGCTTTAAAGACTCCCTTTCCACGAAGTTAGCCTCAGACACTTTAAAAAGAAAACCACCAGCATTCTAGGCAGGGCTTACTGTTTGCGCTTACAGCGATCTCCGGACAAAAAGCTCCTTGTCTGGCCCAGATGCCCAGTCGAGGACCTGAGAATGTTCTCTACCATTTCCTAACAAACAACATTCTTGGACTTTGTGAGGGCTCTTTCCAGCAGTGTGCTGGGATATATGTTTGTTTGTTTTCTTATTGGACGCCAACTTAATTCCAACTGAATTTTTTGTGTGTGTATGTGAGGCAATTGGGGTTAAGTGACTTGCCCAGGGTCACACAGCTAGGAAGTGTTAAGTGTCTGAGGTCGGATTTGAACTCAGGTCCTCCTGAATCCAGGGCCGTTGCTCTATCCACTGCACCACCTAGCTGCCCCGCTGGTATATATGTTTAACAACTGGCTCTCTTATTAAAAAATGTGCCCACAATGCACTTCTGAGTCAACTTTGCAATATGAATATTTTCTCAGTCACTCTGTTAAGTCTAGACAATGAACAAAACACACAATTGATCCTTAATTGTTAGTGTTTGCCATTTCTGAGATACACATTTTCCCATAAAATTTAACAATTGGCTTTTGGAAGCCAGTCATAGCTGGCTCTGGTATTGTTGGGTTTGGGTTTTTCCCTCACTTTGCTCTTGGGTTCACAGCATAGTTCCAGACAGTTGTGGTCATTTGGCTTCTGGACACAGAGCGTGGCTGTCAAGTTGTATTTATTGGATAAGAAGTTCTCTAATATTGCAGTACGCACCGTACGTAGGTCAATATAGAGAGACCATCTGTCTCTGTGTTATTAACCCATCACACAATATCCAGAAGCTCCCTTTTACATCCAGGGTCATATATAAAGCCCCTGCTTGCACAATGGGGTCCCTTCCTTCTATAACCTGACTGGCTCCTGCCCACCATGCAGCTGAGACAGTTCCCCATGTGAGAGAGGTTGGGAACCCTGATCTGAGTCATGATGATGTGTCATGGGGGTGTTTTGGAGGATGCTTTGATGTTCTATAACGGGGTCTGGCCTGCTACCCAGTGGGGAAGAGCAGCCTCTTTGGTGGGCTGCAGTTGCAGACATAGAGCTGGGGGCGCCTTCAGAAAGGCATGAGTCAGCCCAGCCTCACTCTCTCTGAGTCCCATTTCTTTGGTGACTTATTCCTGCTAGACAGTGTCCAATGAAGGACAAGGAGGGCTACAAGAGGAGAAATCTCAGGCCTTTTCCCATCTATGCCAACTTGTTACCCCATGAAAATAGGCCTTGGTACTTTGCATTGTCATTGGTTCTCTCTCTTTTTTCTCTTAAGATAAAGGAGATTAATCTGCAGGTTATGACCTTGTGAGTTTTGAAAGGTCAGGAGTGTGAGCCATCTGGGAATTTGGGTCCAGGAGTCCAGTCCATGGCCAGTCCTGCAGCCAGCTCTGCTAAGAGGAGTGTCCTTCTGGGACTAGCTCTGCAGAGCTGAGATGAGGATTCATTTGCTAGTGATGCCCCATTTGGATGGGAACTTGGTGGCACCCATCTTATGTAGAAACTATGCTGAGTTTGAGTCCACCTTCTCCAGATACTGGGGTGGTAGAGTAGACAGCCCACCCTGGAAATACTGGAAGGGAAATTTATACTTCTATTTATGCGATATCTTTTAAATAAATAGCCCTTTGTAAAAGTTAATTGATCGCGGGGCAGCTAGATGGCGCAGTGGATAAAGCACCGGCCCTGGATTCAGGAGTACCTGAGTTCAAATCCGGCCTCAGATACTTGACACTTACTATCTGTGTGATCCTGGGCAAGTCACTTAACCCCCATTGCCCCGCAAAAAATAAAAAATAAAACAAAATAAAAATAAAAAGTTAATTGATCGAATAGAACTGGAGGACTAATCACTAGTGGCTAACTATATATAGGGAAACATCCAGAATGGGACTCAAGCCAGTAACAATAGAGAAGATACCCTGGCCCCTCAGAGGTACCCCTAGGACACTGAGCTGTGGCTGCCTGGCTCTGGGATAGCGAAGCCTGAGAGAATCCTTGCTCTTCTACCACCTTCCAGTCTTTTTACCGTCTGTGCCTCCCTGTCCTCTGGGATCCGGTTGTGCTGGCCTGTGCTTCTCCTCGTCCCCAATAGCCATCCTCCAACTCTGTGCATTTATACTGGCTGGTCTCTCCTTCTTGGAACGTCCTGCCTCTCGGTTTCCTTTGACTCACCTCAATTCTTGCCTCCTGCAGGACTTCCCATCTCCTCTGCCTATAGCTTGTATGTCCCAGAGTCTCCCCAGTAGGAGGGGAGCTCCCTAAGGCCAGGGACCATATTTTTTTTCGTTATCTGTATCCCAGTACACCGGAAACACTCCTCGAATGCTTGTGGACTGACTGATTTGAACTGTAGTCATGGGGGGCACAGCGGGGAACACCACAAACCAGAGCCCTTGTTTTAGAGCAGTGTAGACTTTGATGTCCTTTGCTGGTGGGTGTCACCCATTCTCCAGGGGCCCAGCCAACTCTTCTTGGGTACCAGGTTGTTCTCAGACCCAACTTTTGCTTCAGTCTTCCGTCCCCTGCTCCTCCTTTCCTCCCAGATCTCTTCCCTGGCCATGACTTGTATCCCCATTGAGAGACCTGATCCCACAGCTATTCTTCTCATCTTGGGTGTCACACTGGCTAGTTTCAGCTCTGTCTCCTCCGGACAAATCTGACCACACGCCCTCTTGGCCTGTGTGATGTTTGAAATCTAATGTGGGACCTGCTACCCTCTGAGCCATCTACATTTTTACGTGTTTTTGCTGTGGGCCAAAGGAGTTGATAGAAGGTTCAATGGATGGGATGAATACACTGGATTACTTGATAGAGGGAATGAGTATTCTTTATTTTCTTGCCTTGGCTAAGTCTTTTCTAAGAACAGAAAAAAAGACTTACATTCCTGGTCATCTTTAAAATGAATGTATTTTTAACATAACCTATATCAGATTGCTTTCCATCTTAGGGAGGAGGGAGGGAAGGGAGGGTGGGAGAAAAATTTGAAACTAAAAATCCTATGAAAACAAATGTTGAAAACTATCCTTACGTGTAACTGGAAAAGAATAAAATACTTTTTTTTTTTTTGGTGAGGCAATTGGGGTTAAGTGACTTGCCCAGGGTCACACAGCTAGTAAGTGTCAAGTGTCTGAGGTCGGATTTGAACTCAGGTCCTCCTGAATCCAGGGCCGGTGCTTTATCCACTGCTGCCACCTAGCTGCCCCCAAAATACTTTTATTAAAAATAAAATAAAATGAATGTATTTTTGTTGCTTGGTTTGTTTCTTACTTCCATTAGGTTGTTTCAACGCTGACCTCTCTATTGATTGTAAGTTGCTAAGCAAGAAATGAACTATATTGGGGAAGAAGCTTAACTTTTGCTGGCGCCAGATGTTCTTCGGGGGACATCTGAGAAGCACTGACAGCTAAGAGCCGAGTCACTTTGCAGTTCATCTGAGTACAACGTTGTGAATTCTTGAGCATCGTGACATGTTTCAGAAGCCGATTGAAATCATGGAGAAGAGTCCTCAGTCCGTCTTAAAGCCTCAGCCCCCGATCCGGCCTTACGTGTGTTCCACTGTAAAGGATTTCCAAGAAGAAAGAGACTTTTTGGCCAGCACCATCTTCCCCCAGCTTAACGAACTGTGCAATTCCCGGGGAACCTATTTCAAGGCGATTGACCTGCGGTGGCCGGCCTCGGAGGCTCACGACCCTCTCTGCCCCAACTTCCGCAGGCAGTACTGCAGCCTGCAGTCCCAGCAGCTGAAACTTTGCCTCGACTACATTAACAGCTCTTTCCCCTTCTTCCTTTGCATGCTGGGCCAGACCTACGGCGAGTTCCTCCGTGAGGATGCCAATTTCCTGCCCACCGGGACCCCCGACCTGCCGGGGCTGTCCAAGGTCGAAAAGAACCTCTACGTGGCGGCGCACAACGGCTACCCCTGGGTCCTGGAGAATTTCACCTGCAGCCTCACGGAGCTGGAAGTGATCCAGGCAGCCTTCATGAACGACTCCCAGTTCCAGTACTACTATTTTCGCACTGGCGCCATGCTGCTGAAGGCGTTAGAGCAGGAAAAGGGGAAGATCAACTGCCCCCAGTCAAGGCAGAAGGAATACGAGAAGCGAAGGATTGGCGAGCTCAAAGCCAAGATCATCAGCAAAGGGCTGCCCGTCAGGTTTTACAGAGATCTCCAGGAGCTGGGCGAATTGGTGTTCAAAGACTGGTCAACTGTGATAGAGAAGCTCTACCCTGCTGCTGCTGTGCCCGAAAATGTAGGTGAGTAAAACAACCCGGGCGCGGAGCTCAGGGGCATCTCCTTTGCGGGGGGAGGAAGAGGAGGGTTAGGGGGGGAGGGGGAAGGCTTTTAAGAATCGAGGTCATGGAGCATTATTCTGATGACCAGCGGATCCCTGGAAGGGAGAAGGATGACATGCTGGTTTGCAGGAATGACCTGAGTCAATCAGTCAATCAATAAACACTGAGCACGGACTCTGGAGCAGGCACTGTGTGAATAAGCACAAGAATCTGAAGGAGCCTCCTTTCCTTTGATGTTATCCTGACTCGTGCACATAGAAAGAACGCAGGGGCAGATTTGATCCTAGCAGGGGACAGGCTCCATCAATTTCTAATTAGTGGATTCTTTTTTTTTTTTTTTTTTTAGTGAGGCAGTTGGGGTTAAGTGACTTGCCCAGAGTCACACAGCTAGTGCGTGTTAAGTGTCTGAGGTCGGATTTGAACTCAGGTACTCCTGACTCCAGAGCCGGTGCTCTGTACACTGCGCCACCTAGCTGCCCCATAATTAGTGGATTCTTGAAACACATACAAGTGAGCCATCTCAATATCAGAAGTCTGTTTAGAAGTCAGTTGTTTGGATCTCAGAATATATTTTCCCAGGAAAATAGTTTTGCCATAAGGGGAAAGGGTGGGGTAAGAGTGTCCCAGGCAAGCCCACAAGAGCCAATTTAAAATAGAATGCACCAGAAGGATCGTGCTCTTCCCATTGGAACCTAGAACTCAAATGCCATGTACAGTAGGTAATATTTTGATGGTAAATGGAGTCTGAGTCCCATGAGCCACTGGCAGTGCTTCCCAAGACCTGTGGCTGGGGTGGGGTAGGGTTCAGAAGTGAGGGGGAGCAAGAGTTAGACAGACCCAGGTTTGAATGTCTCCTAGCTGTGTGACCAGGGGAAATTATTTAATCTCCCAGAGCCTCAGTTTCTTTTTTTTTGTCAAATGGTAATAATGATCCTTATACCAAGAGGCAACAGTGGTAATGGATGGAAAGTGAGCCAGGAAGATGTGGGTTTGAATCCTGTCTTTGACACACTGTTACCTCAGGCAATAACATTTCATTGGGAAATATTTAACAAAATAAATAAAAATACAATAGAACATAGATGTTAATGTGGTTTTCTAAGACAATATGCCGACCCACTTTCTGTTTGAGTTTGACACCACTGCTCAAGGTGACTTTCCAAGGTTGTAAATTATAGAGATGGAGATGGTCTGTATTGGGAGAGGGATTCTCCTCATCCTGGACCAAGGAAACCCCAAGTCTCCTAATACTTGCTTCAACTATTTCCTGGGATTGCCATGCAAAACTCAAAGGGTTGTAGGAGTATGAGACTATGGAAAGGCTGGCCTCACTATAGGTGTGTGACACCTCTGTGTGACTCAGGCCACTCCGTGGACCCATCTCCTAAGTCATGTGTAGGTCGTAGTCAATATTGTATTGGGAGAGCGTCTGAGTGTTTAGTGGCAGAACCTGAACTCAGATCTTCCTGACTCCAAGGCCAGCACTCCATTATTTTGTACTGCAGGCAAAAAGACAAAAACCCCAAAGCCAGGGAATATACATGACTCCTAAATGAATGCATATTGGCTACTTTTATTTAAATTTTTTTTTCCAATTACATGTAAAGATTTTTTTTTTGAGTTCCAAATTTTTCTCCCATCCTCCCTTTCCTTCCCACTTCCCAAGGCCAGCAAGCAATCTGATATAGGTTACAATCATGTTAAACATGTTTCCACATTAGTCATGTTGTAAGAGAAGAATCAGAACAAGAGGGGGGAAAAGCAAGAAAGAATAAACAACAACAACAACAAAAGCAAAAGCAAAAGCAAAAACAAAAGTGGAACTAGTCTGCTTCGATCTGCATTCAGACTCCATAGCTCTTTTTCTGAATGTGGAGAGCATTTACCACCATGAGTCTTTTGGCCTTGTCTTGAATCATTATATTGCTGAGAAGAGTTAAGTATAATGATTACTTTTCAGCACATTCTTCTGTGAGTTTTGCTGCTCCGGGCATTTTCTTATGGCATTATTTGGATGTTTTTTGGAGCGATCGCATCATGAGTTCGGGAGCTCACTGCCTTTCCTCCACCATCTTGGCTCCATAATGTTTACTTTTCAACCAAATTTAGCATCACAGAGTTTTTGTTTTTGTTTTTTTTTTGCGGGGCAATGGGGGTTAAGTGACTTGCCCAGGGTCACACGGCTAGTAAGTGTCAAGTGTCTGAGGCCGGATTTGAACTCAGGTCCTCCTGAATCCAGGGCCGGTGATCTATCCACTGCGACGCCTAGCTGCCCTTAGTCCAGCTTTTTAATTTCACATGCGAAGGAACTGTCATCCAGAGAAGGGAAGGGCCTTGTCCAACGTCTCAGAATGACCCTACTGTACGGCCTCGCTAGGGCAAATTATCCTCTTCTTGGGAAGTACCATTTTGTCCTTTTAGTTTCCAAAATGTTTTTATTTTTGTTTAAATCTCGCTTGATTTAGGTTTTCTGCACTGTTATCTTTCCCTTAGAGATCCATTTTGGTTGCTTCAAAACCTTTTATTTGAAATGGTGAGAGAGCTGAGCCGAATCAGCTCTTTGTCCTTTTCAGTGTGAGGTCATGGAAAAATGTAGCTACCCCAGCAGGCACCGAGGGCATTGGAAAAGATTAGGTTGTTTGTCCATGGTGCAGCCCCTGTGGAGGTCGGCACGCTCTGTACTATATGTACAGTATGTAAGTTTGCCCGTATGTAAGTTTGACATCGGGGGCAAGTATCTGTGCGGGGAAGCTGATAGGAGCTACGCACACCCAGTGACCAAAGCTTTCCATGTCAGATGTAAACAGATCTCTTTCTTGTCTCTCCAGACTACGAGCACAACTTTGAACGTTCTTATCATGAAGCTTTTACTGCAAAGTGTCGGAAGGTATTTGTCTTGTCCAAGGAATCGAAACAAGTCTTTGATGCTTTGGAAAAATTTGTGATGAAGGAGCCTCAAAACGAGGCGGGCAAACAGGAATCGGGCAGCTCTCTGGAATCGATCCTCAGGTAATGTGGGGTGAGGCTGTACAGGTGTGCCCTTTGGTTGGGGTAGGGAATGTAGCTGTACTTGGGCAAACAGGATTTCCTTGGGTCTGGAAGGGAAAGGCCAAGTTCTCCTCAGTTCCTTTCATCCGGAACCTGGCTCAGGGCTCATCTCCTCTGAGAAGTCTTCCCCAACTCTGCATTTCCATGGCCCTTCAGGGTCATTCATTTCCCAATCCCCCCCCCCATTTGTCTAATTCAGTCTCCTGAAGATTGGAAGGTCCTTCAGAAGAGGGAATCTGCCTCCTGGCTTTATTTATTTATTTGTTATTTTAAGATTTTATGTTCCTTAAGCACCTCTTACAGTGTTGTACATCAAAGAGACGTTTGATTAATTCCCAGTGAATGAAGATTTGACTTCACCTCCTAGGCCTCTGTTTCCATATCTGTAAGATGAAAGGGTCAGACTAAATAACCTTGAGGTCCCTTCAAGCCCCGAATCTCTGATTCTGTGTGGTCCCAAGCTTCAGAAAGTGGAGGAAGCAGATTTGGGAATTACAACCTTGATAAAAGGTCATGTATTTTGATGATAGTTTTAGCCTCAGAGGTAGCATGGCCTGGGAAGCCAGGAATGCCTGCGCTGTCCCACCTCTGACTCGCACTGGCTAAGAGACTGCAGGCAGATCCAGGTCATTCTCCAAGACTTACTTACTCCATCTATCCATCTATCCATCTATCCATCTATCCATCTATCTATCTATCTATCTATCTATCTATCTATCTATCTATCTATCTATCTATCTATCTATCTATCTATCATCTATCTATCCATCCATCCATCCATCCATCCATCCATCTATCCATCTATCTATCTATCTATCTATCTATCTATCTATCTATCTATCTATCTATCTATCTATCTATCCATCTATTTATCTATCCATCCATCCATCCATCCATCCATCCATCCATCCATCCATCTATCTATCTATCTATCTATCTATCTATCTATCTATCTATCTATCTATCTATCTATCTATGTCTATTTATTTATTCATTCATTTATTTGTTTGTTCATTTATTTTTTTGGTGAGGCAATTGGGGTCAAGTGACTTGCCCAAGGTCACACAGCTAGTAAGTGTCAAGTGTCTGAGGCCGAATTTGAGCTCAGGTCCTCCTGACTCCAGGGCCTGTGCTCTTCAAGACTTTAAGATAAAGAATAGATCCAGGGGCAGCTAGGTGGTGCAGTGGATAAAGCACCAGCCCTGGATTCAGGAGGACCTGAGTTCAAATCTGGCCTCAGATACTTGACACTTACTAGCTGTGTGACCCTGAGCAAGTCACTTAATCCTCATTGCCTCCCCCCCCCCCAAAGAATAGATCCAACCATTGTGGAAAGCAATTTGGAACTATACCCAAAGGGCTATAAAACTGTGCACACCCTTTGATCCATTAATACCACTGCTAGGTCTGTATTCCAAAGACATCCAAAAAAAGAGAAAAAGACCTATTTGTACAAAAATATTTATAGCAGCTCTTTTTGTGGTGGCTAAGAATTGGAAAATGATGGGATGCCCATCATTTGGGGAATGGGCAAACAAGCTGTGGTATATGATTGTAATAGAATATTATTGTGCTATGAGAAATGATAAGCAGATGATTTCAGAAAAACCTGGAAGATTTATATGAACTGATGTATAGTGAAATGAACAGAACCAGGAAAATGTATACAGTAACAGCAATATTGTTCGATGAAGAACTGTGATTGACTTAACTATTCTCAGCAATACAATGATCCAAGACAATCTCAAAGGACTGTTGATGAGGCCTACCATCTACCTCCAAAGAAAGAACTGATGTTGTTTGAACACAGACTGAAACATGCTATTTTTCATTTTCATTTTTTCCTTTTATTTAAGTCTTCTTATACAAAATGACTAAGATGGAAATGTTTTACATAATTGCACATGTATAACCTATATCTGATTGCTTACCGCCTCAGAGAAAGGGTAGGGATAGCATTTGGAACTCAGAATTTTAAATAAAAATGTTTATTTTTTTAAAAGGATGAAGGATAGTCAGCTAAGTGGTGGTGCTGTAGTGGATAGCCCTGGACTTGGAGTCAGGAAGACTTGGATTCAAATCCTGCCTCTGATACACATAACCGTTGGACCCTGGGCAAGTCCCTTAAACAATGTCTGCCTCAATTTCCTCATCTATAAAATGGGGATAATAATATCACCGACCTCCCAGGGTTGTTGTGAGGATCAAAGGAAATAAAGTGTTTATTGGTGTGTCTTGGTGGAGGGAGTTTTCACATGAGGATGTTTTCTACCACAGATAAGGTCCCAGGGATGGGGATGGGACCTGGTTCTGTGATTTCACTGTTATAGGGAACTCCTGGATGAGTGACCTTTCTCTGCCAATGTGGGTCAGTATCTTCTGTACCACTCGGACTCTTAGGTGATTTTCTAGTCCTGAGAGGCTGGGTAATCTGCCCAGGGTTACAGAGCAAATAATAGTCAGATACAAGACTTGAACCAAGGTCTTTGTGGCTTCAAGGCCAGTTCCCTGTCCAGTCAGTCGGTAAGCATTGATTAAGTGCCTACTATGTGTAGGCACTGTGCTAAGTGTTGGGGATACACAGAAAGGCAAAAGACAGTTCCTGCCCTCAAGGGACTGTCTTTCTCCAGATTATTCTCCTCAGGGGATGTGGAAAAATTGGGACACTAATGTACTGTTGGTGGAGTTGTGAACTGATCCAACCATTTTGGAGAGCAATTTGGATTATGCCCAGGGGGTTAAAAAACTGTGCATACCCTTTGACCCAGCAATACCTCTACTAGGCCTGTATGCCAAAGAGATAAAAAACAAGAAGGAAAAGGACCTATATGTGCAAAAGTATTTATAGCAGTTCTTTTTGTGGTGGTAAAGAATTGAAAGCTATGGGGATGCCCAGCAATTGGGGAATGGCTGAACAAGTTGTGGTATATGATTTTAATGGAATACTATTGTGCTGTTAGAAATGATGAAGAAAAATCTGGGAAGTCTTATAAGAATTGATGTAAAGTGAAGTGAACAGAACCTGGAGAACATTGTGCACAGTCACAGCAATGTCTTAAGGATGATCAACCGTGAACAACTTCATTACCCTGATCATGACAGTGATCCAAGACAATTCCAAAGGATGCATGATGAACAATGCTGCCCACCTCCAGAAAAGGAACTGATGGCATCTGAATGCAGATGGAAGCACATATTTTCACTTTATTTTTCTTGCTTCTTTGCAATGTGGCTAATATGGAAATCTGTTTTGTATGATTTCACATGTATAATTGAGGTCACATTTTGAGGGATGGAATGGAGGGAGAAAACTCAGTACTCAAAATTAACTAACTAACTAACTAACTAATTAATTAATTAATTAAAAAAATTTTTTTTTTTAGGGCAATGAGGGTTAAGTGACTTGCCCAGGGTCACATAGCTAGTAAGTGTTAAGTGACTGAGGCCGGATTTGAACTCAGGTCCTCCTCATTCCAGGGCCGGTGCTTTATCCACTGTGCCACCTAGCTGACCGAATTTTTTAAAAATTAAATTTAATTTTTTTAATTAATAAGGTATTTTATTTTTTCCCGTTAAATGTCTATTTTTTTTAAAGACAGGTATTAACAGTGTTGAGAAGTTTACATAATTTTCTTTTACTTGGTCAATAACCATTGATTGAATTCCTAAACACCCAACCCCATTATCTGAAATGGACTAGTCCAGCAGGCCCCACCATGACACATTTTTCCTAAAACACTGTTAGTTTAAATGCCCACGGCTTAATTGTTTGCTTTGTAATTTTGAAACAATACTTGGCACTTTAAGTCACCCTGTGCTGGTTGTGTTGGTCAGGAGAAAAAGAGAGTTCTTCTTGGAGCCTAAAAGCTTTTCTCTAATGCAACACAATTCATTTGTAACCTTGAAAGAGGGGACCCCAGATGGCTTGATAATTTCTCATTTTTCTATTGATATTTTTGTTGGGGCAGTTAGGTGGCACAGTGGCTAAAGCACCGGCCTTGCATTCAGGAGTACCTGAGTTCAAATCTGGCCTCAGACACTTAACACTAACTGTGTGATCTTGGGCAAGTCACTTAACCCTCAGTACCCTGCAAAAAAAAGTAGCTGATATTTTCTGTTGATTTTCTAAGTTATTCTGGGGAGGAGATGATGAAAACTCCTTTTGTTGATACGTTACCTTTTGTCCTAAGTGTGATATGAAATCAGATCCTATAAACTGCATTTAAGGTGGTGAAAACTGTGTTTCCAGATTTATATTTATAGAAAGTTGTTATGAATGTGATACAACTGCAGGCTAACACTGATGGCACTGGACTAATACCTGTGTCTGGTTTCTAGGTTCGGAGAAGTCAGAAACAAATCAGCAGATACAGGGCGTCCCCAAAGTCTTAGTGCAGCCTCAAGCCTCAAAGCTGCTCAGACTTGGGATTCTGTTTAGGGTTAGACTCTTGGAAGACCTTCCCCTCCCCCTTCTGATTTTGCCTTTAACACATAATGGCGGTGGGGAGAAGGAAAGGGAACAAGCATTTCTTAAACACCTACTGTGTGCCAGGCACTATGCCAAGCACTTTATAGGTATATTCTCTCCTTTTCTCCACAACAGCCCTGGCAGGTAGGTGTTATCATGATCCCTGTACAAGACACTTAACCTTCCAATGTCCCAGGTATTTTTTACAGGTTATAAAGGATAGTTCCTCTGTGTTGGTAGAGGGAGTTCTATGTCAATTCTCACTGGTTGGGGTCCAAAACAAATAAAGTAAAACCGTGGAAAGTATGAGGCTAGATCTTAGGTGCATGTCTGTTGATTGTGCCTATCCAGGGCTCATCCTATTATAGAAGATAAGGTAACTGGCTTCCGAGTGGAAGAATCTAACAGAATGGACGCTTCTGAGGGCAGGAACTGTTCTACAGTTTGTGTGTGTATCTCTAAGGCCTGGCACACTGCCTTTTACATGGTTGGTTATTAATCAGTGCTTGTTTAAAAAAGAGTGAAATTAAAGGTATAAACATCACCAAAGAAGAGACAAAATTGTCCCTCCTTGCTGACGACAGGATCATATACTTAAAAACCTCCAAAGAATCTTCAAATCAAATTGAATTGAGCTCAGAGGTTGGCTAGTCCAGGGCTTCTTAAACTTTTTCCACTTGCAACCCCTTTTTGCCTGAGAAACTTTTATGTAAACCCAAGTACATAGGTATATAAAATAGATATACAAATCAAATATTGACTTCCAAATTTTTTGCAACCCCCACATTCAGTTAATGTGTCCCCATGTGGGGTTGAGCCCCGTGGTTTAGGAAGGTTTGCTCTAAGGGGCAGCTAGGTGGTGCAGCACTGGCCCTGGATTCAGGAGGACCTGAGTTCAAATCCGGCCTCAGACACTTGACACTTGCTAGCTATGTGACCCTGGGCAAGTCATTTAACCCTCATTGCCCTGCAAAAAAAAGAAAGGAAGGAAGGAAGGAAGGAAGGGAGGGAGGAAGAAAAAAAAGAAAAAAGGTTTGCTCTAGTTCAGGCTATATTGAGCATCCCTCCTTTAGCATCCCTGACAACAGATTATCTCTCTCCCTGTGATAGGCCTCCTGACCTGCCTTGATTCTGTGATACCAAACTCCATCAGTGGGGTTAGCCATAAAAGCACTCAAAGAGAAGGAATTCCATGATGTCATTCCTGCTATTGCCCTTCTCTACACCCATTTTTCCTTATAACCATGTCACCCAGGGACAACCCCATTTGACCACTGTTTCCAAGTTAGGTTGCTGTGCAACATATAAAATTAGAGGTAAAAGGAGGGGAGAAGGAACTGAAAGATCTCATGCATATAGGATTCGTTGCAGTCCTGTGTATCATATAATTCAAAGCCAAATTAAGATGAGTACTATTAAGAATCACAGGGTGAGGGGCAGCTAGGTGGCACAGTGGATAGACACCAGCCCTGGAGTCAGGAGTACCTGACTTCAGATCTGGCCTCAGACACTTAACACTTACTAGCCCTGTGACCCTGGGCAAGTCACTTACCCCAATTGCCTCACTAAAAAAAAAAAAAAAAGAATCACAGGGTGATAGATATAGAATTAGAAGGGACCTCAAAAGCAGTGTAGTTCCCCCCTCTCATTTTACATAACCCTCCCAACAATCGCCACTTTATATTTTTGTTCATCTCTGCCAATTTATTGGTATAAGGTAGAACCTCAGAGTAGTTTCAGTTCCTATTTCTTTAGTGGTTGGAAGCATTTTTTTCACATGACCATTGATAACTTGCATTTCTTTTCTTTTCTTTTTCTTTTTCTGGTGGGGCACTGAGGGTTAAGTGACTTGCCCAGGGTCACACAGCTAGTAAGTGTCAAGTGTCTGAGGCTGTATTTGAACTCAGGTCCTCCTGAATACAGGGCCGGTACTCTATCCACTGTACCACCTAGCTTCCCTGATAACTTGCATTTCTTTCTTTGAGAACTTCCTGCTCATACCTTCTGACCATTTATTTAATGGGGAATGGCTTTTGTTCTTATATATCTGAATCATTTCCTTTTTTAAAAAATATCAGATCTTTATCAGAGAAACTTGCTGATACAAAGGTTTCAACACTTAATAATACTTAGCATTTACACAGAGCTTCAGGTTTGCAAAGCACTTTATATGTTATATCATTGGAGTCCTCATTTTATTTTTTCTAAACCTCTCATGTTCTTAAAATTTAATTTTGTTATTTTTTAAATTAACAAGCATTTATTTTCTCTCCCTCTTCAATTGAACAAGAAAAGAAAAAGAAAAAGGAACCTGTCATAATGAATAAGCATAGTCAAGCAAAGCAAATTTTCATATTTGGACATGTCAAAAAAAAATCTGCCTCATACTGTCACCTTTTTGCCTGGAAGCAGCACCTTCAGATGTATTTGCTTTGGTCCAGAGAGAGTGTGATTTCCTTAACGTCATACTAGCTAGTGACAGAACCACAACTAAAGCTCTGGTCTCCTGATGTGAGTCCAGGGGACTTTGCATAAACCACTTTATATTTATTTGTACCCCCTAAGGAGCTGGGGTAGAGCATGGTAAATTACACAATGTAATATATACACAATATTCATTTGGGCATGGGGTGGGTAGGCTTCATGAAAAGGTCTCTGAGCCCATTAAGTTTTTGAAGTTGTTTTCAAGGTCATGTTAAAATGTACAGAAAAATATGTTTGTGTATGTACACACAATATATATGTGTACATGTAGATACATTCTTGTACACACATATATGTACATATATGTCTATATATTTTTTTAAGGGGGACAGATCTTTTTAAACAGACACATTTACAGTTACTTGGTGGTTGTGTTTTTTTTAGAATCAGGCCTATTCTACCAACCAAGTCTATTTTGCTTCTGTCTGGAGAACGTGGCTGTGGGAAGTCAACACTGATTGCAAGTTGGGTGAATTCTTTCAGAGAGAGGAATCCCGACACATTAGTGATCCCATATTACGTAGGAAGCAGCTGTGACCAGAGCGACATCATGTCTGTGATGCATTACTTCATCACTGAATTACAGTACAAGCAATTTGGTAATTATGGATTTTGGGAAATTGCTATTAAAGCATATTGAGTGGTATTGGGGGCTCAGCATTTCCTCTCTTCTACCTTAGTCACCTCTTCTTCATTCACCAAGCAAATCCTCTCCTAACCTATGTATTTTCCCCATTACTTAACTTCAGCAAAGATGTGTGTGTGTGCGCGCGCACACTTGGCATTGTGGTAAGTCCTTTGGGGGATCCCGGAGTGGACAGTCTTTGCTCTCAAAGAGTTCACAATCTTAGTCATACCCTATTTTTTTTTTTGTGGGGCAGTGAAGGTTAAGTGACTTGCCCAAGGTCACACAGCTAGTGTCAAGTGTCTGAGGCTGGATTTGAACTCAGGTTTTCCTGAGCCAGTGCTTTATCCACTGCACCACCTAGCTGCCCCAAGTCATACACTATTAAATGGATATATCTCTAGTGATGCATGTGTGTTATTCTTCATGATTGGATCTATCTGTGTTAACTTGGGGATGAGGTGAGATGGAGTAAGATGTTTTTGACTAAGTAGGGGGTGAGTTCAACTAGGTCTGTATATGTGAATTTTATATCAAAACTTTGTCCCTGGGGCATGTTTGAGAAGGGCAGTATCTACCAAGGCAGATAATAGTAATAATAATACCTAATATTTACATAGTTCTTGAAGTTTTGCAAAGTGTTTCCCAAATATTATCTCATTTGATCCTCACAATAGCCCCCTGAGCTAGCTGCTATTGCCATCCTAATTTACAGATGAAGAAACTGAGGCACAGAGCAGTCAAGTAACAAGCCCAGTGTCATATGGCTAGGAAGTGTCAGAGGGAAAATTCACACTCTGCTCTTCCTTCCTCCAAGTTCAGAGCTTTATCTGTTAAGCCACCAGGCTGCCTCAGATGGGATTAATTATTTACAAAAGTGATCTTTCCCAAAGACACCAAAACAGGATTGGTTGAACCCCCAAAAGGATGGATTGTAATATGTTTACTCTGTTGTTCCAAAGGTTGTCAGTTTTTCAAAAGCACCCTTTCCTGTGCTAAGATTTTCCCTCATAAGAAAAGTAGGTCATTAATTAAACCATTAGGCTGAGAGCAGAAGTGTTAACATAGGTGAATCCCCTGATGGTTTTGTTTACTCATTCAACTAATAGTTATTTTTAAACATTATTTTAATTCTAAAAATGTGACAAAAGTCTATTTTCTCTCTTTCCTACTTCCCCCAACTGGAAAAAAGGAAACCTTTCTAACAAATATACAAAACAGATTCCCGCCCTTTATTGAGTTTCTGCTATGGTGCCAAGTGTTCTAGACCTTACATAGCTGAGTACCGCTACTTTTGAGACAGAAGAGATTTCCAGGCACCATCCTTCTGTCATTGATGGAAATCAGTACTGTAGAGGAGGGGTCTAGAGGGGTCAGAGAAGGCCCGAGCTTGCCCCCTGCAGGGGGAGCAACACTTCTCCATTTCCCTAGATTGAAGGGTCTAGCCACTGCAGTGGGGCAAAGTTTGCAGCCCAGCCAGGAAGAGGAAAGTAAGGGGAAGCAGGGGCCTTGAGTTTGGCTGAGTAAGCAGCAGATGGTCACAGGGACAAAATCTGAGCCGCAGAACCAGCCAGTCCTGGAGAATGCCCCTTCTTGGAAGGCCCGGAAGGCCCTCTGGTGCAAGTTCCTGTGCTTGGAGAATGGACGCCTTGGGTGCAGAGAACAACATTTTAGTGCCCTGCCCCTCGATGCACATGGCTGGCTCGACCTGAGCAGCATCTGGTCCCGAGAATCCCTCAGCCAGGAAGGTTAAGGATCCCTTTCCTTCCTGGAATCAGAAGACTCAGATCTGGATGAGCCATGAACGCTTACCCCAACCCCCACCCCCGGCCCAAAGGAGACAGCTGAGATCTGGAGACAGTGAATGACCTGCCCAGGCATGGGTGACTGAGGGCTGGAGCTGGGACTTGGACGTTGGGACTGCCTCTCCAGCTGCCATTTTCTCACCCTCTGCCCCTGGGCTGCCTCCTGAGCCCTGGTTTCCTAGTAAGAACCCTTTTGCTCTCCCCTTTTATGGAGCCCGCCCACCCATCCACCACATGAGCCAAACCAAGAGTAATACTTCTTCTGGCTGCTACTCCCTCTTCTTGGCAGATTCCGGTGCAGTAGGATGGAGCCTGTTTCCCTGATTTCCCCAACCAGCTTAGTGTGTTACTCACCTTGAGAGAAAGTAGTCTGGCAATGAATACACTGAGAGTTAACAAAGGAAACAGTGTGGGCCCTGGTTCCTTCCTTCCTTCCTTCCTTCCTTCCTTCCTTCCTTCCTTCCTTCCTTCCTTCCTTCCTTCCTTCCTTCCTTCCTTCCTTCCTTCCTTCCTTCCTTCCTTCCTTCCTTCCTTTCTTTCTTTCAGAATAATCTTTTTTTTTAATTTTTTTTTTGTTTTAGTGAGGCAGTTGGGGTTAAGTGACTTGCCCAGGGTCACACAGCTAGTAAGTATTAAGTGTCTGAAGCTGGATTTGAACTCAGGTACTCCTGAATCCAGGGCCGGTGCTCTATCCACTGCGCCATCTAGCTGCCCCCTCTTTCTTTCTGTCTTTCTTTCTTTCTTTCTTTCTTTCTTTCTTTCTTTCTTTCTTTCTTTCTTTCTTTCTTGGTTAAGTGACTTGCCCAGGGTCACACAGCTAGTAAGTATCAAGTGTCTGAGGCTGGATTTGAACTCATGTCCTCCTGAATCCAGGGACAGTGCTATATCCACTGCGCCACCTAGCTGCCCCCCTGGTACTTTCTAAAAACATCACCAGAGAGGACTATTTTTCTTCCTTCTAAACTTCTAAGATGGTAGTAATAATTTACACTTAGGTAGTTTACAATGCACTTTCTTTCCAAGAGTAGTACAAGCATTACTGTTATTGTCATTTTACAGATGAGAAAGCTGAGGCACAGGGGCTTGTCTGCAGTCACATGGGTCCCAAGTATCAGAGATAGGATTCAGACCCAGATCTCCTGCATCTAAGTTCAGTTCTCTTTCTTCTACTGATTGTGCCTGATAGGAGACCAGAACATGCCATTAAAAGGTGAACCATTTCATCCAGTTGGGCGTTTGATGCTATGGAACTGGTTTGACTGATTTTTACCCGAATGACTACATGCTTTGGCATCGTGATGATCTCCATTGGGAAGCTAATTTGCTTTTAGTTGCCTCCATCTGACTTTGTCCAGAGACTTATTTAGAGCCCTCTTCAAAGCCTCTAGTATTTTTTTTTAAAGACTATTAAAAGCAAAAACCTCCATAAAGTCCCACCCTGATGCCTCAGTATGACAGGAAGGTCTGCCTCAGGTTTCAGAAGCTGTGCCCATGGTCTACCAAGTTCTGACAAGTTGTACCAAGCTGTAAAGACTTCAAATACAGCCTAGCCTGCTACCCAAGGACCAACATAGTCAAGTGCAGAGAAACCCATCGCCATGAAGGGTTAAATGGCCATGCTGATCTGTAAAACAGAAACGTGAAGAATGACCCTTGTTATCCTGAGTGTCAGAGCCCTTGCATTTCTTCAGTGATGGTGGCGGAGTGGCAGAAATGCGACCAGAGAGTTTTTAGGCTGTCCGTAAATCTGAACTTAATTGGTAATCTTTTCGGTGTAACATCTCTCCCTGCCTCCTGGCTCATTTCCCTACTGCCTGCAAATATGCCCATGTTTCTTCCATCTTGAAAAAGGCCTCACTTGCCCTTTCTGTCCCTGCTAACTCTTGTCCTTTATCTGTTATGCCTTTGGTAGCTCACCTCTTCAGAAGGCTGTCTGCGCTAGGGGCCTCCCCCTTCTCTCCTCTCACTCTTTTCTCAACCCTTTACAATCTGGCTTCTGATCTTATCATCCCACCAAACCTGCTCTCTTCAAAGTGACTGATAATATCTTGGTGGTCAGATGCAGTGGCCTTTCCTCCAACCTCATCCTCCTGAGCCTCTCTGTAGCCTCTGGCATTGTCGATGGCTTTCTCTTCCTTGATCCTTTCTTCTCTCCAGGTTTTCAGGACACCCTCTCTCCTGGTTCTCCTCCTATTTTTCTAACTGCCCCTTCTCTGTGTCCTTTATTGGATCCTACTCTAGAACATACCCTCTAGGCATAGGTGTCTCTCAGGTTTCTGTTCTGGGACCTCTTTTCTTCTCCCTCTAGACTATTTTACTTGGTGATCTCATCAGCTCCCATGGATTTAATGACCAACTCTATGCTGAGGAATCTCAAATCTACCTATCTGACCTCTCTGCTGATCTCCACTCCAACTGCCTCTCGGACATCTTGAACTGGATGACTGTAAACTTAACTTGTCTAAAACAGAACTTGTTATCTTTCCCCCTAAACCCTCTCACTTCTACATTTCCTATGACTGTAGAGGACACCATCCTCCCAGTCCTTCAGGCTCACAACTTAGGAGTCTTGCTGAACTCCTCACTTTCCTTCAACCCCCCCCCCCATTTCAAACCATTGTCAAGGCTCATGATTTCACTTTTAAAATACCTTTCAAATATGCTACCTTTGACATTGCCTCTCATGCCTAGACTATTGCAGAAGCTGCTGGGGCAGGGTGGTCTGCCTGCTGCAAGTCTCTCCTTACTTCAATCCATTCTTCATTCAGCCCCTAAAGTGTTTTTCCTAAAGTTAGAGATTGTGCACCTTATCCACCAGATTACAGATCCATGGAAGTATCAATGTCAGATGCCCTCTCACTCTAAAAATCTTTGTCCTAAGAGTCAAAGTAATAATTATTCATTAAAAGTTCTATTTTTGTCTTTCCTTCATCTAGAAAATCCACCAGAAGAAAAACCTCATCTTGTTACTACTAATCTTTTCTCATTCTCCCTTCTAATACTTCCTTGTCCTTTGGGACAGCAGAATATGTTTATTTTAAAATTTTGTTTTATTTTTTTATTATAAAATGATTTTATTATTTTCTAGTTACATGTAGAGATAGTTTTCAAATATTATTATTTTTTAAATAGTGATAGCGGTTGGGCGATGTCAGTTTTGTACCTACTGGAACCTGCCTTCATATTTAAGGTTTCCAAGAGTAGCATTTATTCTGATTCTCTTCCTTCTTTGCACTCTTCTCTCAAAAGACATTTCTGTGTGCGGAACACTTAATGATCTGATGTGTAAAAAGGTACCAAAAAATTGTGATTCCAAGCTTCCTTCACCTGTAACTTTATTTGTTTAGATTTCATTCTCTCTCAACTGCTGTGGAAGAGATTTGCTTTTATGGGAAGGGAAACAATCTGAAGTCTGTATAAAGAATAAGAATAGCACTAGAATTTTTGGTGATTTTGTCACTTGGTCATCCCATTGTAGTTGGTTGTTTTGTTACATACATCATGTGCTCTGGGTCCCCCCCCCCCACCACCACCATCCTACTTTCCCTGGCCATTCCTAGTGCCCAAAGGATTTTTTGCAGTGTGGGTGTGGGAACCTAGGATTTGACAACAGGGCTCAATAATGTTATGAACAGTGCGATCTTTCTAATGATCAGTGTGATCTTTCTAATCTAGAATTAAGTAGGAGAACCTCAGAGAGAGTAAAGAGACCTTGTTTGGGGGATGTGCTCAAAGCTAGCCTTGACAGAATTAGAGAATGTCAAAGAAAGGACCTCCCAGGTCAGCTAGTCCAATTAATATGCAAGAAGGAATCCCCTTTACAATATCCCTAAGCAATGAGACTTTCTTGGGAATCACATCCAATCTCTGTTTGAAGACCCCCAGTGATGGGAAACTTACTACCTTTTGGAGCAGGACATTCTACCTCTGAGCTGAGGGGTTTTAGAATTCATGTGGTATGACTTGTGACCATTTTAGCTTAACTTTTAAATTAATTAACTTAATTAAAATTAAAACAATATTAACCACCAAGTAACTGAGTGACCAAGGTCCGGTTGCTTAGTTTATCAAAGGCTGTTTTCCCACCTCTAAAATGAGGATACATTCACTTTCTGCTACAAAGGGTGTTATGAGGAACTTGTTATTAAAAAAAAAACATTAAGGACCACGTAAATGTTAGTTTATGAGTAAAAGAGAAGTACATCTTTGTATTCTGTAGCCTCTTTCATCTAAGGTTTTCAGCCTGCTTTATAGACATCTGGTGGTGAATCTCCAACTGTAGGGATGGGGACTTTTGAGACAGGAGATTGCTCATTTTCAGCAGCGTGGATGGAAAAAGAGATCATTCTAGGTCACAAGTCATTATACCTCCTAACATTTTAACGATACGTATGGTATCGTATATGTATGTTTGTTTGAACGTGCTTTTGAAATATTCCTGTGAACAGGAACTTATTTTTTATCTAATTTTTGTGCCTCTAGGTACTCAGATTGAAACTGATCTCATTAATGAAGACTCCAAAGTATGGGTTTTTTCCCTTCTTGTAGAAATATTCTTAGCCTCCATCAGTTTAAAGCCATGTATATTAGTACTAGATGGAATTGAAGAATTGATCGGTGTTTATGGAATTTCAGGACAAAAGGTACAATTAAAAAAATTACGTTTATCAATGTTTTGTTACTTGATAACTAATGAGTTAAAATAATATTACATATTTCCTTTCTACTCTATATTTCAAATTTCACCCTTCATGTTCAGATGTGATTCTGTTGACAGTTATTGCATGCTGTAATATCATGGCTAAAAAAGGTTTTAGGGTTTGGATTTTGTCTATTCTACACTATTCACACATATATGCATAAATACACATACACACATATAAAATGATGGATCAAGTGCAACTTGTTTTGCCTTTATTTCCTATCCTTATATCTTTTATGAATATCTTGGTTTTGTCCCCTTTATTTCAAGATAGATGCCTCCCTTACCCAGAGAACCTTTCCTTATGACAAATAATTTTTAAGAGAGGGGAGAAGCAATTTCTTTAGCTGAGTCTGTCATGATATGACATTTGATGTTTTCCAGAGCCTGCCTATCTCCTCTCCTCCCCCTACCTCTACAGAAAAGGGAAGGACATCTATTTTTTTTCTCATTATAATTAAAATTCAACTTCTTTCTTTTTCTTTTTTCTTTCCTTTTTTTCTGCTGCACTTTCTATTTACATTGATGTGGTCATTGCATATATTGTTTTCCTGGTTCTGTTTGCTTCACTTTGCACCAATTCATATAATAATAATAATAAAACAAGAAGTAGCAATTACATAGTATTTTTTCTCTTTCTTCCTCCTCCTCCTCCTCCTTCTTTTTTTTTTTTTTTTGTGGGGTAATGAGGGTTAAGTGACTTGCCCAGAGTCACACAGGTAGTAAGTGTCAAGTGTCTAAGGCTAGATTTGAACTCAGGTCCTCCTGAATCCAGGGCCGGTACTTTATCCACTGTGCCACCTAGCTGCTCAACATAGTGTTTTAAGGTTTATAAAGCACTTGTTGTAAAAGACATGTTTTTCCACAACAACTCTAGGGGGTAGGTGCTATTATTATCACCTTTTTACACATGAAGAAATTGAGGCAGAAAGAGGTAAGTTGACTTACCCAGGCTCATAGAAATAGGAAGGATTTGAATTCAGGTCTTGTCACTAAAAGTCACAGTGATACTGTGTCACCTTATCTTCACATTTATGATTTCTTTAGTACAATAATATTTAATTACATTAATGCACCAATTTGTTTATCCATCTCCTGATTGATGCTCATTGTTCTTTAAAATTTTGATCGATATATTTTATTTTTACATCCCCTTCAGTTCTTTTTTTTTTTTTTTTAGTGAGGCAGTTGGGGTTAAGTGACTTGCCCAGGGTCACACAGCTAGTGCGTGTTAAGTGTCTGAGGTCGGATTTGAACTCAGGTCCTCCTGAATCCAGGGCTGGTGCTCTATCCACGCGCCACCTAGCTGCCCCCGCTTCAGTTCTAAATGTATCTCTCTCTCCTCCCCTCCCCAGAGTATCCTTTGTGACAAAGATGAAGAGAAAAAAAACCAAACCACAGCTCAACAAAACTAAGCAGCATCCACTGCATCTGACAGTGTACCCCATCTTTCCCAGCCACAGTCCCTTAGCTCTGCAAAGAAGGGAGGGAGGTGCAACTTCTCTCCCTCCCTCTCTGTCCCTCTCTCTCTGTCTCTCTGTCTCTCTGCCTCTGTCTCTGTCTCTGTCTCTGTCTCTCTGTCTCTCTGCCTCTGTCTCTCTGTCTCTGTCTCTGTCTCTCTGTCTCCCTCTCGCTCTCTCATTGGCTGGAAAGCTTGGTCAATAGAATGAAAAAATAGTCAGGGCTCTGTTTGTTTTTGGTTCCTCCCATCTCTGTTGTAGTTCTGTCTGTTGCTTCCCTGGCTCTGCTCACTTCACTCTGCGTTAGTTCATGCAAATCTTCCTACACTTCTCTTTATCCTTCACATCTGCTGTTTTTTAGAGCACAGGAGTATTCCATCACATTCATGCATCACACTTTGTTTAGGCATTCCTAAAGGGATGCTAATTGGCCTTTAAAAAAGCGATTTTCGGGGTCCATGTTTTGCCAGAATTTTTTTTTTTTTAGAAAAATAAAAGTTCTTTGTTGCCTTTAGCTGTTTATACCACATTCATTCCCCAAAGTTCTTTGTCCTCTCTCTACCAGAACCTCCCCTTGGAACAAAGAATGATATCTAAGAAAACCTCCGAACGTACCTCCCATGTCTGGTGGCTGTGCCCTATTCTATACCCATAGTCACCCATTTCTCTGCTGAGAATGGAATGTCTTTGCAGTCAGGTTGGGTGATTGCAGTCGGTTCTAGCACAGCTTTCTTTCATCGTTGTTTTCTGATACCTTATTATGGTTGTATCCATTGTTCTCCTAAATTCTTAACTAAGATGCTAGAAACGTGTATGATGAAGTCAGATAGCTTAATACTGGGTTTGAACCATTTTTCTCGCCATCTTTGCTGGCTACGAGACTATATCAAGTTATTCTAACTTTGGAAACCATTGGCAGGATTGTTTTGAAATGTAAACTTTTCTTTGACTTTCTCTATTAGGCAAAAGACTTTTCCTGGCTGCCCCTCTCCATTTCCCCTAATTGTAAGTTGATCATGAGTACGGTATCCGCCAGTCTCTCTTACAAATCACTCTGTACCCGGTCAGATGTGAAAACAGTGGAGCTCACCATTGCCTCTGATGAAAATACAGTTATCAAAATTTTTGAACAGTATCTCACAGTACCTCACAAAAACATCTTTTCTTATCGCGAGAAACATAACTCGAGAAAAAGGCCATGCCTGAGTCCTTTGAAAGTGGCAATCTTGGCCAATGAGTTTCAAGAATGTCGACTCTACCGAAACGAGTCAGAATGTATTCAGGAATACCTGGAAGTGCTTTCCATTCAGGAGCTGTGGGAATTAATTCTCAAGAGATGGGTTGAGGACTACAGTTGGATTATCAAACCTAAAAAGGTAGTATCAACTCTACCAGATACTAAAAGCCGTAAGTATATTTTCTTTTTTTCTTCTTCTTTTTCCTTTCCTTTCCTTTCCTTTCCTTTCCTTTCCTTTCCTTTCCTTTCCTTTCCTTTCCTTTCCTTTCCTTTCCTTTCCTTTCCTTTCCTTTCCTTTCCTTTCCTTTTCTTTTCTTTTCTTTTCTTTTCTTTTCTTTTCTTTTCTTTTCTTTTCTTTTCTTTTCTTTTCTTTTCTTTTCTCTTCTTTCCTTTCCTTTCCTTTCCTTTCCTTTCCTTTCCTTTCCTTTCCTTTCCTTTCCTTTCCTTTCCTTTCCTTTCCTTTCCTTTCCTTTCCTTTCCTTTCCTTTCCTTTCCTTTCCTTTCCTTTCCTTTTCTTTTCTCTTCTCTTCCTTTCTTTTCTTTTCTCTTCCTTCCTTCTTTCTTTCTTTCTCTCTTTCTTTTTTTTTTTTTGCCGGGCAGTGAGGGTTAAGTGACTTGCCCAGGGTCACACAGCTAGTAAGTGTAAAGTGTCCAAGGCCACATTTGAACTCAGGTCTTCCTGAATCCAGGGCTGGTGCTTTATCCATTGCGCCACCTAGCTGCCCCTGTAAGTATGTTTTCTAATAAGAGCGTGTTTCTTTTGCATCCTAAAGCAGTAGGGACAGAGATGAAGTAGAGACACCGCAGAGTCTCAGACCAGCAATAGTCATAGAAGGGAAGGCAGTTGTTCAGTTGAGTTTGGCAGACCTATTTATTAAACGCTTGTTGTATACAGAGTACTGTGGTTGGAGGTCTGCCATACAAATTTAGACAAGTCATATAGTCCCTACCCTTACAGAAGTCATTGGGTTAGGGGAACACCCTCTACACAAACCAAGGTAAGCATGACATATCATATAACATCAGATAATAAGCGCATAAGACAGGTGGAAGGGTTAAAGTGTAATGGAAGGGCCAAGGAGAGAATGGTTATTCCTGGAGGTGGTGGGATACAGGGCAGGAACAGAGCTTGACAAATAAGGAAATTGTGTGAATTGTCCAGGGTGACTCAGAAAGTGGGATTTGAACCCAAGTCCTCTGACCCCAAAGCTGATCCTCTTTCTACTGTGCCATAGTCGGAAAGCTCATGCTATTTGAGTTGGGTTTTAAAGGAAGGTAGCGTTTTTAATAGGTTACAAATGGGGAAGGAGGTAGAGGAGAAGGTGGGAAGAAAGGTTAGGAGGGCATTCCACGCCTAAGGAACAGTAGGAACAATGGCAGGGGACCTGGGGAAGCAGAGGAAATGTTTGGGAGGGGGGTGACAGATGAGCTAGTCTGGCTAGAACAAGGGGCAGCAGAAAGTAAGATCTCAAGGGCTGGACCTTCTACGCCGGGCAAAGGGGGTTGGATTTTGGAGCAAATAAAGATCCGTGGGAGGATCTTGAGGAGCCGTATGAGTAGATGTTCATCGGTTTGCGTGTGAGGGATAGAGTGGAAGAGGGACAGAAGGCAGGACTGTTCTAAGAGCCTGGACTGGGTGGGGATCGGGCCTTCTTCTTGGGGCGGTTGCAGGGGGACCAAAGGAGACTCGGTAGAGGCAGGCGTGGGGGTGGAATCAACTTGGGTGAAATAAGTGTCCAAGATAATCCCGGGACTTCAAACCTGAGGCATCAGGAGAAGATGATGTTGGAAGGGGGTGCTTTAGTTTAGTCAGAAGGATAAGCTTAGCTTTTTTTTTTTTTTTGGTGGGGCAATGGGGGTTAAGTGACTTGCCCAAGGTCACACAGCTAGTAAGTGTCAAGTGTCTGGGGTCGGATTTGAACTGAGGTACTCCTGAATCCAGGGCCGGTGCTTTATCTAAGCTTAGTTTTTAACAGCTCAAACTTGAGGTGCCCGGGGTTGTGCAGGTGGTGTCCTGTCTGCAGTCGGAGGTCGTAGGATTACTTAGATTAGAGCTGACATGGACCTTAGAGATCAATTAGTCCGGCCCCCTCACTGTATAGTTGAGGGAGCTGAAAGCTTAGTGATTTGCAGGGTCTGAGGTAAGGTCTGACCTCAGTCCTTCCCTGGTTGCAGGTTTGGAGCTTGGGAGAGAGGCCGGAGCTAGAGATGGAGCTTTGGGGGAGTCGGCTGTGTAGAAGTTGTAATAGACTGAGGGGCTGTGGGAGTGAATCGGGCCCCTCAGGGAGAGAGTGCAGAAAGAAAACCCAGCCCTGAACTTTGGGGAGCAGCCACTTTCGGGAATGGGGAGGAGGGCCCGGGGAGGGGGCGGACCAGACAGTTTTGGAACCCGAGGTAGAGGGAGGGTGGTATGGGAGTCGTCGTGTTGTGAAGATGCTGGGGGGCTCCGAGTGTGCAGACATCGGCACTGACCATTGATTCAAAGGAACACCGACTGGATTTCCAGAGCGAATCATTTTTTATTTCCGTCCAGATTCTTGAGTGCTCTCAGATTTACAACCCTTCAGTGTATGGAGGCAGGGGTGGATGGGCCATTCACAGACACGTTGGCAGACAATTTGTGTAGGGGGACGCCCCCTAGTGGGCTCAGAACATGAAACAGAACCAAAAGGCTTTGTAGGGATGGGGACACCACCCCCGCCTTTGTCCCATCGCTCAAGCACCTAATATTGATAGAGGCCCTGCCATGTGCTCTCACCATGCGACGGTTACTAGTACAATAAATGAAATGATCTCTGCTTGCAATGGGGGAGGGATTTCTAATATTTATTATTATGAGCTGCGGCAGCTAGGGAGCTCTTTGGACATGGTTGTGTGTGTCCTCATTTCTCTCCACTTGCTTAGTAAACTCTAAGGTTTGGCTGGTCACAAAGCCAACGGGAATCCCAGGTGGGGTCAGTTGGTCAGTACGCACCTACCGTTAATGCTAAGAGCGCACAATCTAACAGAGAAGAAAAGATGAGAACAACTCTGCGCAAACACCGACACATGAGGGATAAAGGACTTGGAGAACTGCAGGATGAAGGGAAATAAGATCAAGCCTAATCTATTTTTATTTTTATTTTTTAAATTAAAAAAAAATTTTTTTTTGGTGAGGCAATTGAGGTTAAGTGACTTGCCCAGGGTCACACAGCTAGTAAATGTCAAGTGTCTGAGGCTGGATTTGGACCCAGGTGGTCCTGACTCCGGGGCTGGTGCTTTATCCACTGCACCACCTAGCTGCCCCTAGCCTAATCTAATACGATTCCTGTTTCTGGGCTTATTTTGGGTGGCAGCAGTCTTCCCCTCCATGTCATTCCTTCATAGAAATAGAAACCTGGGAAACTTTATGTAAAGATGTTAAGTAGACGGTGTTCACTTTTCATTCAAAAAGCGCGCGCCAGCATCCTTGTTGGCAAGTGCCGCTGATTTCTAATCATGGTCTGGGTGTGTTTTTTAAACGACGGTGGCAATAGATTTCTGAAAATAGCGTTATCCTCTTACTGCAGGACTGAACGGCTGGGTGGTGGACACGCTGTGTTTATTAAGTGTCGCTCATTGCGGATTGACTGATATTGAGCTCCTCCAGCTTTTGGACATTCTGGGCTATAAGAATCATTACAAAGTCACCACCTCCCATTGGGCGGCCTTTCGCTTAGCTACAAAGCAGTGGATCCAAGAGAAGCCGAACGGCCGATTACACTTCTGCCACCAGTCTCTGCGGCAAGCAGTGGAACACAAGCTGCTGGGTGAGCCTCGGACTTAGGGAAAAGTTTGGTGGGTCGGGGGAGAGCCAGAGACTAGAGCAGGAAAGAGCTTTTGGCTGTAGTTCCTCCCGCAGAACCAAACATTCTCGGTGATGATCATAAATTGAAATCTTTTTCCCTGGTGGCTCAGCGGACAGTATAGGTTTTACTGAGGTCATTAATTATGTTTAGGAAAACACAGTGTTAATAGAAACAACAACTCAGGGGGCATCTAGTTCCCCAGGACCATGTAATAACTTGATTCTTTGGGGGTGGCCGATTGAGCCTCGAAAAATGGAAATTAGACACCGAGACGCTGTCTAATGTTTGTGACGATGGTGGTGATTTCTTTCTCTTTGCTAGTTTTCCTTTTCCCCACCCTAGACAGTTAGCATTTCCTGCTGGGAAACTGACACCTCCTGAGTGTGATGGCAGGCATGGCCCAGGCATGGGGTAAGGCACCATTGGGTACCCTCTAACCCATGCTCATCTCCAGTGCAACTTAGAACTTCTTGATTCTCCACAAGTCAGAAGGTGAGAGAGATTTTCCCTAGGTTTGGGTAAGCTCTCTCTACAGCAAGGTTTCAGTGACATTATGGCTGTTGGTTTTTCTGATCTCATTAAGAATTTAGCTGGGGGCAGCTAGGTGGTGCAGTGGATAGAGCACCAGCCCTGGAGTCAGGAGTACCTGAGTTCAAATTCGGCCTCAGACACTTAACACTTACTAGCTGTGTGACCCTGGGCAAGTCACTTAACCCCAATTGCCTCACTTGAAAAAAAAAAGAAATTAAAAAAAAAGAATTTAGCTGAGGGGGCAGCTAGGTGGTGCAGTGAATAAAGAACCAGCCCTGAATTAAGGAGGACCTGAGTTCAAATCCAGCCTGACACTTGACACTTACTAGCTGTGTGACCCTGGGCAAGTCACTTAACCCTCATTGCCCTGCACAAAAGAAAAAAAAAGAGTTTGGATGAAATAAAAAACCGTGTAAGTCTGGGAAGGGGAAAAATATCGACCAATTTAAAATAGGCTTTATTGTTAGAAAGGTTTTACTCACTTTTGGCCCAAGGATTTAAAGGACTTTTAAGCCATTCTGTTGGATTCTTTCCCTCATGTACTTAAAAAAACTACAACTTTAAACTTTATTTTTTATTATAAATTTATCCATCATCAACAAACATCAACATTTCAGTATATAAAAGACAAAAAATGAATTATATATAAAATCATGAACTTCTATTATTTGTTTTAAAAAATCGAACATTCAATATGACAGTAAGAACATGGCTTTATTTGTGTCCCACATACTTTTTTTTTTTTTTTTTAGTGAGGCAATTGGGGTTAAGTGACTTGCCCAGGGTCACACAGCTAGTAAGTGTTAAGTGTCTGAGGTCAGATTTGAACTCAGGTCCTCCTGAATCCAGGGCCGGTGCTCTATCCACTGCGCCACCTAGCTGCCCCTCCCACATACTTTTTATAATAAATATATTGTGTTCTTTTTTGAAATAAAAAGTTAGAGATTTGGGGAGTATGCTTTGACAAGGGGACATGCCTATAATCTTTGGTCAAGTCTTTGCTTTAGCCTCTCCTTTGAAATGGACAATTTTCTTACTTGAGACCCTCACTTTCTAGTCTAAGGTGCTAGGCAGAACTGAGGGTCTGCTTATCTGCAGGGCTCTTCTTGCCTCTGGATTTGCAGGTTGAGGCCAGGAATGCCCACACCTTCCTCCCCCCTCTATTCCTGTGGGTGAAACTGGAAATCACCACCTTTGGTATTCCCTTGGGGTTGGTGATGGTGGTGTCGGAATGTATGAGGGCATGGATGGTGGAACTTGAATTCCCCTCCTCTTGAGGGAAGTCATGTGTTTCATGATGGTTATTAATCACTATAATAAGTTGTAACAAGAGGTGGTAGGGACGGGGGTGGGCAGAGAAGAAACAAGGAACCTGAGACTCTCCCTCTAAAAGGTTGGAACCTTCCAGTTATGCCCCGAGGTAAAAATAAAGAAGTGAAGAAAACAGGGAGGAGTCCTCAAGGGTTCTAGAACTCACCAGAAAGATTTCTGTCTGCTTGCTACCAATCTAGATTAGACCAATTAAGATTCAGGCAAAGATAAACCATAGACTAAATCTTAGAGAGCCTGAAGAAAACTTGGAAGTTGTCTAGTCCAATCTCACTTTACAAAGGAAGAAACTGAGGCCCAGAGAAGGACAATGGCGCCCAAGGTCACCTAGCTAAGTGGTGGCAGGTTGAGGAGCAGGCCCCAGGTCTCTGGACTCAGAGTCCAGTGCTCTTTTCATCATAGGAACCCTGGGGCAGTGACCACTTGTGGCAGCCTCTCTGGCCTGCTGCTGGCATTCTGGCCTGGTCTGCCTTTTTAGGCATGGCTGGGACTACCTTCCTCCCACCCTAAGCACTATCATATTTTCTTTTTCTTTTTTTAAATTATAAAAGTATTTTATTATTTTCCAGTTACATGTAGAAATAGTTTTCGACATTTGTTTTTTTTTTTTTTGGTGAGGCAATTGGGGTTAAGTGACTTGCCCAGGGTCACACAGCTAGTAAGTGTTAAGTATCTGAGGTTGGATTTTGAACTCAGGTCCTCCTGAATCCAGGGCCAGTGCTCTATCCACTGCGCTATCTAGCTGCCCCTCAACATTTGTTTTTATAAGATTTCTAGTTTCAAATTTTTCTCCCTCCCTCCCCCCTCCCCAAGACAGCAAGTAATCTGATATAGGTTATATATGTACAATCACATTAAACATATTTCTGAATTAGTCATGTTATGAGAGAAGAATCAGAGCAAAAAGGAAAAACCTCAAAAAAGAAAAACAACAGCACCGAAACAACAACAAAAAAATGGTGTGGTTCAATCTGCATCCATATTCCACAGTTCTTTTTTTTCTGGATTTGGAGAGCCTTTTCCATCATGAGTCCTTTGGAACTATCTTGTATTGCTGAGAAGAATCAAGTCTATCACAGTTGATCAACACATAATGTTGATGATACTGTGTACAATGTTCTCCTGGTTCTGCTCATCTCACTCAGCATCAGTTCATGCAAGTCCTTCCAGGTTTCTCTGAAATCCACCTGCTCATCATTTCTTACAGCACAATAGTTTTCCATTACATTCATATACTACAACTTATTCAGCCATTCCCCAATTGATGGCCAACCCCTCAATTTCCAATTCCTTGCCATCATGAAAAGAGCAGCTATAAATATTTTTGTACATGTGGGTCCTTTCCCCTTTTTTATGATCTCTTTGGGAAAAAGACCCAATAGTGGTATTACTGGGTCAAAGGGTATGCACAGCCTAAGCATTAGCATCTTGAGAGCTAGAGGCCGCCCTTAACTGAACAGACCCAGAAGCTGAAGGAATAGAAGGGGTTGGGGAGCTGCGGGCATCATGGGAAAGAAGGAACTGAACAGTCAGGACCTTATTTTCCTTGGGCTCCTTATGTGCCTTTGGGCCTGACTCTTAGACCAAGAATGCAGACGAAGAGGGTCCTGGTTCATTCCTGTATGTTGTGCCTTGTTGGCAACTACGAACCTACTCGTTACCCTTCGTGTCATTCCTTATATCTAATAGGTCACGGTTTAAGTTTACAATCCGGGAGCTAAGCCATTGCACCATCTTCTTCCTTATCCTACCCAAGCCTGTTCCCCTCAGAAATAACCTTTGTTATGGGAATGGAGAGTGGGGAACTGGGGTGGAGGGACTGATTAAATGGTCTTTTCACCCACTTGCTGCTCGGGACCATATTTCCCTCAAATAGGTATGAGCTCTGGATAACACTGGAATAATAAACCTGAATTGCTGCTGGAACAAGTTCCCCTGTAATTAAATCCCTTTGGAGAAGCTAGGCTTGTGATGTTATCCATAAGTGACTGTTGGTCACAGCCCTGACCGGGATGTTCATGTTTTAGATTTCTATAAAACCTGTGAAACATCTCCGCTGTTTTTAGGTGGCCATTTCTGGCTGTTATTGCACTACCTCACTGTCTAAATTTCAAAGATCTACCAATAGAGACAACAATCTTTCTATGAATTAATATAGTTGCTCCTATGAATAATCTGATAATGAACCTTTCCAAGATTAGCTAGGCTGGTCTTTGGATAAGAAACCTACAGGATCAAAGACATAGAGCAAAGAGGAAACCTTCCATGTTATCTAGGCCAACTCCCTCCTCCACCTCCATTGTACAAATGAAGAAATAGAGGCCCAGAGGGGCAGCTAGGTGGCACAGTGGATAGAGCACCGGCCCTGGATTCAGGAGTACCTGAGTTCAAATCCGGCCTCAGACACTTAACATTTACTAGCTGTGTGACCCTGGGCAAGTCACTTAACCCCAATTGCTTCACAAAGAAAAAAAAGAAAGAAAGGAAGGAAGGAAGAAAGAAAGAAAGAAAGATAAGGACTCTTTCTAGGGAGTGCTTTGTCTTTACTTAGTCTTTATCTTGACTTTGAGGTCTCCACACGATGGTCACTTGGCCTTTATGAGGCTCAGAGAACGGAAGATTGCTGCTTCTAGAGTGGCAGATTTCATTGGCAAGCAGAGGCCATGTGCTTCCAAGAAAGACTTGATTTTACTGGATGTGATTGATTGCTAGATGTTCTTTTTAAAAAAAGGAGTCACTTTAAATAGATACATCAATCAGTGGCATGTCCCCTTTGTTTGGTGTCTTGGACCCCTCTGGCTCTCCACCTGGTGAGGTCTGTTGAGCCCTTCTCAGAATCTTGTTTTTAAATGCTTCAAATAAAATACATTAGGATTAAAAAGGAAAACAAATTATATACAAGGACATTGATCAGAGTATTTTTAAAAAAATGTTTATGGAACCCAGGTTAAGGACCCATGACAAAAAAAAAAAAGAACCCATGACATAGGGGGCAGCTAGGTGGCATAGTGGATAAAGGACTGGCCCTGGATTCAGGAGGACCTGAGTTCAAATTTGACCTCAGCACTTGACACCAGCTGTGTGACTCTGAGCAAATCACTTAACCCTCATTGCCCAGCCAAAAAAAAAAAAGGAAAGAAAGAAAGAAAAAAAAGAACCCATGACATAGATGAAAAATAGCTGCAATTGGAGAGAATGTTTGTGTTCTACCCAGTTGTTGCCCCAGGGATAATTCATGGGCATCCTTCTTCCCTGATCCAGATGGACTTATGTGGTGCCCAGCTGTTTCGGCTTTCCAGACCTCTCTGGTCATAAGATACATTTGCAGGCCCTGTATCTCGTGTGGTAGACCCTAGGTAGGTTGGATGTAATTGAGAAGAACAAGAAGGTGGTTAACTTGTAACTGGTTTTGAACTAGGTGTAATCACGCCTGTCAGAGAAAGCAGTCCATATTCCTTTCAGAACCCCATGAACTGTAAGAAAACAAATTTACATCGGATCCTGACTCAGTTCTTCCAGAGACAAAGCAGCTTTTGGAGAGCGTATGCAGAGTTACCTTGGCATCTGAAAATGAGCGGCAACTGGGAGGAACTGTGTAATTTCCTCACAAATCCCAAGTAAGTTTCACCATTTCCGGTATGATTATATTCTGTGGAAGGGCTCAGAACGGTTTATTTTGTACTAGGGTTGGGCGCCGGGGTTGGGGGCGGTGCGCGGTTTGAGGCACACTTGCTATGAAGGTAGGGAGGGGATTCTTATCATTGGTTTGTGTCATTTGGCACAACATCTCATGCGGTAACCTGTCATGTGCAAAAGCAAGGTACCCTTGGTTATCACACACTCCTAACTGCCTAGGAGACCTGGCAACCAGTCTGGAAAGGGGACAGAACCATAGGCCATCACTTGGAAAAGGAAGGTGTGCTTCCTTTTGCCAGGGTTAAATTTGGTGGTGGTGGTGGTGGGGCTAATTCAGGACATACTTTGGGGAAATTATATAAATCAGAAATATTATATTTTAATGACTTTCAAGGAATCTAGCTAGGAATTTTTTCCCCCTCCAATGTACTCTGATTCCTGGAATTTTGCCCAATTTTAGTAAGAGTTTAATCAAGCATTTTATTTTTTTTTTGTTCAATGTTCTTTTTATTTTGAACTTAACTATTTTTTTTTTTTTGGTGAGGCAATTGGGGCTAAGTGACTTGCCCAGGGTCACACAGCTAGTGTTAAGTGTCTGAGGCTGGATTTGAATTCAGGTCCTCCTGAATCCAGGGCCAGTGCTCTATCCACTGTGCCACCTAGCTGCCCCTATTAATAGTTTCAAAAAGAGAAATTGGTATTTTTTTAGAGTATATTAAGGAGTACTCCTATCCAGTTTCTAGAAAACTATTGTCAGGGGTGGCTAGGTGGTGCAGTGGATAAAGCACCAGCCCTGGATTCAGGAAGACCTGATTTTAAATCCGGCCTCAGATGCTTAACATTTACTAGCTGTGTGACCCTGGGCAAGTCACTTAACCCTCATTGCCCCGCAAAAAAAAAAAAAAAAAAGAAAGAAAAAGAAAAAAGAAGAGAAAACTGTTGGCTACATCAACAAAGAGAAGCAATAGTTGTTTTTGATAAAGGCCTTTCAATGTAGCACCTGCTAGCGTACCATATTACAGTGCAGATTACTATAAAGGACATTTTCTCATAGGAAAAATAATAGAGGGGCAGCTAGGTGGTGCAGTGGATAGAGCACCAGCCCTGTAGTCATGAGGACCTGAGTTCAAATCCAGCCTCAGACACTTAACACTTACTAGCTATGTGACCCTGGGCAAGTCACTTAATCCCAATTGCGTCACAAAAAAAGAAAGGAAAAAAAAGGAAAAATAATAGAATTGGAGGGTTTGTGTTTCCTTCCAAGGACTTAGCATCAAGTATGAATCTAGTTTTTACCAATAATATGTCCTAAAAGCAAAGATTGAACAATTACAAACGTCTCTAATATTGACATTTATTATAGCACTTTATAAATATTATATCATTTCACAACAACCCTGGGAAGTATTATTATTCTCATTTTACAGATAAGTAAACTGAGGCTGAAGGCTGGTAAATGACTTGCCCAGGGACACAAGTCTAGTAAGAGTCTGAGGCTGGATTTGAACTTGGGTCTTTCCTAACTACTGTGTTCTATCTATTGTACTACCTGGGCCAGCCTTGGAGCTAGGAAGACCTAAGTCCAAGTACTGCCTTTGCCGGTACTTGCTGGGTGACCTGGGGCAAATCACTTATCCTTTCAAAGCTGTAGGCAGTTCTCTAAGAGGAGATTCTTTTTTTTTTTCTTTCTTTTCTTTCTTTCTTTCTTTTTTTTTTTTTTGGTGGGGCAATGAGGGTTAAGTGATTTTCCCAGGTCATACAGCTAATAAATGTTAAGTGTCTGAGGTAGGATTTGAAGTCCGGCCGTTGCTCTATCCACTGCGCCACCTAGCTGCCCCTCTAAGAGAAAGAAGGTTCTGACCTGCACTGGTAGATGGAATTCCCCATGCCAATTGAAATGGAAATCATAGCTTCAGTCTCTATCCTTATCACTAAGATAACAATATAACATAAAAATACAACTCTGTTCTGTTAAAAACCTGACCCGAACCAATATGGCAGCTCTAATAAGCATTAAGTAGAATATTAGAAATAATTTTGCTTGCCCTCTTAAATTTTAGAAGAGCGTTTGGGGGCTAATTTAGTTGACACAAAACTCTCTCTCTCTCTTTTTTTTTTTAAAAAGAGCATTTGGATCCAAGGTGTCTTCTTTTCTCTACCATTGTCCCTGTAGTCAGCAAGGCTCTTCAAAATCATATTCCTTTCATTCTGTAACTCTAGTGTAGTCAGGGTTTAATGCACAGCGATGGTGGTTTCCCATTGAAAGCCACGTTAAAACGTTAGTGCTCTCCTTCCCCTTCCGTCTTTGCTGCCTTCTAGCTTCTGGGTTCATTCAAAGTTGCTAACTTCAGGATCTGAGTATTGGGCTGCCAGGAAAGGGTTGTGAAGTCTTGGCTTGGAGGGCAAGCAGAACATTTCATATTTGATTGGAATGTTGGGGTGTGTGGTGTGTGTGTGTGTGTGTGTGTGTGTGTGTGTGAGAGAGAGAGAGAGAGAGAGAGAGAGAGAGAGAGAGAGAGAGAGAGAGAGAACACCCAGCTACCAGATCATCAGCAGGGACATTTGAAGTGGGTCTCCCAAACATTTCTCTCGGAATTGCCCAGGGCTGACATGAGCAGTACTTGGCAGTAGAGGACTTGGATCTGGTAACCCCAAATGGGGTCATAGCAGAGTTGGACACAACTTACCTGACTAAACAACAAAACAATCAACTCAGGGTGAGGGCATAAAGGACTCAGAAGAAGAGGTCTGAGTGTTCAAAGACAGGACTCAGAGAAAGGTATGGGGACTGACTTATTCTTGCAAGGTTGTTAAAAATAAGGCATGGCACTTTAAAAAAGGGGAGGGGGGCAGCTAGGTGGTGCAGTGGATAGAGCACCGGCCCTGGAGTCAGGAGTACCTGAGTTTAAATCTGGCCTCAGACACTTAACACTTACTAGCTGTGTGACCCTGGGCAAGTCACTTAACCCCAGTTGCCTCACCAAAAAAAAAGGGGGGGGGGAGGGGGCAGTCTGTGTGGACTCTTGCATTGTGGACTAGCTACTGCTCATGTCCCAGAGCTGTGGAGATTGATTAATTCTGTTCACACTCCTATTTAATATTTATTATTCATTATTTAGAGGGGCTAATCTAAAAAAGTTTGAGCTTTGGTTGTTTCCTTTGTGTAAAAGGTAAAACTTAAGAAATTAAAGAATAAGGACAAGACTAACCCTGTGATTCTTTGGTATAGGGAACTCCCAAATGAGGAAAGTCCTTCCACCAATACTTCTCTGCAACTTAGAGAGCTGCTTAGAAAACACTAATAATCACTATAGGCTGTAATCAGAATAGAGATATTTATTTAAAGTATCATCTTAGGAGAAAGAAAGATAGAAATGGAAACATAAACCAATGCGTTTTTCACGTTTACTTCCCTGTTGTAGATCTCAGTCAAGTAGACAACAGGCGTTTATTAAGCGGCTACTATGTGTCAGGCTCTGTGCCGGGGATACAAAAAGAGACAAAAGGTAGTCCCTGCCCTCAAGGAGCTTTCAATCTAAGCGGGAGCCCATATGCAAACAAATCTGCTTTTCAGGCTATAGTTATGACATTTAAAAAACACACTATGTTCGGGGCAGGTAGGTGGTGCAGTGGATAAAGCACTGGCCCTGGATTCAGGAGGACCTGAGTTCAAATCTGACCTCAGACACTTAACACTTACTAGCTGTGTGACCCTGGGCAAGTCACTTAACCCCCTTGCCCCACAAAAAACAAAAACCCAACATAATAGGTTCTTTTGCTCTCCGGTTGTGTTTAGATCAGTTACAGTGGCCTGAATCTTTATCTATTTTTCTAGTCAATCCATTCTTCAGGGGTCAATTCACACTCAGACCCAGCTACTCACCTGGCTAAATGCAAATCATTACCTAAAGGTTATGATGGACCCCATGTCCAACTTGCTGACCTAAAATCATGTTGACTCAGAAGATAAATTGGTTAATGACTTAATTCATTAGTAACTTAATGGCTCCTTCCAAGTACTAGATCATGTACTCTTTTCTTAATATGTTGTTTTCACAGAACCCTGGCCATAATATCCCAAGCCACGAGGCCAACCTTTTGGCTAAAGCTCCATCTTATCCACTATTGGAATGTGTTAGCAGAAGCTGGATGCGACACAACAGGGGCCTACCTAAGTATGGTGAAAAAGACAATAACTTACAAGACGTACAAAATAAAAGAAAGGCACACATGGACAGGTATTGCCTTACTAGCAATTTACAGATGGCTTAGACATTTACAAAGAAGAAAATGTTAACAGTCACCTGGAAGCATATTGACTAAATGCCACACAATGTCTTAGGCAGGATTGGAAAGCAGGTCTTCCTTGATTCCAATGACAGATGTCTCTCTCTAGTCTATGTGTCTTTAAATTCTGGTTGGTAGTGTTTTTTTTTTTTTTGTTTGTTTTTTGTTTTTTGCAGGGCAATGATCGTTAAGTGACTTGCCCAGGGTCACACAGCTAGTAAGTGTCAAGTGTTTGAGGCTGGATTTGAACTCAGGTCCTCCTGAATCCAGGGCCCATGCCAATGCACCACCTAGCTGCCCCAGGTGGTGTTTTTGAAAATAATTGCTATAGACACCAATTTGGGGTAAGCATATTATTATTATTATTATTTTTTAGTGAGGCAATTGGGGTTAAGTGACTTGCCCAGGGTCACACAGCTAGTAAGTGTTAAGTGTCTGAGGTCAGATTTGAACTCAGGTACTCCTGACTCCAGGGCCGGTGCTCTATCCACTGAGCCACCTAGCTGCCCCCGGGGTAAGCATATTATTAATTTATCAATATTATCCCAGTAAAGAATGGACCATGTGTCTCCCTAACTTCTCATGGTCTCAGGCCAAGTGATAGAGAAAGCAGGGAGAGAGCCTCAGCATTGCAGTTAGCATGAGCAGGAGAAAAGCCCCAAAAGATCCATGCTGTCTAGACAGCATGTGGTCTCAAAGAGACCTAGGAGAGACAGCAAGAGAGACGGGGACCATGTCATCCCTGAGAGCCAAGAGAAGCTAGCATGGCTACCTGTCCAGGTTTTTTTTCCCTTTTGATAGAGGTGGGTCATTATACATGGAGGTAAAGCTAATTGTTTAGCATCTTTCAGTTCCATTGCTGACATGACTTGAAGGTGGTCTACATTAAAATGAACTCTAGAGATGACATCAGAGAAAAGAATGCAAAAAACCCTCACTCAAGTTGCTAAGTCAACTCAAATTATTTTGAGTTATCACTCAAATTGATAAGGCAGAGTCCATTGTCTAGGTGTGGCTTAGTCCCATCAGTCCTTCCCCCCACCTAGACAAAAGAATCTATCTACATTCCTTTTGTTCCCTGGGGTTTGTTCCAGATGAGATTTGATGAAGTTTTTCTAAGAGAACTGACTTGGGGGGCTGAGGTGGGGGTGGGGGTGGGGGGGAGAAAGGACTAAGTGATCTCTGAGCACCCCAAGAAACCCATTAATAATTATTTTCTCACAGATGTTTTGCATAACTGCACATGTATGACTTATATTGAATTGCTGCATTTCATAGGGAGGGATGAGGAGGGAGGGAAGAAAATTTAGAACACGAAGTTTTAAAAAATCAATGTGAAAAGTAATGATGAGCAGGAGGAGTTCAGAGAAACTTGGAAGGACTTACATGAATTGATGCTGACTTAGAGGAGCAGAACCAGGAGAACATTATATACAGTAACAGCAACATTGGGTGATGAACAATAGTGATAGACTTGGCTCTTTTTAGCAATGCAATGGTCCAAAACAATTTCAAAGAACTTCATAATAGAAAATGTTCTCAACATCCAGAAAAAAAAGAACTGTGGTTTATGAATGCAGATTGAACCATACTGTTTCTACTTTGGGCTGTTTTTCTTCTTCTTTTTTGAGGTTTTTCCCTTGTGCTCTGACTCTTCTGTCACAATATGACTAATGCAGAAATATGTTTAATGTGATTGCACATATATAACATATTAGATTGCTTTCTGTCTTGGGGAGGAGGGAGGGAAGCAAGGGTGGGAGAAAAATTTGGAACTGAAAATCCTATGAAAACAAATGTTGAAAACCATCCTTATATGTAACTGGAAAATAATAAAATACTGAACAAGAAAAAAAATGAAACTGAAAAAAATAATTATTTTCTCACAGACATGACTGATGAGTTGTTGTTGTTAAGTAGCAGTTAACCTATTGCCTTGAATTTCTCCTACTTACTCCTGCTCCCCAACCTCTCAGAGCGTTTGCCGAAATCTCTGCACTTCCCCACTAAGCAATACTTGGATACTCTGATGGACAGGGGTGTTTTCTCACAGCTCATCCTTCCTTGTCTTTTCATCCTTTGTGATTCTCATCCCTGTCCTCCCATGGAGGGTCTACCCAGAGATCTTTCTTTAGGTCTTTTCATGGAGTAGTCTATATGTAGTCCATGCATTGCTTCCTTGCTATGTAACTGGGCTACTTCCTTTTCTGTGTGTTTTTTTAAAATTTACAGTTTTGCAGGAGCTTTATTTCTTGGGCAGGAGTGTTAAAACCCTGTTGATGTGGCTGGAGGATGCAGTAGGTCCTTCTGGTTGGTAATGGTGATGAAGATGAGGAGCATAAAAGAAATGGGCACCTGATGGTTGGTGATGATGGTAGAGTGGGGGCTAGGGAGGGAGTCGGCAAGGGATGGGTATAAAGACAATGATGATTACAAATGTTCCTGCTTGGGTGCAGAGGCACCACAGCTGAGGTGATGCATGGTGCCTCCAGCATCCTCAGGACTCAGAGGGGTTGTCATCTCAAGTGGACACTTCCTTCCCACCCTCTAAGGACAGAAGTGATATAGGGACATGGGACCCCATGGGTGGGGCAGGGCATGAAGGGGCATGGGCTGGTCACCCTCTAGGGAGGCTGAGATGCACAGGAGTTCAGGGTGCCGAGAGGGCATCATCCATCAGTGAGACCCAGGTAATACTTCCGAAGCTCTGCCAAGTCTGGTAGGTGCTCCAACTTGGTGTAGGGATCAGACATCACCTGGTCACCATGCTGAGGCCGTGGCTGCAGGGGTGCTAGTAGTTACCACCAGGGGTAGAAGGAGAGGAAGCGGATTATGAGCGACAGCCAAGCTTCTTACAAAGATGGTGTTGGCAGCTGTGGGAAGGACAGGTTGGCCAGGGGAGAGACTAAAGGCAGGGGGACTTATGAAATCGCTGTAGTAGTCAGGCAAAAGGCGTCTAGAGCCTGAACCAGGGCATGCTACTGAGAGTGGGAGAAGGGCATAGGCACAAGACTGGGCATCACAGGTGCCCATCTGCGACTTGGTCCTCAGTGTTTGCAACTTTGAACTCAGGCAGATCATCTTCATTAACATCCGCTGAACCCGAAACCCAAATGAAATCCATTCCCTGAAACCTTGAACTACAACTTTTGGATTCACCTAATCTTGGCTTAACCCAATGACAAAATGTTGTGCCATCAGGTCGCGTGGTTATACTAGCCCCCGAGAGCCGCTCAGCAGTTACCTGCTTTCACCACAAGGTGGCAGGCCTGTGCCACTAAAGGATACCAACTCCTCAGCTGCTGATTAAGGAAGGGCGGTGCTAATTGGAAGATGGCTGGTGGAATTCAAGTTGAATCCCTAGGAGGAAAGGAAAACAAACACTCGGTTCTTTTGCATAGACATAGCCTGGCCAAAGGGAACCTTAACGAGCATTCCAGGAAGCTACGATTACTCAGTGTGGCCCTCCAGCAGTGGGGGTGACAGAGAGGACCCTCTCTCCTTCCTCGGAGCTCTCAGGCCGGCCGGGGAGCTGGGAGGTGGTCACTGCCCCGGCCGGGGCATCTGCACGGTCATGGTACTCGCACAGACTCTGCAGGGATCGGCAGAGACACTTTTCCAGGCCTGTTTGATTCCTTCCTTGTACACTGATCAGGCAAGGGGTTCTCGCCTGTATGATCCGTGGTCCAGACACCAAGCAGGAACTTTTGCCCTCCCTACTGTGGGAAGTTGCCACAGGGAGCCTGGTGCAAGGAGCCAGGCCTGGGGCTCTGTGGCCCGGAGCACTTGGAAGCCTGCAGCTAGGTGTCCTAGCCTCTGTTGAGAGTGAGGGACCATTGTTCTGGGAGGACTGAGAGGTCTATTATGAAGTGGCCCCCTAGAGATACATGGTGGTGTGGGATGATGGGGGGGGGGGAGCTGGTGATATGGGTCGGCTTCATTTCCTGAGATCTTTGTGATGAACCCTGCCATTAGGGGGCTCTTGTCTATACCCTTGAGGGCACTGGTGATGGCAGGGCCGCTTCATCAAAAACAGAGGCTGTGGGACAGCTAGGTGGTGCAGTGGATAGAGCACCGGCCCTGGAATCAGAAGGACCTGAGTTCAAATCCGGCCTCAGACACTTAACACTTACTAGCTGTGTGACCCTGGGCAAGTCACTTAACCCCAATTGCCTCACTAAAAAAAACAAAACAAAACAAAAAAACAGAGGCTGTGATGGACTTGTTCCTTCTGGAGACCAGTTTTGAAGGGAACTTTCTTATTCCCCCAATCTGCGTTCAGTGACTATTTTGTTGTTGTTCAGTTGTGTCCAGGTGGATGCAGATACTGGAGTGGTTCTTGCCATTTTCTTCTCCAGTAGATTAAGGCAAACAGAGGCTAAATGTCAGGGTCATGCAGTTGGCGAGTGTCTGAGACCGGATTTGAACTCAGGTCTTCCTGACTCCAAAGTCAATGCTCTATCCACTGGGCCACCCAGCCGCCTTAACCTATCCCCTTTTTCTTTAGTTCACTGGGCTGGAACATCAGCTCTATTAATTCTGCCAGCTTCACAGGGACCAATAGATCCTTTCATTCCTCAGTTATACTCTACCCTAAATATTTCTGTCAACACCACCTCCTCCCAAGCTCTAAAGCTGACAGCAGTCCAGATCTACTGACAGAAGCTGTTATTGGTCATTCTGCTTGTCTTCTTTCTTTCTTTTTTTTCTTTCTTTTTTCTTTTTCTTTTTCTTTTTTTTTGCAGGGCAATGAGGGTTAAGTGACTTGCCCAGGGTCACACAGCTAGTAAGTGTCAAGTGTCTGAGGCTGGATTTGAACTCAGGTCCTCCTGAATCCAAGGCAGGTGCTTTATCCACTGCGCCACCTAGCTGCCCCCATTGTCTTATTTCTGATGTAGAAACAGCTTCATCATATTTCTGATGTGGAGATTCAAGTGTAAGAACTTGGCTGAAAGTGTTGGTATTTTCCTCCTAGTTTTCCTATAATAAAAGGACTCTGTATCTTATCTCATGCACAAAACTGTTTAAACACGAGTTCACACTGGCCAGAAAGGACCTTTTGGTTTCTGCTGCCCTTTAAAGGTAGATGAGGAGATCCTGGTGGGTTCAGACTGAGATGCTGGAACAGGATGAGGCTAGAGCCTGGGAAGGACTTGTGCCAACCGCTGCACAGCAGGGGATGGGGGTGGTGACAATGGCACTAGAGTGTTGGGGGCTCTGAGAACCTCTAGTCTAGATAAGTCAAGACCTTTGTTAACAAAGGGGAGGAGAGAAAGGGGACTTAGCCAGAGAAAGGGAGGCTTCTTCCCTCCCTCCGTCCCTCCCTTCCTTCCTTCCTCCCTTCCTTCCTTAGGATAGAGGAAAGCGTTTGCAGGAAGATGGGAAGGAGAGAGTAGAGAGATTTCGAATTAAGGGCAAGAAATAGATAGCTATCAAATCATGGAAAGTGCTCCATAATCATTAGCTGTCCAGAGACCTCTGATCATGTCAGTGTTGTCACAGGCCCACCTTTGGGTGAGTTGGGTTCTTGCCCGCAGCTGGGAGCCAAGTACCTCTGGGCAAAGTGCAGGAGCCAGCTGTGGGTCTGTGGTGGAGGGGGTGAGGGAATGTGGGTATGGGACACACCCCCTGCTCCCCTGGCTCTGATGCTCTGCTAATCTGTACATACTCAAAGGCAATCATGCGTATTGGTGATGTCATTCTTCTCCCTTCTCCAGCCTTGCCCCTAAATACCTTAGCTAAAGGTCACATTGTACATTGGGACCAGCGCGTCATCACCTCAGAAGCCTGACCTGCTTCCTCCCCCTTGTTCAGGGCTAAAATTCTAGCTAAACTGTCTAAAATATCTAATGAGTGGTCGCCAATAAATTATAAGCTTTAGCAAGAGTTAGACTTTTAAGCATTTATTAAGGAGAATAAGAATTTGGTAAAGAGAGAGAGAAAGGCCTAGATTCCTATCTATTAAAGGGAGAGCACATTTCTAGCTCCGCTCTCCACCAGAGTCCAAAGGAAAGAGCGAGAGACCGAGCGCCAGTCTCTTCCTTCCTCCTCCCACTAGCCCGCGTCAGGAAGTGACGCCAAAGAAAAGACTCCTGGTCTTGCCCTCAAAGACCTTCACTTCATGGGCGGAACTCTTCTACAGTAAGGCTCCAGCAGGTGGTGTTATTCCAATCATTACACCCTCCATTGCCCAGCAAGGTTAACTTAGCTTGGGTGCTCATGGTGCTTAATTTGGTGTTTCTAAAGAGCTGGAACTCTCATGAGCGAGGGTGCTCCCATTATCGATGTAGGCTGGTAGAGCGTACCTTCTCTCTCTTAGTAGAAATTTTCATAATTGGCTTTGGCCAAAAATAGCAATAAGTAAATTCCTTATGTGATGACCATTTTCCTGGTGATGTTCCTAACGACCTTTGTGACCTTGGGCAAGTCACTTAAACCTTTCTGGGGTTTTTCCTCATTGGTAAAATGAGTGGGCTGGACTAGATGACCACAGAGAGTACTTCTAGCTCTATGTATTCTGCCTGTGGCACTTAGTACCTATGTGACTGTGGGCAAGCCATTTATGCCTCTGTGCCTCAGTTTCTTTCTCTGTAAAACCATCAGGCCAGACTGGATGGCCACTGAAGTCCCTTCCAGCTCTAGGTCTATGATCCTGAGCTTGCAAATCTCTCTGAACTTGGCATGGTGGTTGACAGATACACATGTCATTTTGTCCATACTTGGAACCTTTCGAACTTAGCAGGACCTGCCAGAGCTTGGGCTCTGCTGGTCTGGTCTTTGAGAACCTGGAATCACTTCCATGCTATGAAACATCAAGGGCATGGGATTTTAGGGGAGGAAATGCTAATTGTGATCATTATGTTAAATGTATTATTTAGAAATCATAAATCATAGCATCAAAGGCTTTGATAGAAAGGACATAGGACATAGACGGAAAGGAGTTTAGTCCAACCTCTTCATTTTACAGATAAGGAAACTGAGTCCCAGAAAGACAAGTTAAAGGACATATGAGTAGTAAGCAGCAGAGCCGGCGTTTAAACACAAATCCAGTTTTCTCTGCAATCCTGTTTGGTTTTCAAATGCACTGATAGACTGCTTTTCTTTTTATTTCAGAACTGAATTGCAAAATTTCTGACTTCTCAACCAATGAGAAATGCCAGCTAATCTGCTTTGTTGCAAGATTTCTGAATTATTTAGGCAGGACCAATGATGCTGAAGAACTATTCATAACTGCTGAGGACTTGTTGATAAAGGTGAGTTCAGAAATCATTCAAATTCTAAAAAAAAAATTATCCTGTAATTTGGAACAATTTCTTTCTTTCCTTTTTTTTTTGGTGAGGCAACTGGGGTTAAGTGACTTGCTCAGGGCCACACAGCTAGTAAGTGTTAAGAGGCCAGATTTGAACTCAGGTCCTTCTGAATCCAGGGCCAGTGCTCTATCTACTGCACCACCTAGCTGCCCCTAATTTGGAACAATTTCAATTGTGGTTTCATTATTGTTCATTGGTTCTACGAATACTTGAAGAAATCAATTGTTTGAGACTGTGACAAAACCAAGATTGTGCCTATTCCCTAAACCATGTAATTGTACAATACCATGCAGTTGGCTGTAAATAGCAGGGAGAAGATAAAAGCCAGTAGATATCCCTCTAAGTTTAAAAAAAAATGTGCAGAAGCTAAATGAGCAATATAATGGTGGATTGAAATGAATTGGGTTTTTTTTTTGGTGAGGCAATTGGGGTTAAGTGACTTGCCCAGGGTCACACAGCTAATAAGTGTTAAGTGTCTGAGGCTGGATTTGAACTCAGGTACTCCTGACTCCAGGGCCAGTACTCTATCCACTGCGCCACCTAGCTGCCCCTAGGTGCACACATTTTAAGACAGGATCTGCCAATATTAAGATTGCAATAAGCTCATAGAGGGCAGGGTCCTCGACCTTCGCTGCATCCTGGATGTTGCGTCCATGAGGTCTGTGTCCCCCTTCTCAGAATCACGTTTTTAAATACGTGAAATGAAATACATAAGGTGACAAAGGAAACCAATTGTACTGAAATGCAGATATCCGAATAAGGGAGTACTCCCAGGTCTGTCCCTGGGCTGTTCAACCTTTTTATCGGCCATCTGGATGGAAGGCATCTCTAGCATGCGTGTGGAACCCAACAGCTGACACAGCTTGGGGCAGCCCCTGGCCTGCTGGATATCTGAGGCCAAGTCCAAAAAGATCTCAGTAGGCCGGAATGAAAGATCAGATTACAGACTTTACAATGTCATAGGGACAAATAGAGGGCTCCATACTCGGGTTCAAAAAACCAACTTCAAAAAGGCAGGCTCAGTCAATAAGCATTTATTAAGTGCCTACTATATTCCAGAAACTGTACTAGGTGCTGTAAATACAAAGACCAAAATAAAAGAAGCCGAGAGAGAGACAGAGAGAAAGAGAGACAGAGAGACACACAGAAAGAGACAGAGACAGAGAGATAGAGACAGACAGAGAGAGACAGAGAGAGACAGAGAGAGACAAACAGAGACGCAGAGAGAGAGACAGAGAGACAGACAGAGAGAGAGACAGAGACAGAGAGACAGAGACAGAAACAGAGACAGAGAAACAGAGAGACAGAGAGACAGAGAGAGACAGAGACAGAGAGAGAGAGAAACAGAGAGACAGAGACAGAGACAGACAGACAGAGACAGAGAGAGAGAAACAGGGAGAGACAGAGAGAGAGACAGAGACAGAAACAGAGAGAGAGAGAGAAACAGAGAGACAGAGACAGAGACAGAGAGAGAGACAGACAGACAGAGACTGCCTTCCCTGAGCAGAGCACAGCCAGCCTATCTTTTTGTTTTTGTTTTTGAGCATGTTGCCTGAGGGAGGTTGTGATGACCTTGCTGACCCCCAGGGATGTGCCCAAGGCAGGCGGGCTCAATTCTTCCTTCTAGCCGCTACTGCCATGTCTAGGTCCTAATTATGATGTGCCAGGGAAATGTCCATTCAGTTTGGATGCTCACTGGCTCTGTTCCGTTCTTTTTGCAGCATGACTTGGAATCGGAAGCACTCTTCAAAGTACAGCTCAGTTTGGGAGAGCTCTATTTGGAAATAGGATCCTTGCAGAAGGCCTTTTTCTTTTTCCAAAGGGCATGGGTCACGTGGAGGCAGTTGGCACCGAGTGGCTTACACAATCTGGAAAGACTGAAGCAGAAAGGTAGGTGCAGGATGCTCACAGGGAATTCCGTAGGAGCAAAGTCCACCCTGGACACGGACCTGATCTGTGAGAAAAGGGAAGCTCTGTGGTTTGTGCAAAGGCTGCTTTCCTGGAGGCCGCCTGGTAGACCCCAGAGAATGAGAGCCGTAGGTTTGGATTGTTTGGGTTCTGTTCAGGGCTGTGGGGGAGCCCGTGCAGACTGACTGATAATTACTGTGATAGTGAGGATGACAAAGAAAACATTTTAGCCTGAGCATTACACCTTGGAAATTCCCAGACTCAGGGCTTGAGTTATTGTTTTGTTGCTTGTCTAGATGTAAGAAAGTGATGGAGAAAATGTTAAAAATAATGCAGTCTAAGGGGGCAGCTAGGTGGCACAGTAGATAAAGCACTGGCCCTGGATTCAGGAGGCCCTGAGTTCAAATCCAGCCTTAGACACTTGATACTTACTAGCTGTGTGACCCTGGGCAAGTCACTTAACTCTCATTGCCCTGCAAAAAAAAATGCAGTCTAAACTTAAAGAAAGGTGTGTTCTGCATGATGTACATATACATATATGCACATATGCATATATGTGCATATATGTATGTATGCATATATGTATTTATTTCTGCCACCACCTTGACTACTGCCTCCTGAGCTATGGGCTTCACCTGGGAAACTGGTCTTGGAGTCAGGATGACCTGGGTTCAAATCCAGCCTCAGACAGTTACTTGCCCTCTGGCATTGGGCAGGTTAGTTAACCTCTGTCAGCCTCAGTTTCCTCATCTGTAAAATGGGGATACTAATAGCATCTCCCTCCCAAGGTTATTGTGTGGATCAAATGAGATCATATTAGTAAAGTGCTCTGCCAATCTGAAAGCTCTCTAAAACTGCTAATTAACTATTAGTATAGATTGCTGTAAGTGCTATAACAGTAGAGGCAGTGAAGTGTGGCATAATAGGAAGAATATCATCCCTTGAGGTCAAGAGACCTGGGTTCAAATCCTGCCTCACATCCTTTATATCAGGGTGACCTCTGGTGAATCACTTGCCCACGTTGAACCTCAGTTTTCTTTCTCTTTTTTTTTCAGGGCAATGAGGATTAAGTGACTTGCCCAAGGTCACACAGTAAGGAGCCTCAGTTTTCTAATCTAGAAAGTGGGGATAATATTTATACTACCTCCCTCATAAGGTTGTGGTAGGGAAAACAACTTTGCAAACCTTACAAGTACTATAGAAAGCTGAGTTTGATGGTAGGGATCAAGGAGAGGAGATCACTGGGAACTTTATGTAGTGACCTTGTCCAAGTCTCTTTCTCTCTCTCATCATATTTCTTGATGTGTTCAATGAAGGGAAAGTGTGATATAGTAGAAAGAATATCATCCCTTGAAGTCAGGAGACCTGGGTTCAAATCCTGACTCAGATTCTTTATAGCACTGTGACCCCTGGTGAGTCACTTAACTTTGTTGAATCTCAGTTTTTAAATCCAGAAAGTGGGGGATAATATTTTTTATTTAGCTTTTTGGAAAACTGAGGATGACTGTATGAACTTCATTTCACAGTTGAAGAAAGTGAGGCAGTCAGACGTTGTGACCTGCCCAAGATCAAGTAATAAGGGACTAAGGTTGCATTTGCACTCCTGACTCCAGGGCCAGAGCTTCTCTCCACAGTGCCACCTGGTACGAGATGGATGATCTCTGCACTTTCTTCTATGATGCCAGTAACATCCTGACTCTTTAGGAGTTGGGACTGAAGAATGCTGCATTCGACAAGAAATTAACTGAGGAGAAACGACAAGCGCTGTCTGAGGGGCACACCTTCCAAATAGTCTCATCGTTGCCATTCTAGAAGCTGCATTTGTGAGGGCATTGACCAAATCATGATTCCCAGCATCTGTAGCTTTGAAGCCCAAAGGAAACAGTGCTGACATCCGTGTGATCTTACTTACCAAATGTTCTACCATTTGCAGGGATTCATATGTGAGTCAAGCATATGCCACAGAGATGTGAATCTGAGTGACTAATGTGGAAAAGACACTGGGATTGTTTCACCGGATGCCCTTAAAGATTCCCCCCATGCGCCATCTAATCACTTGCACTGCTACGGTGTATGCATATATAAGTGTTGGGTTTTCTTATACCAGCATTCTTAGTCTTTTTGGTGTCATGGACCCTTTGGGCAGCCAGTCTGGTGAAGCCTGTGCACCCCCTCATCAGATTAATGTTTTTAAATGCATAAAGAAAATACAGGATTACAAAAGAAGCCATTTATATTAGAATAGTTGTCAAATATTAAAAAGTAGCAACAGTAAATTCAGGTGTCCCAGGTTAAGAGCTCCTGCGGTAACATATAAAAGATATGTGTTGGGGGTGGGATGGAGGGCTATGATCTTTGTGGAGGGTAGGAGGGGGAGGATCATTCTAGCTCGGCCAGCTTTTTTTGTTTGTTTGTTTGTTTTGGTGAGGCAATTGGGGTTAAGTGACTTGCCTAGGGTCACACAGCTAGTATCAAGTGTCTGAGGCCGAATTTGAACTCAGGTCCTCCTGACTCCAGGGCCGGTACTCTATCCACTGCACCACCTAGCTGCTCCTCGGCCAGCTTTTGTGAGGGGGCACCAGGGTCCAGGACCACTGAGGCCGGGATTCATCTCTCCTTCTGTCTCCAGGAAGGTTTCCTGTGGGCTAGACCTATCCACCTGCTCCTTTCAGATACCTCTGCTCTGAGTTGAGAATGAAGACACTTCCCTGATTTGCTCTCAGGGGTAAACGAGTAGACCTTGGCTTGCACTTGCCCCCTTCCCACCAAATGCTGCTTACACAAGATACTATTACACATAGAGAGCAGATCTCTTCATTACAGCACACGGTCAGGGAAGTTGTGTAGGTTAGAACAGGCCAAGGAATTCACGAGAATCAGCTCTTCATCAGGAAGCAAGATCCAATTTCAGCTCCTACAAGGAGAGAGGGGAGACTGTCCCAGAGGGGAGTCTGCTCGCTAGAACTGAAGGTGTTAAGATCCAGGGGGCGTGATGAAGGCCGGCTTAGCCTCCATGTCCGTGGCCTGGATCAGACTCTAGGCTGCCCTTCAGAAGTCTGGGCCTCGCCTCTGTCATTTCTCTCGAGATTCTCTCTCCAAGTATGCCCAGCCACCTGAAGAAAGTTCATTCTCCCCTCTTGCAGCTCTGCTGTCTTAGAAAATTGGGAGTTAGGTTCCTTTTTGGTCCACAAATGTCACAGACCACATAGCTCTCCCTCAAGAAAACCATCCCACAAATTGGAACACTAATGCATTGTTGGTGGAGCTGTGAGCTGATCCAACCATTCTGGAAAGCAATTTGGAATTATGCCCAAAGGGCAATAAAGCTGTGCATACCCTTTGACCCAGCAATTCCACTTTTAGGTCTTTTGCCCAAAGAAATCATGGAAGGGGGAAAGGGACCCACATGTACAAAAATATTTATAGCTGCTCTCTACGTGGTAGCAAGGAATTGGAAGTTGAGGGGGTGCCCATCAATTGGGGAATGGCTGGACAAGTTGTGGTATATGAATACAATGGAATACTATTGTGCTGTAAGAAATGATGAGCAGGAAGAGTTCAGAGAAACCTGGAGGGTCTTACGTGAGCTGATGATGAGTGAGATGAGCAGAACCAGAAGAACATTATACACAGTATCATCAACATTGAGTGTTGACCTACTGTGATGGACTATATTCTTCTCACCAATGCAATGGTACAGAAGAGTTCCAGGGAACTCATGATAGAAGAGGATCTCCAAATCCAAGAAAAAAAAAAAAGAAAGAAAGAACTGTGGAGTATAGATGCTGATTGAACCATATTATTTCTTTTGTTGTGGGTGCTGTTGTTTTTTTTTTTTTTCTATTTTGAGGTTTTGCATCACTGCTCTGATTCTTTCTCTTGTAACAGGATTAATGCAGAAATAGGATTAATGTTATTATGTGTATATATATGTGTGTGTACATATCTATATCTATATGTATATGTATAGAGATATATAGATATAACCTATATCAAATTACCTGCTGTCTAGGGGAGGGGGGAGGGAGGGGAGGGAGGGAGAAAAATCTGAAATTGTAAAGCTTGTATAAACAAAAGTTGAGAACTATCTTTACATGTAACGGAAAAAATAAAATACCTTATACATTTAAAAAAAAAAAGAAAACCATCCCACACCAACATATTGAAGCATCAACAATCCACAAGAAAACCGGGACAATCACCCAAATAAGGGTGGTTGTTGAATAAAGTCATCAGCCTGACTCAAAAAATTCTATTCGAGCCAATTTAAAAAATACCTATTGCGTGTCTAATATGTAGAGACGTTGGCACCAATACCAAAACCAAAGAGCCTCTGCTTTCAAGGAGTTTTCATTCAACATACAAACGGGAAAATAAATGCAATTATATACACAAAGTAAAAGAAAATGAGAGAGAGACAGAGACACAGACAGAGACAGAGATAGAGAGACACAGAGAGAAATGGAGACAGAGACAGAGAGACACAGAGAGACAGAGGGAGAGACAGACACACACAGAGACAGAGAGAGAAACAGAGAGAGACAGAGACAGAGAAAGAGAGAGGGAAGGAGAGAAAGTGAAAGGAGGGAGAGAAAGTGCTATCAAGTGTGGTGAAGAAAAAAGACCTTGTGTTGTAGGTGAAAATTAAGCCATTAGGGATTTCTCTAAAGTGGATGAGGAGCGCCTTCCAGATGTGGGGAGCATTTTTGCAAAGGTGTGGAGATGGGAAATAGAATATCATGCACAGAGAATAGCTAGGAGGCCAGTTTGACTGGAAGAGAGTGAGGGAAGGGAGAAATAGAAAACAAGACTGCAAAGAGAGGTGGCAGCCAGCTTGGATAGGGCTTTACGTGCTAGGTGGAGGACTTTCCATTTCATCCTGGTGATAATAGGGAGTCAATGAATGTTTATGAGCAAGGATGTAATGGTCAGATCAGTACTTTAGAAATAACAATTTTGAGGGGCAGCTAGGTGGTGCAGTGGATAGAGCACCGGCCCTGGAGTCAGGAGGACCTGAGTTCAAATTCGGCCTCAGACACTTAACATTTACTAGCTGTGTGACCCTGGGCAAGTCACTTAACCCCAATTGACTCCCCCCCGCCCAAGAAAGAAATAATAATTTTGTGGAGGCTACCAGAGTCAGCAAGACTAATTGGGAAGCTATTGCAGTGATCTAAGCAATAAGTGATGAGGGCATAAAATATGATATAGACTGTATTGGGTGGAGAAAAGGGGGTAGATATTGTCCAGGTAGGATTGGTAAGACTTGGCAACAGATGACAGAAATCATATAGGCTGGTTGCTTAATTTTACAGATGAGGAAATTGAAGTCCCCTGTGGGGACATGGCTTATCCAAAATCACATAAGTAATAAATAGCAGAGTCACGAACCCAGGACCTCTGTCAGCACAGCCAGTGTTCTTGCCACAAATCGCATTCCCATTAAGTGTTCTTGGCCAAAGAAGATAAAGCAGAGATTGTCAGAAATCCTTTCAATCTGGAATCTTTAGTAATTAGCCCATTGCCAAATGCATTTCAAGCATCATTTTCTTTCTTTCTTTCTTTTTTAAAAATACCTTTTCCCTGCAGGCAGGGTGTTACATAACCTGGCAAAGACAATGAGCCAAGGATCTGTAAAGGAAAATCACTTGCTAGAAAATACTGCTGACCTCTCGAAACAACTTGCAGGTAGCCCGTATGACTTTGCTATGCTGAGATGCACAGAAGGCATTCTGAAGTAAGTATGTCCATCATTTAACATGTTCTTGCTTTTATGCGGAGTCTCTAGTGACGACTGTATTTCATGCAAAGCCTATTCCCTACATTTTAATAGAAGTCCCAGGAGTCTAATATTAACACTACTGACAATCCATGCCCTTAAAGAGTCATTTGGCTGACTGTACGTGTTTGTAGCAGGGATTTTATTTTTCTTGCTTTCTCGATGGGTAGAGGGAAGGAGATGTGGGAGGGAGGGAGTGCAGACCTGAAAGATTTAATTTAAAAAAGGGGGGAGGATTCTGGGAAGATGGTGGAGTAGGTGAGAAAACTTTTGGTTCTCCAAATTTCTTCCACAAAAAAAGGCAGAACATCACCTCAGAAGGAATGTAGAGTAGCAGAAAGAAATAAAAGTCAGTTCTCCTAAGACAACCTGAGAAGACCCCGGGAAAGATCCGGCCTCCAGGGGCAGAGTTTCAGCCTAAGTGAAGTGCAAACACCTGCAGGCAATCTCTGCAGAATCAAACAAACCCTTGAAGCAGCTGCATTGAGAGACAGCCTCAGTCTTTTTTTTTTTTTTTTTTGGCGGGGCACTGGGGGTTAAGTGACTTGCCCAGGGTCACACAGCTAGTAAGTGTCAAGTATCTGAGGCTAGATTTGAACTCAGCTCCTCCTGAATCCAGGGTCTGTGCTTTATCCACTGCACCACCTAGCTGCCCCAGCAGCCTCAGTCTTAGAAACTTCCATCTCACAAACAGTGTGGGCTTCTGACTGGCTGAGTAGGAGAAGACTGAAGGGCCTTCCACTGTCGAGGGATGGCTAGCATATCTGTGCTGACCAGATGCATCCTGGGTTGCTGCTGCTTCGGAGGAGAAGGAGCTAGCATACACCTACCTGGTGAGTTCAGTAGCAGAGGGGTGGGGACCCTGCTGGCTGTGGACACTTGCAGAAGAGCAGAGTCCCTGGTTTCAGTCCCAGGGCAGAGAGGACAGCTGTTGTTTGCAGCCACTGGAAGGACTGTAAGGAGCAAGATCATTTGCAGGACAGTGTGGCTGGGGGCCCTAGCCATGGCTTAGGAATGGAGAGGAGACTCTAAAGTTGAGCCCTGGGATGGACCTCAGAAAATAAGTCAGTAGGACCTGAGGCTTGGGGTGTCATTCCTCATACCTCAGGACTAGAATTTGATTATTCCAATAGCTGCTAAAAACATTTTTTTAAAAAGAATAATCAAAGGAGAAAGAACCCAACCACAGATAGCTACTATGCAGATAGAGAAGATATGGGTTCATATTTAGAGGAAGATAATGGAGCTAAAAAAGCCACTCCTTTTTAAATGAGAAATGTCAAATGGTTTCAAGCATAAAAAGAGTTCTTGGAAGAACTGAAAAAGAATTTAAAAATCAAACAAGAGAAACTGAGGAAAATTAGGGAAAAAAAAGCAATCCAAGAAAATCACAAAAATTATTAACAGAAAGTCAACCGACTTGAACTAGAGAATCCAAAATTTAAAGAAGAAAATAATTCCTTGAAAACTAGAATTGGGCAAGATGAAACAAAGATACCAATAAATAATAAAACAAAATCAAAAGAATGAAAAAAATAGAAGAGAAAGTGAAACTTCTCATCAGAAAAACAACTGATCTGGAGAACAGATCGAGGAGAAATAATATAAGAATAGTTGGACAACATGATTAAAACAAGAATTTTGTTACAATATTATAAGAAATTATCAAGGAAAACTTCCTTGTAGTTCTAGAACAAGAAGGCAAAGCAGAAACATAAATCCATTGATCACCACCTGAAAGAGATCCCAGGAGGAAAACTTATGGGAATGTCATAGCCAAGTTTCAAAGCTCCCAGGTTAAGGAGAAAATATTGGAAGCAACAAGAAAAAACAATCTAAATACCATGGAACTACAATAAGGATTACACAAGACTTAGCAGCTACTATGTTGAAGGGCCATAGGTCTTGGAATACTAAATTCCACAGAACAAAAGAGCTGGGATTATGACCAAACAAAATTTACCTAGCAAAGTTAAGTGTAATCTTAACAGACTGAAAGACTTTCAGCTTTTTCTGACAGAACCCCAGAACTTAAGGGAAAAATTGACATACAACATCCAGGAGAAATATAAGGTAAACATTAAGGACCAATTCTGAAAGACTTAATAAGGTCAAATATGTGAAAATATTAGCAGTACTCTTATGACTGTGGTCATTATTTGGATAGTTTGAAAGAAAGGCTTGGGCTGAGCCATAGATGATGGGGTGCTTAAAAATGTAGGGAAAGAGACTATTTTTTTTCGGGGCAATGAGGGTTAAGTGACTTCCCCAGGGTCACACAGCTAGTAAGTGTCAAGTGTCTGAGGTCAAATTTGAACTCAGGTCCTCCTGTGCTGGTGCTTTATTCACTGTACTACCTACCTGCCCCATAGAAAGAGATATAAAGGAGTAATTATCTCATACAAATGAGGCACAAAAGGAAAAATTAATAGAGAAGAAGCAAGTAGGGGGAAGGTGGGTAGAGCTGGAACCTTACTTTCACTGAGAATGGGTTAAAGAGGGAGCAACATCTACCTAGAAGGGTATAAAAATCTAAATTCAGAAAGAAATAAGAAAGCAAGGGGATAGGGCAGGGGAGAGGATAAGGTAGGGACTCTTGAAGGGGTGGATAGGTTAAGGAATAGGAGGGCAAGGTAGTGGGTAGAAGTAAAGCAGAGGAGTGAGGAGGGATAGAATAAACAGGGTGAGAAGGATAGTGAGGAAAAATAGGAAGGAGGACAATCCATAAGTAATTGTAGTTTACAATGTGAATGTGATGAATTTACAATGGAAACAGCAGATTAAAAATTTGAATTCAACAATATGTTGCTTGCAGGAAACACTATAAAAATGAGAGATATACACAAAAATAAAATTAAGGGCAGGAGTAGAATTTATTATGTAAAAAAGCAGGGGTAGTAATAGTGATCTCAGACAAAGTTAAAGTTAAATAGATTTGATCAAAAGAGGAAATAGAGAAATTACAGTACGTGTTAGCAATGTTATTCAATATTATTTTAGATCATCTAAAATAACTAGATAAAATAAAATACCTGAGCGTATACCTGCTAAAACAGACACAGGAACTATATGAACATAAAGATAAAACAGTTTCATACAAATAAAGTCAGATATAAATAATCGAAATAACATTTATTGTTCATGAATGAGTAGAGCTAATATAATTTTTTAAATGACAGTTTTACCTAACTAATCTATTTATTCAATGTCATACCAATTAAATTACTAAAAAAACTTATCCGAGTTAGAAAAAAATAATAACAAAGTTCATTTGGAAGAACAAAAGGTCAGGAACTCCAAAGAAACCAGGAAAAAAGATGTAAAGGAAGTAGATTCAGCAGCATCAGACCCTAAACCAAAGCTTCTTAAATTGTAGTTCTCGACCCCATATGGAGTTGTGTAACTGAATGTGGGGGTCACAAAATTTTGGCAACAGTAAAAGGTTGTGTATATCTATTTTATATACCTATATACATGGGCCATGTAACAATTTCTTTGGCAAAAAGGGGTCGTGAGTGGAAAACGTTTAAGAAGCCCTGCCTTAAGCTATATTAAAAGGTGAGAGCATTGTTGAAGTGTAAAATTGATAATTTTGAATATTTTAAATTAAAATTTTCTTATATAAATAAAACCTATGTAGCCAAGAATAGAAGAAATGCAGAAGATTGGCAGGGGGAAACTTTCAGAGACAGTCTCTCAGATAGGATATGATTGGGTTGGAATGTTGCTGTGGTATAGGGAATGATGAGATGGTTGATTTAGGAAAACATGGGAAGACTTTGACTTATGAAGGAAGATCCTAAACACCTTCAGAGAAGCAGTTGACAAGTGGAAATAAGCATAGCATAGTATTAGATAGTACTATGAGCATATATGTGTATGTTTATTAGAAATCTATATATGTATATATGTATCTGCACTTAATTGTAGCCTTCTTAGGCAGGGGAAAGGAGGGGAAAATAAATTGCACAGCAGAGAGCAAAAGAAAACCTTTAAGGAAGCAAAGAAAAGCTGGGCAGCTTTGAAAACAATGTGTAGTATTTATTATATACGTTTTCTTGAAATGGAAATGTATTGAATCCTCTCCTATGTTCTGGCAATGAGTTTTTTTCTTTACTTATTTTGTATTTGAATCTAAAATAAATTTTAAAATTTACAAAAAAAAAGCAATTTGGCCATATTATCTCCACATACTTTCTTGTCAGCTTGCTATGTTTGATTAATTTAACTAAATGTCTTTTGCTTTCGACTAGTGCATCTTTTGGTTGGCTCATAAATATGTGTGAGGACTCTCTCGGGCTTTGAGTGGCTGCTGACCCATCCTCACAGTGTGCCTCGATCCTAGGGGGCCCTGGATGCCACATGTAGACCACTGAATTTGTTTCTCTAGGTCTAATTTCATATGACATAGAAGATTAATTTGAAGATAACTTCTAGTCACTCACAAGATGTCACCCAATATTTATTTTGCCTGGTAAATAACACATACTATATTTCACTTGCAGATCTCTTGTTGGGAACTTTTCTATCGCAAAATTGAAATTTCAAGAATGCTTAAGTATCCGAAAAAGTTTGTTTGGAGAGAATCATTTCTTAGTTGGAGAAATCAAGGAATATTTGGCAGATTTAATAAGTGGCCATAAAAAGACTGAAAAGTAAGGCTGAATAAATGGAATTTGTGTTCTGTGATCCTTTTGTCCGAGATCCCAGTGGCTAGAAGGGCTGAGATTCCCACCAAGGCGGGTAATTTCCCTCCTGGATCCTGCTTGCAAACACGCTGACCATAATGTCCTCATTTTCAGCTCAGTGAACAGGAGTTGAGAACAAGACAGAGTAGCCAGGAAGCCAGTGGCAAGGCCAGGTGAACCTAAGGAGGGGGGGCCTTAGGTAAAAAAAAAAAAAATTGTGAAAGGCACAAGTCTCTTTTTTTAGCTGCTCTCACCTCCCTTCAGTAGCTGTGCTCAGACTCTGCAGTGTTTTTCTGTCTCCCCCACTTCCACTGCCAAACCCCAAGAACTGCTTCCTCTCAGCAGGCAAGTAGATAGAAGTTACCGACCCATAAAACCTTCTGCCCATGTGAAAGGAGGGGCCTGGTGAGAAACTGGAGTTCCAGGGAGTATGGGCTGAGGTTGGGTGAGTGAGGCTGCATCATGAACAGTGAAAGAGACGGGATAGAAAAAGATTCCCAAGATGGCCCCAGAGGGATGGAGGGCACAGCACAGTAAATACCAGTATTCTGTAACTTAAACCAAATCTACTTTCTTTTTCCCCTCCTCCCTTCCTCCCTCCTTCCCTCCCTCCCTTCTTCTCTTTTTCCTTCCTTCCTTCCTTCCCTTCTTTCTTTCCTTCTTTCCTTTCTTTTTCCCTTCCTCCCTCCCTTCCTCCTTCCTCCCTCCCTTTCCCTCCCTTCTTTCCTTCTCCTTCCTTCCTTTCTTTTCTTTCTCTTTCCTTATTTCTTTCTTTCTCCCTCCCTCCCTTTCCCTCCTTTCCTCTTTCCCTTCTTTCCTTCTTCCTTCCTTCCTTTCCTCCCTTCCTTTTTTCTCTTCCTTTTTCTCCTTCCCTTTTTCCTTCCTCTCTTTCTTTCTTCCTTCTCTCCCTTCCTCTTTCCCTCTCTCCTCCCTTTCTCTTTCTTGCAGATTACAAAGGAAACATTCAGTTGACCTTTACAGAGGAGTGATAAGCATAAAAGAAAACATGGAACTCTTGACTAACTCCTTCCAAGTGAAAAAGCAGCTCAATATCAGCCTCAGCAATGTCATGTGTAAATTAGGTAATTAGCTTATGTTATTGGGTGTTGCTGACGTTTATGCTGACCTTGGCGGGGGGTGGCATGTTGGAGGGAAAGGAGCCCTATGCTTGGGTTCCTGACACTTAGACCTGAGGTCATAGGTGGACACTGAGCCTCAGCAGTATTGCCATGTTACTTTGAGGAATAAAGGAGATCGTGTCCATCCAAAGCTCCTTTTTTTTTTTTTCAGGGCAATTGGGGTTAAGTGACTTGTCCAGGGTCACACAGCTAGTAAGTGTCAAGTGTCTGAGGTCGGATTTGAATTTGGGTCCTCCTGACTCCAAGGCTGGTGCTCTATCCACTGAGCCACCTAGCTGCCTTGAAAGCTCACTCTTTAAAGGGCTACATCCATGGTCAGCCTAATTATCATTCTGCTCAATACAAATCTATCATCTCTATTTTATTTTATTTTAATTTATTACAATTTTTTTTCACTTTCCCCCCATCATCTCCATTTTTATTTATTTATTTATTTTGGTGAGGCAATTGGGGTTAAGTGACTTGCCCAGGATCACACAGCTAGTAAGTGTTAAGTGTCTGAGGCCAAACTTGAATTCAGGTCCTCCTGACTCCAGGGCCGGTGTTCTATCCACTGCACCACCTAGCTGCCCCCATCATCTCCATTTTAAAGTAAATTGACAAGCACTTCTTAAGCAGCTCCTATGTGCTGGGCACTGTGCTAGGTTTTGGGGATACACTACAGACTGACTTGTAACTTGAATGCTAGGGCTATGCCTTCTATTGCCTCTAGTCTCTGACACCCTGAGAATTGTCCTGTGCCTCTGTGTGCCCGCTTCTGAGCAGCTCCCTACAGCAGAGACATTGGTCTTCTGAGTGGCAATGAGCCTCTCTGACCTTGGCCAGGCCAGCCTTGGCACCAAAGACAGTCGTACTCTATATCACTGAGCCCGGATCCATAAAGAGCAGGCAGTGTGTTCTGTTAACTGACGGGAACATGGATGCATACCGGGGAAGTTAAAGGATTGGGAGGGAACTTTAAGGCAGAAACTGGCTGTGCTAGAACAAGGGGAGTGGCTCTTTTGGAGATAAGTGGCAGACAGGCAGGTGGGAGCTACAGGGAACCAAGCCCTTGTATGGTCTAGTGCTGCCACTTCCACATTGAAATCCCCTAAAAAAGCTTCCGAAGCCACCTAGGTATTGCACTGGATAGAGTGCTGAGTCTGGAGTCAAGAAGACTCATCTTCCTAAGTTCAAATTTGGCCTCAGACACTTCCTAGCTGTGTGACCCTGAGCAAGTCACTTCACCTTGTCTGCTTCAGTTTCTTCATCTGTAAAATGAGCTGGAGCAGGAAATGGCAAACCATCTCAGGATCTTTGACGAGAAAACCCTGAACAGGGTCATGAAGAATCAGATATGACTGAAAAAAAAACTGAACACACCAGCTTCTCCCACATAACACAGATAATATCGAAGTTGCTCTCTACCTGAGCCTTCTATGACATTTTTTGTGTGTGAGGCAATTGGGGTTAAGTGACTTGCCCAGGATCACACAGCTAGTAATTGTTAAGTGTCTGAAGTCGGATTTGAACTCAGGTCCTCCTGAATCCAGGGCCAGTGCTCTATACACTGCACCACCTAGCTGCCCCATTCTATGACATTTTAAAAAGTTTAAAGATCTCATAGTTTTAGGGAAAATTATGCACACATACACATATATATGAATATTTACACACACACGCACATATATATATATACACACACATATACATACATATTTAGCATATAGACCCTGGATTATTCTTTCTTAAACACTCTGAGGATTAAGTCTTTCCATGCTGAGTTGAGGATGAGGACATTATTTAGAAATAATGTGTTCAAATGCAATCCTAGACAGCTATGTATGGAGAAGAACAAGTGGCTTGGGCAGGAGCATTTGTGATTTCTCCATAAAATATTCAATTGGTTGGTTTGCTTTTAGATCTATTGTGGAAGTGCAGTGGCTTAATTTATTTTCAGCTGTCCCCTGAGTCAGTAACCATTGCATTTTAAATGAATTTTCCCTTAAGTAGAATCCTTAGAATAATCCAGTTCTTCACAAATATAGCTACACTTTTGTTATTGTTTGGTCATCTTCAGTTGTGTCTGTCTTTTGTGACCCCATTTGGGATTTTTTGGGCAAAGATAGTATGGTGATTTGCCATTTCCTTCTTCAGTTCATTTTATTGATGAGGAAACTGAGGCAGACAGGGTGAAGTGACTTGCCCAGGGTCACACAGCCAGTAAGTATCTGAGGCTGGATTTGAACTCACAAAGATGAATCTTCTTGACTTTAGGCCCAGCACTCTATCTACTAGGCCACCTAGCTAACCAAAGCTACAGAGATGTAATCAGATTTCAATATTACTAAAATCAAGCGTTGCCTTAAACCAGAGGCTTTCATTGTTGTGTAGGGTCCATGGACCATCAGAGGATATGTGGATTGATTTCAGGGGGTCTGTGAACTTGGATCGGAAAAATACATAATTATTTCAACATAATTAGTTTTCTTTGCAATCCTATGCATTTTATAGATTAAAAAATGTAAGATGTGTGTATTGTGTCCATGTAGTTAATATGTGGGGGCGGGGTGGGAGGGAGACATGGATAGGTATGTGTAGAGTCTCTTCTACCTCTTCTACCAGGAGATGCTTTGCTTGCTTTCTGGAGATTGTAGCCTCTCTGCTCTCCTCAGAGAATGAGTACTAGGCTAGAATGATATCCATCTGTCTGCCTAAATATTGCGATGGCCTTTCTTCAAAACGGACTGAAGTGATATGTCATTCCACTTCCTTTTTTCTCTAACTTTAAGAACTGAAAGTCAAGAAGACATTTCAGATTGTTAAGTGCTATGAGATCTGAAAACAGGCTCTAAAGAGAATAAGCGAGATCTTTCCCCCTAACTTTACATTTTTGTCTGGAGGCAGGGGGTTAAAAAGTCACCTTTAGGGGGGTCCTTTCCAAACCCAAGCTTTGATGGTAGTTTCCCAAAGAACAGATAAATGCTAGGAGGGAAATGATGATCTGACTCTTCCCACTCTTGGAGTCTACTTTAGCTCTCTGGTTGCTCTGAGAAATAGGTCTGCATTGGTAAGCTGATGAATCAGGGTGCAGTCTGGCCCAGAATGAATTGTTTTCTGGAGGAACTCCAAGAGTAGAGCCTGGGCTTGGGGCTGCCCTAGAGGTTTGGGTCTGTCTGCCATGCTTTCCTTCCATTCTAAGACTGACCAAACTCAGTTCTTCTGGGCAGCCTGGTTAGGTGGGAGGAGACCAAAAGGACCGATTGGGGGCAACTTAACAATGCTGCAAGAAGTCATAAAATCTAACACAGTTCTTCTGGAAGAGCAAAAGGTCGTGCATGTTAAAGAAACCAGGAAAGATCATAGGATTTGGAGCGGAAAATACCCAGCCCAATCCCCTCATGTTATGTCTTTTGTTTCTGACATCACAACAATTTCCCAGTTCTAAATCAAAGTCTTGCCAAACAACTTTCCAGTTTTCCCAGAAGTTTTGTCAGACTTCCAGTAGTTTTGTCCAACTTCAGTGTTTTTTTGAATTTATTGAATACTTAACCTTGTCATGTGGGGAGACTGAGGCCCAGGTGGAGACCCATCCCAATATCTCATGGGGCAGAAGTGGCTGAGCTGGGATTGAAAACCAGGTCTCAATCCCTGTGCCCTTGTCACTTACACCCTGGCTATCTCCTAAATTCACTAAATTAACTTAAAATCTTAGCCATGGATTGCTAAGGAGAACCAGCCTCAAGAAGATCATCTCGGATTTCAAGAATAAGTCAAACAATAGGCATTTAGTATTTACTTTGGGGGGTGGCAGGGAAATGAGGGTAAGGGTGATTTGCCCAGGGTCACACAGCTAATCCCTGCCATCAAGAAGCTCACGGTCTAATGGGGGGAAACAGCGTGAAAGTGACCAAGTACAAACAAGAGATGGACAGGATAAACTGGAGTTGATCAATAGAGGGACTATGGAAGGAAATAGACAAGAACTATGCATTTTGGGAAGGTGTGGAGGGTCTGATTGATACCAGTGGAAGATCCCTGATACATGAAGTATATAAACTGTACAGTGCACTAGACACTGGCTAATTCTGAATCGAGACATCCCTGGTTGTGAGCTCACCTTTGTCACATTTAAAGCCCATGTAAAGCCAGTCGTCCTTTTACAAATGTTACCCCTTATTTCATTTTATCCGTTTTAATGATTAAGTTTCTGAAGGTGCAAATCGAAGTGTTCGGAATTAAGATATGTTTCTTTTCCTCCCACCTAGCTGGTCAATTGATTAAAATTGATGTTTCCGGTCAGTCTGAGCAAGAGGCAACGGGATTTCTGCACAGGGCACTTGATTTAAGAGTGACCTACCTGGGGCCTTCTCACTCGTCCACATCTGAGCTGTTGCGGTAAGTGTCTGTTTAGTCTTTAAGACATGTCTGTTTCCTGGAATCCAATTCGTGCCGCGTCCAGACGAGCCGGTCCCTTTTGCTTTCTGTAGCCTCCTGAGGGAGCTGGAGAGAAAAGGCCAGAACAAGGGGACTGTCCAAGGCCGGAGCGCCAGCCACGAAAGCTTCAAGGGCATCTTGGTGCAGGAGAAGATCTCCAAGCGGAGGCTGGAGTACCACCGGCCGCAGAACGTCAGCACGCTCAAGTCTCCGCTCAGCAGCTCGGCCGCCAAGCTGCAGCGGGCCATGAGCCTGGACTCGTACCGAGTCTCCGAGGACGGCAGCACCAAGGGTGGCGGCGGCGGCGGCGGCGTGGTAGGGAAAGCGCAGAGGAGCGCCAGGTTCATCACCTGCAGCCCGACCAAGGAGATCGTCAAGCAGCAGGTGCAGAACAACGTGGAGATCTGGAGCTGTCGAGAGGACGGCGCCTCGGCCAAGAAGGAGAAGGAGGCCGCGGGGAAGAGCGCGGCTTTCAGCGGACCCGATAACGGGCTGAAGGCCCCGAGAGAGAGGGCCTCTTCGGCCAGCTCCTACAGCTGGTGCCCGCAGACCCCCGGGGCGGGGGCCTTGAATGCCGCGACTTCCTTGGAAACCCCCGGCAGGCCGCACACTTCACCCGAGAATCAGCTCTTTCAGAAATCGGGAAGACACACGGCTTTTCATAAACCCTTTCCACCCAAAAGGCAGCAAGCGGAGATGAAAATGTTGAAAAAACTGAGTGAAAATAAGCAATAAAGACTGTTGTAGGCGACATGCACCAAACACCCCCGGGCTCTGGCAAGTGTGACTTCATCTCTAGGCACCCCTTTGCCTATTTTTCTTAAAACCGTTGGAGAAAATAAAGAGCAATCTGAATGCCTGGAGAAAGCGCGTCACTGGTGGTTGGCTTCCTTAGGTGGTGATGGTTCACACCCTCACAGATGTTAGCCAAAGAGAGCAGGGAGGGTCCTGGACAATTCTGAAGTACAGGGATATAGGTGGGATTACAGGGGCCTTATGGGATGGTTTACCCTAGAAGTTACATTTTGGGGCAAAATATGAAAGGAAGATTATCCAGATGTTAATTTTTTTGTGTGTGGTGAGGCAATTGGGGTTAAGTGACTTGCCCAGGGTCACACAGCCAGTAAGTGTCAAGTGTCTGAGGCCATATTTTGAACTCAGGTCCTCCTGACTCCAGGGCTGGCACTCTATCCACTGTGCCACCTAGCTGCCCCCAGATGTTAATTTATAGAAGGTTGTGTTGCTGTGACCTACACAGGACTTCGAAAGTTAATGAATTTTCAAAACAGTGTTTTAGTGAAATAGGAGAAAAGTATCCTAGATTTAAATAAGAGCAAGCTACAATTTGGGCAGCCAGGTGGTACTGTGGTTAGAGCTATGGGGCTGGTGTCAGGAAGACCCAGTCCAAATTCAGCCTCAGGCACTTGATGGCTGTGTGACCTTGGGCAAGTCACTTCACCCTGTTTGCCTTAGTTTTCTCATCTGTAAAATGAGCTGGAGAGAGAAATGGCAAACCCCTCCAGTATCTCTGCCAAGAAAACCCCAAATGGGGTCACAAAGAGTCAGGCATGATTAAAATGATTGAACAACAACAACAAAAACTACAATCCTCCTAGAGCTGAAAGTAAAGTAGTTATTATGACAACTGAGGGGCCGCTCGGTGATGAAATGGATAAAGCACTGGCTCTGGATTCAGGAGGATCTGAGTTCAAATTCGGCCTCAGATACTTGACACTTACTAGCTATGTGACCCTGGGCAAGTCACTTAACCCTCATTACACCACAACCCCCCCCCCCCCCAAAAAAAAACACCACACACAAAAAACCCAAAAAACCGTCCAGGTGGGATTATGATAGGAATAATGATGATTCTACCCTGTTTATGTATAACACCTTACTGTTACTGTTTGCACTTTCATATATGAGGCAGCTTCTGGCACAGTAAGAGGGTTGGGCTTGGAGTCAGGAAGTTCTGAGTTCAAATCCATCCTGATACTTCCTAGTTTTGTGACCTTGGGCAAGTCACTTAACTTCTGCTTTCCTAAGTTTCCTCAACTATAAACTGGAATAATAATAGCACCTACCTCTTAGGGTTACCATGAGGTATCCAATGAGATAACATGCATAATGCTTTCAAATCTGAAAACACTGTTCTTCTTATATTTTACTATGATACATTATAATTACTATGATATAATAATAAATATGATGCTATTATAATATAATTATAACTATTATAATATTTATTTTGGTCTATACAACACTTCTATGAGGCGATTAAGAAAGGCTTCCAACAGTGCAGATTTTGATCCATCTACAACTTTCTTATCCTGTGTGGTTCCGTGTTTGTATCATCTTCGAGAGGGAATCAACTGTTCCGGCTAAGAGACCTTTCTCTGGACTGTAGAATCCTAGCTTACCCTAGACCTGTCAGGGTCCCTTGGAAGCCTTCTAGTTCCATCCTCTCATTTTACAGATGAGGCCCAGGGAAATTAAGTCACTTGCCTAAAGATATATAGGTGGCAAGCCCACGTGGTGGGATTTGAACCCGGGTCCTCTGATCCCAAAGCCACTGCTCTTTCCTCTGTGCCACACTGCCTCCCTTGTCACATTTGGTGGATGCTAGTGGAACATCCAGGTTGTCTGTTTGTGAGTCTTTGTCCTAAGAAGGGGCCCCTCTGGTCATATAGGGCCTGATTTCTTTTATGAGACCTTTTATGCATTAAGGTATCATTGACAGTGTGTTACCCAGGCCTGGGCAGCTGGGTGGCGAGGTGGATAGAATACTGTCCCTGAAGTTGGGAGGACCTGAGTTCAAATCCCACCTCAGATACTAGCTGTGTGACCCCTGGGCAAGTCACTTAGCCCCAGTTGCCTTAAACATCCAAGGCCATTTCAGGTCATCCCGATAACCTCCAGAAGGCTCTGGAGGAGAGAGTGAGGTAGATGACATTGCACAGCCCTCCCTCCCTCCCTCCCTTAAATCCAATTACTGAAAGTCATGTCACGGCCCTCTTCCAGAAGGAAGGACAAACAACACAGCCTCAGCCTGGCCCGTTGTGTCTTCCCATTACCCTCATCACCTGTAGCTTGTATTCTCTTCGTACTGTAATATTCTAAGATTTGTAGTTGTATCCCAGTCGTGGGAAATAAACATGCATATACATTTATATTCAGATATAAAAATAAAAGTATGGCTACATATATCCATACATTTTAGTCAATAAACATTTCAGTGTCTGCTATGTGCCAGGCACTGTTCTAAGCACTGGGGATACAAATAAGAAAAAGAAAGACAGTCCCTGCCTTCAGGGAGCTTATCATCTAACTTTTTAAAAAGGGAATTAGATGGCTAGAGCACCGGCCCTGGATTCAGGAGGACCTGAGTTCAAATCTGGCCTCAGACACTTAACACTTACTAGTTGTGTGACCCTGGGCAAGTCACTTAACCCTCATTGCCTGGCAAAACAAACAAACATAACCTGGGCCAAATATATTCTAATACCCCCTTGCTTTTTCCTTTGTGAATTACTAAGTAAATGCCACGATCGATCTCAAAGAGGAGATTCTATGAGGCTCTAGGACTCAAGTCAATCAATCATTCAATTCGATGAGCATGTATTAAGCACCAACTAGATGCAAAGCACTGTGCTAGGCACTGGTGATACAAAGACAAAATAATGAACCCCCCTCGCCCTCAAGGAGCTGAACATCCAATGCCATGCATTCCACAAAAAGGACTATCTGGAGAGCCTCATTAATTATAGAGAATTCCCCTGCCCCCCACTTGAACCCTCTGCAGAAGATCATACACGATGAAGGCAACAAGTTTTGGTTAGTGTATGTCTCCCTGTTTAATGCTTCATTTAATAGTGATAAGCAGAGCATTTGATTTTAGTTGGAGGTGGAAAGCCTTAAGATTGCCTTTGGTCCTATGGAGACAATTGCCTCTCTCTCTCTCTCTCTTTTTGGTGGGGCAATGAGGGTTAAGTGACTTGCCCAGGGTCACACTAGTGACTAGTGTCAAGTGTCTGAGGCTGGATTTGAATTCAGATCCTTCTGAATCCAGGGCCAGTGCTTTATCCACTGTGCCATCTAGTGGTCCTGTGTCTCTCTCTTTTTTGCGGGGGGGGGGGGGGGGAGGGGAGGAGAGAGGGGGAGGGTAATCAAATGCACACAGCAACGGGATCCCCTTCTTTATCCCTCCCAGTCAGTTTCGTGACTACTGTCAGTTATTTCTGAAAACTTGTCCTCATATTTTCATTAAGGACACCCTCAATATCAAGACTTTTTTAAAAGATGAGAAAAAATAGGAATATGAGTCATAAGTTATTGATGTCTTCCAAATTGCCTTGTTTGTTTGGGAATTACCATCCGTAACATTTTCCATTCATTCAATATTTTCTGCTCTTGTAGATATCTTGAAAAATGAATTCCTCAATCTTGTGCTACTTGCAAAATGGATCCCCCTACATATACTTGCTTGGGCTGACTATTCTCATTTTTGTCCTTTAAAAATGCTATTGACTTCATATTTCCTCATTGTGTAGAACATTTGAGATTGAAGTGTTACAATCCAAATGTGGCGGTTCCACTGTCTTTACTGATCAACACAGTTTGTTGGATCATGCTAGCATATGGGTTCCATTTTTGTGTCTGTAGTCCTTCCAGGAATCTATAATGATCTTGGGATATAAATGCTATAAATGCTCAAGGGATGATCTTTTTTGGTTGGAGGCTTGGTTTCCTACCCACCATAATCTGATGAGATGATACAGTGTATAACTTTCTGCTTTCCTCTTCTGTGATGTTTTATAAATTCATTTATATTCTATACCATTCTTGACCATCTCTACAATGCCTCCCTGGCAAAGAGATAAAGTGTTGTCTAAAGCAGTTTCCTAAGCCATTCTGGTCTCCTAACTAAGGTGATTGCTTTATTTAATTTAAACTTCTGTAGGAAATGGTGATGTTTTTCTACCTATATTTTCTTCTTCATCAGTTTCCCATTCTTTCTTAGCATTACTAGCTTGTTTGAATCTGTAGCCATTGATACTGTTGATCACCCTTTTCTCCCTGAAGATTTTTCTTTCTAGGTTTGCAGGATACCGAGCTCTCCTGATTCTAGCTCTGACTGCTCCTCAGTCTCTTGCATCCAACTCTTGATTCGGAATGTATCCCACAGGGCTCTGTCCTGGGCTGGCTTCTCTTCTCCCCCTTTAGTATTCCAATTGGTGATCTCACCAGCTCCCATGGATTTAATTATCTACCACCTCTATGCTGATGATTCTCAGATCTACCTTTTCTGCCTTATCTCTCTGTCTCCCTCCAATCTCATATCTCCAACTGCCTTTCAGATATCTTGAACTGATGTTCAGTAGACATCTTCATTAGTGGAAGAAATTTCTACATCTGGAATATGTGTGAGAGGCAGGATTTGAATCCAGGTCTTTCTGACTACAATGCCGGCTCTCTGTCCTTTAAAACCTCTTGTTTCGAATATTAGGAGGTGCTTAATAGATGTTGAACTCAATTAAATTCCAGAATCCATATTATAGGAGGGACATGGATGTGTCCAGAGGAGGGGAGCCACCATTTTGAGGGAGCTTAAAACTTCTGCATCTAGTACTGGAAGGGAATTTAGGAGTCATCTAATCCAAGCCCCTCATCTTACAGATGAGGAAACTAAGGCCTAGAGAGGGGTGACTTTCCCAGGGTCAAAATATGGATCTTCTGGGTTGGGATTTAAAACCCATTCCCCTGATCCCAAATCCACAACTCTTTAGCACCAAATCGCAAATTATTATGACAACCAAGGATTGGTTAAAGAAGCGGAGGATAAGGGGCAGCTAGATGATGCAGTGGATAGAGCACCGACCCTGGAGTCAGGAGGTCCTGAGTTCAAATCCGGCCTCAGACACTTAACACTTACTAGCCGTGTGACCCTGGGCAAGTCACTTAACCCCAATTGCCTCACTAGAAGCAGCAGCAGCAGCAGCAGCAGCAGCAGCTGAGGATGTTTATTTATCCTGGATAAGAGAAAACTTGGGTGGGGGGGAGGGGGCACCACAGATATCTTCAAGTATTTGAAAGGCTGTCAAAGGAATGAGGAATTCACTTTATTCAGCTTAACCCAAGAGGACTAGGGTGGAAGCTTCAGAGACAGGGGTTAGCTCATTATATGCTAAAACTTTCTAATCATCAGAGTGAACCAAATGTAGGATAGGCTGTCCTTTGAGGGAGGGGTGCCCATTGGCTGAATGCCCATTTGTTGGGGATGTCACATTCAGACAGGAATTCCCTGTCCTAGATGACCCCTGAGGTCTTTGCCAACTCAGAGATTCTGTGATTCTAAGGGCATACGAGCACCACTCAGTGCTATGAGATCAGAGTGACACTATGGAAAGTACACCTAACAAGGAACAAAAAGTACTCTTGAAATCCATAAGGAGACTCTTTTCCCCTTGAGCTAGTTCTCTAGCTGTCATATGACAACATTATTCAGAAATTTGTGGAGCTGTCCTTCAAAGGCATCCAGGAATTCCAGCCACATTAGAAAGCTAATGAAGCAGGGCAGTTAGGTGGCACAGTGGATAGAGCACCGGCCCTGGAGTCAGGAGTACCTGAGTTCAAATCTGGCCTGAGACACTTAACATTTACTAGCTGTGTGACCCTGGGCAAGTCACTTAACCCCAATTACCTCACTTAAAAAAAAAAAGCTAATGAAGCAAGGTAGACCTTGCATCTCTCTGACGATAATGGCTGGAAAGCATCATGAGAACAAGGCATTATCCTTCCCATTTTCATAGCAAGTGTTTGTAGTCAGCAGAGACCTAAGCAGGCAGAATGAAGAGGTGGTTCTGATTCAGTTCGGGGAACATATTGTTCTTGCTGTTTTGTTGCAACTAAAGTGGATTCATAGCTGTTTTGTAGCTCTGTGCCCATTCCCCTTGGCCATCACTTATGCTTGGGATACCATCCATCATCATCCCTGCCTTTTACGAACGTTTTCTTCAGGTTAAGTATCCCCTCCTCCATAAAACCTTCTTGTTTAAGTGTGTGTGTGTGTGTGTGTGTGTGTGTGTGTGTGTGAGAGAGAGACAGAGAGAGAGACAGAGAGACAGAGAGAGAGAGAGACAGACAGAGACAGAGACAGAGAAGGGGGGGAAGAGGTAGGGCAATCCTACTTCCTGTGTTTCAGTGAAGGCAATGTGCATTGCTTAGAGCATTGGATTTGGAATCAAAAGACCTTGGTTTGGGGCAGCTAGGTGGCGCAGTGGATAAAGCACCGGCCCTGGAGTCAGGAGGACCTGAGTTCAAATCCGACCTCGGACACTTGACACTTACTAGCTGTGTGACCCTGGGCAAGTCACTTAACCCCCATTGCCCCGCAAAAAAAAAAAAAAAAGACCTTGGTTCTAACCTTGCTTCTGCTACTAAACAAATCCTCCTGTGGAGAAGAATCTAGATTTCCTACAACACTTTGGCTTCCTCCTTTTACTATTCTTTATTTTCACTCTCTATTTTATGTTTATTAATGTACATGACATATCTTCCTCCATCCCCAGATGGAAAATGTAAGCTCCTTGAGAGCAGGGGCTGCATTGAAAAAAATCTGTCAATCTAATCTAATCTGATCTAATCTATCCATCTAGTTGTATGTCTGTCTATATCTGTCTGTCTATCTGTATCTATCTATTAATTATCTATCTATCATCTAAAATAGTGGCTTTTGGTTTGGACCTATGATTTCATCTGTCTAAAAATACTCCACTAAAGTAAATTGGCAATTCATCCATAATTTAAGAGTTTTTTTGGGGGGCGGGGCAGGGCAATGAGGGTTAAATGCCTTGCCCAGGGTCACACAGCTCATAACTTAGAGTGTTAAAAAATTAACTGAGGGGCAGCTAGGTGGCACTAGGTGGTGCAATGGATAGGACACCAGCCCTGGAGTCAAGAGGATCTGAGTTCAAATTCGGCCTCAGACATTTGACACTTACTAGCTGTGTGACCCTGAGCAAGTCACTTAACCCCAATTGCTTCACCAAAAAAAAAAAAACACCAAAAAAAAAAAAACTAGGAAGAGTTAACTGAGACCCCAAGGGTTTAAATGACTTGTCCATGGTCACAGATCTTCTATGTGTCAGAAACAGGAATAGAACCAGGGTCTTCCCGACCCTAAGAATTGCCATCTACCTGCCTGTACCATTCCATTTCCCTCTGTGAAGTTACCAGTAGGTGTCAGCCTTGCACAAAGTAGATGCTCGATAAGCATTTGGCTAATTCTGGTTCGTAACCCCTTTTCCTAGACTGAATATTCGATTTTCCTTGCAGTTAAAGAGGCTGGTGATTAAGATTCTCTGGGAGAAGTCACTGCAGCACATCCCTGTGGAAAGGGCCTGGGCTCTTCCTTCCCAGGCCTAGGTTCAGAATCTCTCTCTGACATTAACACTGTGACCTTGGACAAGGTGCTCAGCCTCCCTATGCCTCAGTTTCCTTCTCTGCAAATTAAGGATTTGCACTGCATGGGTTTTGAGAGCCCTTCAAGCTCTAGATCCAGGATCCCCAAGCTCATATCCAGTAGGACACCCAAACTTGACCTTTAGACAGGGCGGGACTTGATTATGAGGTTAATATTACAAATCTGAAGGACAAGCATTGTTAGTGAGTCAGGACATGACAACAGTGCCTAAGTTCAGGGCCATACTAGTCAAACTGTCAAAAGATCACTGTAGAGGGGGCAGCTAGATGGCGCAGTGGATAAAGCACTGGCCCTGGATTCAGGAGGACCTGAGTTCAAATCTGACCTCAGACATTTGACACTTACTAGCTGTGTGACCCCGGGCAAGTCACTTAACCCTCACTGCCCCGCCCCCCCCCCCAAAAAAAAAGAAAAAAAAAAGATCGCTGTAGAAGGCTGGGCCAAGATGGCAGATTAGAAGCAGAGATCCAGCTGAACTCTTACAACATTCCCCTCTGAACAACCTTAAAATAATGCCTCAAATCAAATTTTGAAGCAACAGAACCGACAAAAGGCCAGGGTGAGACGTTTTTCTGGCCTTAGACAAGTTAGGAGGTCACAGGAGGGGTCTGTGACATCCAGGATGGAGGCCTGTCCAGAGCCTGCTGCAGCTTCAGGAGCTCTCAGCCCAGAGGTGGGAAGGGGGGTGGTGGTGGTGGACAACTGGTCAGAAAGAGATTACAAGGGGCCTTTTGCTGGCAGTGGGTGAAGTTGACACTGGTTGGCAACTGTATTATCCATATGCAGTTCTGGGTCCCAATTCCAGGGTAGAGAAGAACAAGTACTTCTGGTCAGTCATAAGGGAGAATGGGACCTGGTCAAAGTTCTAGAGCCAAGAGGAGTGCTAGCACTTGAAGCTACAGGAGACCAGGGGCCTTTCTTGGGTGAAGACCAAAGTGCAGACAAGGAGAACAGATCCTCTTCTAGGTCACATCACTTTGGAAGCACCAAAAAGGGAGTACCAGTGATGGAGGAAATGTTGGATTTGGTATCTGGGGGACAAGGGTTGAAACCTTAGCTCTGTCCCTTCATCTCTTAGAGTCTCCCTCATCTGTAAAATGGGGGAGTTGGTCTAGATGACCCCAAAGGTCTCCTACAAAATTCAATGATAGTGGTGGGGGTCAGCATGCATGCTACAAGTGAATGATGTTATGTGTTTGTACCATCTTTTGCAGCATCAAGGAAATACACCCCTCCCTCACTCCCTTCCTCAACTGCTTCCCTGAGTTTTTTTTCTTTTTTTTTTCCTTTTCTAAACTAGCAGCATCTTAGAAGTTTCAAGCAGCCACACATCACAGTTCACACAGCAGCCACACAGTTGGTGGAAAAGATTATTGGAAGCTGCTCAGACCGGAAATCCCTCAGTGGGCTGAATTATGCTCCCTGCCCCAGTTATACATTTATTTATTCATTTTCTAAGTTTCCTTGCTTTTATGTTCTTCCTGAAGGAAGGTTCCCACCCCCATGCCTCAAATTAGTGCTTAGAGTAGTAATTTCAGGGTTTCAAAACAAAACTTGTGATTCTATAATCTGGGTATTTCCAGTTATCTCAGCGGGTCTTATTATACATGTCAAGCAAATTCACTTAGCATTTGAGAAGTGCCTGTTATGTGCAAGGTACTTTGCTTGGGATACAAAGACTGGTTTAAACCTCGGGGAGCTTACATTCTTCAAGTGTTTTGTGTGTGTGTGTGTGTGTGTGAACCATGACTACAGATAAAGGGAAAAGATATATACAGAATAAATGCAAAGTAACTTGTCCAGTCAAGGGAAAGCAATAAGACTTGGGGAAAAAGGTGGGGTGAATCCCGTAGGAGTTTAACCTTGAAGGGAACTCAGGGAGGAGTCTGGACATTCTATGGTGGATAGCCTGGAATAAAGGCATCGAGGTAGGAGAGAAAATTTTAATAACATGTTTAATTGAAATTCACATTCAATCTAAGTAATACATATATACCTTAGGAGGGGTTGAGAAATTAAAACAACAACAACTCTCTAGATTATTGTAGGAATCATTGGTATTGGAAATTAGTACTAGTTGTTTTTATGCCCCAATAATTAAAATGACTCTGAAAAGAAGCATCATGGTGTCATGGATAAAGAACTGGTCTCAGAGTCAGGAAGACCCGGGTTCAAATCCAATCTTTGACTCATACTGTTTGTGTTACTCCGGCAAGTCAGCTAAGCTCTCAGAGCCCCAGGTAATTCTCTCAATAATTACGGAAGACTCCTCTTCCTGAATTCAAATCTGGCCTCAGATGCTTACTACCTGTATAATCCTGGGCAAGTCACTTAACCTTGTTTGCCTCAGTTTCCTCATCTGTAAAATGAACTGGGGAAGAAAATGGCAGACTACCCCATATCCTTGCCAAGCATCTTTGCCAAGAAAATCCCAAAGGGTCAGACACCACTGGAAAACAACTAAACAAAAAGTTGCATTGATAGAGGGAAGTTTTGATTCCAGTGAAACCAATCAGTTCTGATCCAAAAAATAAAAAAATAAAAAATCTGGAGATAGTTATCAACTCATGATTGTTTTATGACTTATGTTAAATGAGTTTAAGGGAAGACCTCACCAACACCCAGTATCCTGAATTGGCCTGAACAAGGCTGATGCCAGCATCCAGAGGTAACAACACGCTCTACCACCTGAAATTCCTTTACTGGCCTATCACTGCACAAAGGAGAATAGTTCTGGGGGCTCTGAGCTACCTTTTTTTTTTCTCTTAGAGGTGACTCTAATATTAAAGCATGTACTTCAATCATTGAATAAACTGTCAACTTGTTTTCTTCCTTTTTTTTCCCCCCAGGGCAATGAGGGTTAAGTGACTTGCCCAGGGTCAAGTATCTGAGGCCGGATTTGAACTCAGGTCCTCCTGAATCCAGGGCCAGTGCTTTATCCACTTCCACATCTAGCTGCCCTGACTTGTTTTCTTCTGCCAGTGGGGGATGGAAGGAGGGGCGTTGAATGGAGGCCATGTGTGGTAATTGTGTTTTTGCATGTATAGGATTGGAGGAGGGGGAATATCAAAGGGGTATGTGTGTATGTGTGAAAGTAGCCGTCGGTAAGTTGCCACTAGTCCAATCCCTTCAGCCCCCAAATTATTCTCTATGCTTGCTTGTGTTGTTTTAGATTTAAAGGCAATGCCCTCCCTACAGATCTCTTCTTGCACTCTTGGTCAGATTTGTTAATCATACTGCCCCAGGAAGGGAACTGGAGTGCAGAAATTTGTGCCTTCCCAGCCAGACTCCCAAGGACCTTTAAGGAGTGAACAGAAGAATGCTTGGTCCCACTGGATAACTAAATGACTTTTCTCTAAGGAGAGGGAGACTGATGCTTAATGGAACCAGAAAGCATGTGGATTTTCAGGGAAATTCCTAGCTCACTATAAACATTCATGGGAGTCCTAGATTGAGAACTTTCCTTGTCATTTCAGTCGTGTCCAACTCTTTATGACCCCATTTGGGGTTTTCTTGGCAAAGATACTGGAGGGTTTTTGCCATTTCCTTCTCCAGCTCATTTTACAGATGAGGAAACTGAGGCAGACAGGGTGAAGTGACTTGCCCAGGGTCACACAGCTAGTAGGTATCTGAGGCCAATCTGACCTCAGGAAGATGAGTCTTCCTGACTTTAGACTCAGCACTCTCTGCACTATGGTGCCACCTAGTGGCCCCATATTTAGAGCTAGAAGAGAGTAGGGAGTCCAACACTTTCATTTTACAGACAAGGAAACTGAGGATCAGAGAAGTTAGTGACTTGCCCAGTCACAGAGCTGGTAAGTGTCTGGGGTGATATTTGAACCCAGGCCTTCCTGCCTTGCTGCCTCTTCCATCCTAACCCATCCAAAACAACTATTAACTACAAAGAGAGACACATGAATATTCTTATAGATAGGATGGCATTAGATGACTTCTCTTGGCTTCAGGTAGGGCTACTTTGAGATGAGGACACACAGGCTTCCCTAAACTGAGAGGGGAAGAGAGGGAAGGAGAGAGGAAGAGAGAGAGAGGGAGAGAGACAGAGAGAGAGAGAGAGAGAGACAGAGACACAGACACAGAGACAGGGAGGGAGGGAGAGGTTCTGCCTAATTGTTCCAGTTGGGTCAAGTTGCTTTCCTCTTTGCTGGAGAGCATCTCTATACCT